>NC_089249.1:103856254-104163658 GCF_963930625.1 Muntiacus reevesi | reverse complement strand
AACATAAGTAAGATAAGTAGTCCTATAATAAGGTTCTTTTGAAAGCTGCTTTGGGTTTCGCCTATTAAAATCTTTTTTGTGACTTTTAAAATTTTCACTAAGTAGTAGCTTATACTAAGCTTTGTTATTTACTTATATATTGATCTTCAAACAGTTTATGATTAGTCTCTTAGTGATGCTTCAGATTGTGTCATGGCCATTCTTTGTCTCTTGGAATTTTCCCATTCTTCTCTATTCTGTTGCTTCCTCATCTTCTTTGTTGTCTTAGCCTTGCCAGTGGTTTTCCTAACTCAGTCTTTTGAACAAATGTTAAATTAGAGCATGATTGCTTTGCAGTGTTGTGTTGGTTCCTGCTGTACCACACGGTTGATCAGCTCTAAGTACACACATATCCTCCCTCCCTTGGCCTCCCTGCCCCTCCTCCCTCATCCCCCGCCGTGTGGTCACAGAGCCCCAGCCAGCTCCCTGTGCTGTTTCCTGCTGGCTCTGTGTTACCCAGGGCAGTGTATATCTGTCGGTGCTGCTCCTCTAAACTCATCCCACCCGCTCCTTCCCCTGCTCTGTCCACAAGTTCATTCTCTGCGTCTGCATCTCTCGTCCTGCCCTGCAAACCGATTCATCAGTCCCATTTTTCTGGATTCCATACACATGCATTAATATATGTATTTGTTTCTCTCCTTCTGACTTACTTCACTCGGTGTAACAGGCTCTGGTTCACCCACCGGTGGCATTGCTTTAAACTTGATGCAGTTTTCCCGCCAAGAAATACTAATACTGTCAAGATCTTGAGCTCGATCTCAGAATTGAACCACACCTTTGGCTTTCTTTCAGCATTGGTATTCTTTTGTTCCCTTCCCAGGAGACTTGGTAATGTCCGTTGACAAAGCATTGACTTGTTCTGAGGTCAGCATGGTCCCGATAATGCCTTTAAATGTGCATAGATGTTATTTAGATACACACAGTATTTGCAGATACTTCCCTCTTTCAGACCATTGTGAGCCTTCAGCCTCCTGTGATATTAATGTGGTCATCATCTGTGTGGGCTTTGGCATCCTCAGGTTCAGTCTCTGATTGAAGGTTATTAGAGTGGAAAGAAAGGATATAAAAAAATAGTATGTTAGCTTGACTGCTATAATAAAATACCCTAGACTAGCAGTCTATAAACAAGTCTATTTCTCACAATTCTGGAGGCTGAAGGTCAGAGATTGGTGGGCCAGCGTGTTCAGGTTCAGGTGAGTATTCGCTTTTGGACTGCAGACTGTCATCTTCTCGTTGTATCCTTGCGTAACTGTAAGAGGGTGACGAAGCTCTCTGAGTCCCTTTTATAAGAATGCCAATCTCATTCATGAAGTCTCTGTTCTCATGACCTAGTTACCTCCCCAAATCTCTACCTCCTAATAACATCATATTGAGGAGTTTGGCTTTATTTATTTATTTTTTAAAGATTTTTTGATGTGGACCATTTTTAAATCTCTTTGACTTGTTTTTGTTTTATGTTTTGGATTTTGGGCTGCAAGCTATCCTAGCTCCCTGACCAGGGATCAAACCCACACCCCCTGCACTGGAAGGCAAAGTCTTAACCAGTGGACCATCAGGGAAGTCCCCAGCTTTACTCTTTAGCTACCAAACTTCTACGAGCATTCATGACAACTGTAACATTTTTCTAATCCTTATCATCATCAATGATTTATTGATTACCTCCTATGTACCTCACATTGTATTAGCTACAATGCTTATACATCATCTTCCCAACCCAGGAATCGAACCAGGGTCTCCTGCATTGCAGGCAAATTCTTTACCAACTGAGCTATGAGGGAAGACCATCATCGTATTTGTTTAACCCATAATTTACAGATGAGGAAATCAAGACTCAAAGAGGCAGTGACTTGTTCAGTCTCACAGCTGCTTCCTTAACTCCTGTGATCTTTGTTTTTATTCATTTGGAATTCCATTTCACGGACCTTCTTACTGCTTAGAGCGTTGCTTCTGATATCTTGGATTCTATAAGACTCTTCTCAAACATTTACTCCCCCCTACCACTAACTCCTCCGCGTGACCTCTTTATGACCCCTGCCTGTTCCCTCTCTGTTTACTTCCTTCTGTAACCCACATAGTCATTTCTGCTTCCTTTTTCCAACATTCTCTTTTCCACTCGAACTTTTTTTCTGTAGCCACTTTATCACTAGCCTCCAAAATTAGATCAGTTCAACCATCTCCTATCTGTTTATAGTCTCTTCTGAGCTCTGTTGGAGAAAATCCCATGACTGTCCATTGATTCCATTTCAAATAAATTTCTAATTTACCCAGACCCTTCAGTGCTCATGATGAGTTTACTTGGCCTATCTTGGCTTCCTTTCTCTTCCCCACATTTGTTCTGTCACGAAGTTGTGTCCGACTCTTTGGAACCCCATGGACTGCAGCACACCAGGCTTCCTTGTCCTCTGTCTCCCAGGGTTTGCTCAAACTCATGTCCATTGAGCCAGTGATGCCATCCAACTGTCTTGTTCTGTGTCGTCCCCTTCTCCTCCTGCCTTCAATCTTTCCCAGCATCAGGGTCTTTTCCAATGAGTCATTGACTGCTCCAAAACTTTTTCACATTCTTCATCAGCACAAATCCTCCAACCTCCAGAGGCTGAGAACATATAATTTTTCAGGAATAATTCCCCTTAACTCTTCTCTTAACTACCCCAAAGTATATCTGCATCTGACTTGTCCTTTTATTCCTTTTCAAAAACAGAAGCTGTACTCTTTTTCAGTGGTAACTCCACGAACCTGAACTGTTCTTTGCAGACTGTTTCTGGGAGCTGGCCTATCCACAGCCCTGCTCTCTTATATCTTCAATCTCCTACACCCTGTTTGCCTGTCTCTTCACCTGCAATCAGGAATAGGCCGGTCTTACCAATTGCTTCCCTCAGTTCTGCCATCTCTCACAGTGTCTCCTTTATGGCCAGACTTGGACCAGAAAGGCACGTGGACCTCCTCCCCACCCCCGACCTGTTCTGGTGAGTCTTTCCCACTGGCTGCCACTGACTTCTTTAAACCAGGTCTGATGATCTCTTGTCAGTTTTCATTCTTCTTAGTCTTTGTGCAGCATTTGACAGTACTGACCACCCTTTTCTCCTATTATTTTGGTCCATTTTGAGTTTTGGAATATTATTTTCCTGTTTCTCCTCCCCTTCCCATTAAATAGTTACCTATTTGTCTTTGTCCGCCTGCCCCTTTATGATTTTTCCCCAGCCTCTGACCTTGGTCCACTTCTCTGTGTGGGTGATCATCTCCTGAGCATTGGACTTACATTTCTACCTTCCCTTGGGCAATACTGGGGGAGAATACATGCTCCTTCATTGGTCCTCTCCTCCTCTTATTTCCTGGCTAACTGATTATCTTTGTACATCCAGTCATCCGAGCTAGAAATCTGGAATTGTCTTTGACACTGTTTCTGCCTTTCCCTCTGCCACATCCAGCCACTAAGTCCTAGCAGTTTTCCCTTTGAAATATCTGTATTTTGTTGTCCATTCTTAGCACTGCTGCTTTCATTGAGGTCTCGTGGACTATTGAAATGGCCCTTTAAATTGCCTTCCTCTAGTTTGCTGCTGCGCTAGATTTCTGAGACAAGCTGATCAAACTATTCCTGTGTTCAGCATCATTCGGTATTTCCACTTCACACACAGGGTCTGATCTGGACCCCTGGCCTGCCTTCGGGCACCTTCTCCATCAGTCCACGTGCCTCCCCACCGCCTCTTCTTCAGCAACTGCAGCCAGCTTCCTGACTCAAGCTCTGCCTCCTGCTGAGTCCTAGCACAGGTGGTTTACTCTGCTTTTCCACCTGTCTCTGCTTGGTTTTATATTTCCTGGCCTGGCTCACTAGTTTTCTTTTTGATAAGGCATTTGTGACCCATCCAGGCAGAATACCTTTTCATCTCTTACAGGATTTTGTTCACAACCCCCTACCCCCAGACCCCGACCCTGAGAGAATCAGCTGTATATGATTCTCTCTTCTGTCAGCTTTAAAGCTTCTCAGAGGCATCTTTGTTTTCTCAGGTTCCAAAGTATAGGAAGCACCTAATAAATATTTATTGAACTAAACGTAGGTTAACATATCTAGGTTCACACATGTTAAGCAGAGGGCTAATTAGGGGCCCATTATTATGGCAAGCGCAGGAAGCCCTACTAGTAAGTAAACAACGTTTCAGCTTTAGCTTTAATACACGATAATCTGAGAGTTTGCTTTTTTCTAGAAATGTGACTTTACTAAAATAAGAGAAAATACATTTTAACCAAGCTTGCATCAATATAATTTTGGTGTTCAGATGAACTGAAAACTCATGTGATGGTTGACTGAGTCAAGTTGGGTGTCAACAATCTGTCACCTAACAATTGAGCTCTTTATGATTGTTGAAGAGCACATATTAAGTTCCTCCAGAAAAAAGAATCTATTAAAAGTTATGTAGGAAGGTGAAAGAATAGTTATATAGCATTTAGTTAACCAAAATCAGATTGTTAAGTCTTTGGGTCCCTGACATGCTTAGAGAACACTATAGAAAAATACTTACACCTCTTTCAAAGCTGATTTTATCACAGAACATAGCCTTTTTGTGTTAATATGATGCCAATAAAACATTATTCAGCTGTGCTTCTGCTAGTGTGTGAAATCATGTATCAATGTGGGAATATGTATATATGGGAATATAGTGTGGAAATATGTATCAATGCATACATTTTGTTTGTTGCTAACTTACAAGCACTACAACTGGAAACTCCATTACAAAGCCATAAAAAGCCCAGGAGTGTAGAGGCAGTTATAGATAAACTTATTTTCCCCAGTGTTTATTTTTTTCTCATTTGTTCACTAAATCTTAAAATATTGGACTTACATATATGATACCATATTGCCAAATGTGTTTTTTCTTTTAATTATCAATGATACCATGAAAACAAATCACTTTTTTTATTTTTTTTATTTTTTTAATATTATTTTATTAGTTGGAGGCCAATCACTTAACAAATCACTTTTTAAAAATTGAGTATAGTTGATTTATTGATACAATATTGTGTTAGTTTCAGATGTATGGCAAAGTGTGAAACAAATCACTTTTTTCCTTTGTAGGTGCTTTTTGCCTATGTAGTTAGAACTCAAACCAGTGTAACTAGTAGATTATTTTTTTCTTCCTTAAGTGACTTGGGAAAATGGGGAAATGCAAGAAAGAAGAAGTAAGTGTGGCAAAAGCCCATGGCGATTTTGACCTACACCAGATCATAGGGTCTTTCGGTTCAAGTTGTTTGAACCTTAAGACATTATTGCACTGATTTGCTGGCAAAGACCTTAACTATAATTATTTGTTGTTTTGCTGTTTTTAATAGTCAATTTATAGTTTTATTTGTTAACTATTTGTATAGGATTTATATCTATAATTATTAGATATTTTTCTACCATGATTAGATAACTGGGCTGTTTAAAAAAGAAACTCCTCCAGAGTAGCTAAATTTTTAAAGTCACTACCTACATCTGCCAAAACAGATTAGTAGCGCATTTCCAGAACAGAACAAATTGTCTTGATCTCCTTACCTAACACTATGTTTTGCGTCAAATCCAGCTGCATTCAGAGCAAGAATTCTTGATGGAAGCTTATATTTTGACATAAAAATTTGGGGGACTGCAATGTAAGGTAGTTTTATCCTTCATTTGCAGGCTGGATATTGCTTTATTATTTGTTTACAGTATTCATACCGTAAAAATACTATATAATCTTGCTAAACTTGATCTAGTCTTAACTCACTAAACCCTATTGAACTCAATGGGCACATGAACTTGAATTTTCTATTTGAGAAATTAAAATCTCTTGGTTATTTAAATAAGTACTACTTTGTAAAATAATATTTACACCTTAGGTCTCCCTTCCTTTGTAATCATATCTTTGTCTTTGCTGAGGATTTTTTGTTGGTTTTGTATTTCAGATTGATTAGGTATCCTTATGGTAATGATAAAAAAGTTTTATCATTAATCAGAATATTTAAAACTTTAATCAGAATATTTAAACATGGGCGTTCTAATAAAAGAAAATTCTTTATGGACTATTACTGAGAATTCTTTTGGGTTCAGTCCTATGGAAAATAATTTAAAAATCTTATTTACAGTAATAAATAGTACATTCTCTTTTGTCTGTTAATATTTCTTTACTTACTCAGGCTCATCACTACTCATTATTTGTGTCAGGTGATAGAGAATGTTCAGTTGATAAGGACTGAATCACAGGACGAATGCTTAAAGTGTCTTGAGGCATTTTATTGTGGAGGCTAAGACTTTGGGCTTTGTAGCCAGACTGCTGGAGTTCAAATTCCTTCCTAGTGGCATGATCTTAGGCAAGTTGCTTTATTGTTTTCTTCCTCAGTTTCCCCATCTCTAAAATGAACTGTTCAGAGCATTTAATGAGCTAACACACATAAGATGTTTAGAATTGTGCCTAGTAGGTAGAAAGTACTCAATAAGTATCTTTTATAGAATAATTGACCTGTAGCATATCTAATTTATCAAGAATTCCAGGTGGTTGTACTTTAATAAGTCCATCTTTTGAATAATAAAATCAATAATGATATTGTTTATACAGTACATGATGCATTTACATTTTTACTGTAAAAATGAAAAATGCTAATAACTGGCTATTGTGTTTTCTGGAACATTAATAGCTTTAGGATACATGTATATTTAGAAAACAATTGAACCAGATACCCTAAATACAACCCCATTATATAAACATGTGGTGCTTGAAATCTAAATGTTATTGTCACTATTGTCCCCCCAGTTAAAAGGCCTTGAAATACTAGCTATACTTTTTTCAAGTGAATAGGTCATGTAGATTTTAACAGTTCTCTTCCTTCCCTAGGTCCACTTCCATTAAGATTTTCGTTTTAGACTGAAAATGAAGAGGAGTTAACTTGTTATAAAAAACATTGATGTCAGAATAATGTGCTAAACCTGTTTTACAGATCTCTTATTTTTTTTAACTTTATTTACACCATATAAAGAAAACATGGAATATGTTTGGTTTGGTTTTAAGAACTTTGGTATCATATTTTTATCCCACAGCACCTAATATATTCATACTACTGATGTTCAGTCATTGTTGAATGAATTAACCAGCTTGACAGAAGACTAATGAATATATACTTCACGCAAATGATTGAAATTCTTAATATTCTAGAAAATGTTTCCATTTTTCAGTTCAGTGTATATCATGATTCCATAAATCATGTAAATATATGTACAGACATATTTTCTCCCTGTATATTGTTGCATGTATAAAACACTTTGCCCTGGAAGAAAGTTAGTTTCACAAAGGTCACTTGTCTAGCATCTGTTCATTTGCTGTATCTCTATTTATTGAGAGTTGATATAACTTTTAGATACTTGCAAAAACAACTTTGTTGTAAATTTTCAAGCAATCACAGGAGCTTTATAATTTCTATTAGTGATAACATGAGTAACTTTTCTAGTTAGAACAAAAGTGAGAGTTAAAATATTGCCAAGAAAACATTGACCAATGTATAGCCTGCATATGTGGCATTTTTGCAGCTCCAAAGACCTTGTGGCTCTGCCCTCTCGGCCTACTGGCCAGATTTCAGAAGAAACTGGGGTAAAGCATCTAGAAAAATGATAGTCCACTTTTAAGCTCTAAATGCTAGGTTTGGCAGCTGTTGTCTCACAAGTTAAATGGGCTTCAAGGCATTGGACCAGTTTCACTGGACTTTCTCTTATATTCTCTCTGTGAATTCAGATATATTTACAATGTAGTACCCTAAGTCTTGATCGCTTCTACTGTTTTGAAGCCTTTACATAAACTACATCATGTAGTCATTTTCCCAAACCTTTTCCTTTTTTTCCCTAATGCTCTTGACCTTTAACCTCTTTGCAACTTGCAGCCTGAGAACACACCTACCCCCATCCAGCCTTCCTTTTCCACTCTGCCTAATCCTTTGCTTGTGAACAGTGTTACTTACTCTGTGTATATTATTGCTTAACGTTGGCACATTTGTCTTTTCACTTTATGTCTGTGTGACAGTGTGGTCTTTTGCCCTTTGAGGGCAGGGACCATAACTTCTGACTTATGGTGTTGATAGATTCTTAGGTACAATAGTAAATGGCTGTTGGTAGGATATAAAATTCACTGGGATTTTGAAGCTAATCAAAGATAGTTTGAATCCTTTTGTAAATTATTTGCAAAATGAACAGATTCCTTTTTTTTTTTTGATACCTGTACTATCAAAAAATGGACTGGTCTCAGAATTGATGAGCTATTAATAAAATGCTGCAGATAAATTTGAAAAATATTTATTGGAGGAAGAGAAAAGGGCATTTGGTAGCAAATCAAGTAAGCTTTGTTTTCCTAAGGTATTTGATTAGAATCGTGCAAAAATTTTAATGTTATGTTTCTTCTAACTGTTATTTGCTGCTCAAAAATAACTGTTGGTGAATTTTTCTGTACCCCTCTATCTTTCCCTGGCTTATGTCTGTTAACAGTGCATTCTGATTCCATATCCCAAGCATGCTTCTTTTATATGTCGTTATCTGATGTGATGTGGGAAACACTGTGTTTATTTTTTTGAAAGTTGCCCACTGTTTATTATGTTATGACTGCAAGACTCTTCTGCACAAAAGCTTTTTGGGTCTTAAGATCAAATTTCAAAACTAGAAGTGCTTTGTGTCCCCCTAAGTGGAAAGAATTTATAAGGTGTTTACAACATTCTTAAGGAGTCTTATTTTTAAATGATGGCTAATTCTACTGTATTAGAAGCATTAATATTTATTTGATATGTGTTGAATTAAAAAATATATTCCTTAAATATACTTTAATAATCTTTAATTTAGTCTCAAATGTCATTTAATGCTTTTGAGTAAAACTCAATAGTATTGTTCAAAGGTAGAAGTGAGTTTAATGCTACCTATCAATTTCCAAATAATACTTAATTTTTAATCACTAGTACTAAATTAGTAAGCCTTTTAAAATATAAAGTTTTCTTGTAATCACTTTACCTCATTGAATATCTCATTTTTAGCAAATCCTTTGTTTCTTTCATCTTTTTCTGTTTTTCTTAGTTTGTTTCATACATCTTTTATATAACAGATCCAAACTGCTTTGTATTGAAGGAAGAAGCTGCATGATGTAGGAGAAATTTTGTGTGTGATGGAATTTAACCTCGTTTATGTCTCTCCCTACACAGTCCCTTCAATCTGAATATGTTCATTACTAAGGCCTTGCCACTCCGGTGAAAGCTGTTCCACTCTTACACGCAGTTTCCTCATCTGGATGAGCAATGTAGAGAGAAAACAACTGCTTGCCGGAAGAATATCTCTGCCTTTTTACCTTAAATTAAAGACAGCACTCAGATAAGACCTTCATGAGACTTGAAACCAGAAAACTCTGGTTAATGACTACTCTAAATGCACTGAAACTATGTTTATGGAGATGTCAACTTTTTAAGACAGTTTTCATGTTGAATTTGGTATTTTGGAAGGTTATTTTTAATGTATTTCTGTAATACATTCGTTATTACATTTACATGTACAGTGTTACATTATGTATGTATTGTGAACTTTAAAAGACTATTTTGATAAATTTATAAATATATAAAATTATGTAAAAACTAGACTATATTTTGACTTAGATTTTCTTGCTGTTTCCTACCAAAAATTTGTATTTTGAATTTGTTTAGTGTGGTTTTATCTACAATGAATAAATAATTCCTCTTTATTAAGAAAAAGTAAAGGAGAAAGTTTTTAGAAAGTGGTTTGTATGTTTCCACTACGAATATGGCAGATCAGTTCATTCTTTTGGGAACTCACTCTAGCTTAAGTTTATCCAGGTTTATCTCTTAGCAAGAGTACAATTGTTTGATACAGCTTATTGAGATCATTTCTTTTCCCTTTGTTTTTGTTGCTGAACCATTTAGTTTTGCCTCTTTGGAGGTTTAAGAAAATTTAACATCCAGTTGAAGATCAAAATTCACTGAATGTTTTTCCTTGAAAGCATAGTTTTTCTCTATGAAATGACTCAACAGTTCAAATGCTTTTACTTCTTTCCTTCTCACAAAAGAATTCTTAGTCAAACTAGAGTATTCTGATTTTGGTACGAGGTTTTTGCCTGTATTCGCACATGGTCTGGCAAGTTTTAAATCAGCAAAGAGGATTCAAAGGATGCTGCTAAGTACTTTTCTGTATTAGTAAAGGAAACACGTTTAAGACAGATCACAAAACCCCTGGCACACAAGCTAGCATATCTGAAACCTAACATGAAAATGAAGGGACTCCTAGGTACTTCACAGTCCTTTCACGTAAGTGTAATCTTATATTTAGGGTCCAGAAGCCTGTGAACCTTTTTTTCATGGGGAGTTGGGGAGTATTAGATCCTCATTATCTTCCATGCTGCTCAAGAATGGACTACTCAGGCGGTCCAGCAGATTCATATGACGTGCTTTACTATCAGCCACTGAGTTATTTATCAGGTATTATTAGAAGGGGGTACCTTGAGGCTGTTATACATGCTTCAGCAAAACATCTTGTTTATGTCTTACTTTTTAAAAAAGGCATTTGAATGTTTGACTCAGGTTTGTTAACCTTCAAAAACTGCAGTACCAAATGATTGCACTAAACTGATGAAAAAAAAGGAATTGTATGTTTTAGGAATCAAAAATTAAGCGGAATTAAATTGTATACCTTTTCTAAAGCTAAAATAGTAAAATATTTTGTTATGAGTTATTGTAAAAAATGATCAGTTAATTGTATAGGGAAATGATAGTATTTTTTCAAAATTATCAGTGAAAAGTAATTCAGATGATATTTGAGAAGTGGGGGAAAGGGAACCATATAGACAGTTTTAGTTCTGTGAATACTAATTGTGTGCAGTTACTAAATGATTGTAAAATTGACTACTGTAAATTTTCCATAATTATATGTGTATATTAGTCATATGTATCTACATGGGTATGTCTTAAAATTATTTATACACATGTACATACATAGACAAATCAAGAAGAATATGTGTATAATATAGAAAGTATATAGCAAAGTGATTCTACTCCAGTAATAAAGATTGACATGTATTTTGTTATGAATAGTTTACCTTTGAAAAGATATTTTGTTCTATTTTAAGGTGTAGAAGAATACACTGCTAATAAATAATAAAAGTTTTATGCAATTTACATTCTCCCTGTTTTTTGTCATTTGGATTTGGAGTATCAATGTACTGAAGTATTTTTATAATTTTACATTTAATTCACTCTACATTTAATTCACTTTTGAGTTTCTGAAAATCTCTGTTCCAGATGTTTATTGACTTTCCAGGTTGTGGCCATTCCTGAATTTTGTGACAGTGAGCACAAAGAAATGCTTATACTTTGAATTTCACAAGAGTCAGATAATATCCAGCCTTGTATATATAATTTTCCTTTTTGTTAATAAAACACTGTTCATTATCAGTGTTTTGGGCTTGCTTGATCATTTATGACTACTGGTCATAGGCTTCGCAGATGGCTTTGTGGTAAAGAATCTGCATACCAATGCAGGAGACACAGGAGACGCGGGTTCTATCCCTGGGTTGGAAAGATCCCCTGGAGGAGGAAATGGCAACCCACTCCAGTATTGCTGCCTGGAAAATATCATGGACAGAGGAGCCTGGCTGGTTACAGCCCATGGGGTCACAAAGAGTCAGACACGACAGCCCGCATGCACAGAACCACTGTGCTAATAAGCTGGTCCTGTACTCCTGAGCAACAGGAATTGTGAAATAATCAATGTTTATCAATCATTGTTTCTTTTGAGAAAGAATAGCTGTTTTTCTTAAGGGAGAAATTATAGAAATAAATCAGATATCACACACCTTGCCACTGTTGGGTCTATGCCCTGAAGAGCTGGCTTGGGAGGAAGAAGTTGCATTCTTTTTACTGGGGATATTTTATGTATTAAACTGGATCTCTTTGGGTTGTGATGTTCCTGACGTTTGTCACCTTTCTTTTATCTTCTAAAATTTTTCAGAACACATAGGAATAGTTGTGGGTGGGAAGATAGTTTCACTTCTTGAGTTGGGAATCTGCCAATTAGCTGTTCTCACAACACTGCCTGAGACATCTAGTTGGGGTACCAAGGTTGTCATGAGCCCACATCTGAGAGAAGGAGATTTCTTCTGAATTCATGAACTTGTCTAGAAGGGCAGAAAGTCTTTTTCTACAGATATAGTGCCTATGAAAAAAAAGTAGTAGAAAAAACCAATTAATTCCAGCAGATTTCTCACCTATTGAAATCTTGAGTTCACGTGGTTTTGTTACCTTAGATATCAAATGATTTCTAAATCTCAAAATACACCTGGAGAGGCTACCCTGTTATGGATTTGGCTGTGATTTACATAACAATAGGAACATGAGTTTACCAACAGTAAGCTCTACAAATGTATTTTCAAGATTGTTCTCATTTGTATGCTTTCCTTGGTGACATGTATTAAACCAACACTATGTTAAAAAGTTTCTACACTTTTCTTTGGGAGGAAGAAGCTCAGTGTGTAAGCTGAACAATACCCTGTGGTGTTTCATGTCATGTAAGAAGCCTGATCTTTCCCCAGTGCCCTCGTAAGGCAGAGTTGATGCCAGTGAAAGTCTTGCACTGCTCTTGGCAACACTGAGCAAAGCAAGAATTTGCTCACTGCCTGTCTCCTGAGAAGATTAATTAGAGAGGTATCCAATTACAACAGGATACAATTTGCAGCATAAGAGAAATCAGTTGCATAGAGGTGGCACCCATGGCAGAGAAAGGAAAGTAGAAAATAATTGCATTATTTTGAGCTGGGTTGAAATGTTAATTTATTCCCACCCAGTTCCTTCTCTATGGATTGAATTATGATACTCATCTCAAGAAGGAGAAAAATAAATTTTCTAGAGAATCTAAAACTTTTTTTATGGTTAGTGCAAGTAGAAACTTATATCGGAAGATGGCTTTTAATGCAAAATTCAGTTATTTAGAATTGGTTTTTAATGGATGAACATAAATTATTTGATCTTTTCACTCACCATGACTTACTTTAACATTAATCAATTGACCTTTTCACTCACCATGTCTTGCTTTAAGTTGAATACCACCAAAAAGATGACTTTCATCATCACTTGCTATTTCTCATTTGGTTTGAATCAAGTTGATCAAAGCTTTATTGAGAAGGTGGATCACAAGTGAAAAATGAGTTAACTGTGGAAATGACTCCAGCTGCAAATGTTTATATTTACATTAAACTTCAGAATCAGGGGTAACGATCTATTGAATGGGTTCTGTTTATTTATATTATGGCTCTCCCAAAAACATTTAAGGTGGTTTTCCATGGAGTCACAAAGAGTCAGAGATGACTGAACATGCATGCATACACACACACACACACACACACACACACACACACACACACACACACACACAAAGATTGGAGCACACACACACACACACACACACACACACAAAGATTGGAGCAGGCATAGCATGGAGGATTGAAAACAAAGGGATTCAGAGAGCAAACTTGGAGGCAACTGAGGTTGAGACTGAAAGCTGAGATGAACTGCTTCCCAAACGTCATAGAACATGGATCTTCTCTTAGGCTGGGCACATTACACCAAGTGCACACCTTAGCTGCAGGGCTCCTTAGTGGGATTTATTTTCCTCAAAACATTAATATAATAAATGATTGTTAATCATAAGCTCTATGCTGTACAATGGGTCTCTAGAACTCATTTATCTTGAAGCTTTGTTATTTGCTTGAGTAATTTGCTAAGAGGGTAGATCATATGTTGTGTCCTTACCACAAAATAAAACTAATGATGATGATGATGATGATAAAGATGGGAGAGAACTTTTAGAGGTGATGGATATGTTTATGGCATAGATGTGGTGATGTTTTCATGGAAGTATACTTACCTCCAAACTCACCAAGTTATATATATTAAATACATTCAGCTTTCTGTAGGTCAATCATACCTCAATAGTCTAAATTTTTTTCAAATGAAGAGGTTATCTTCAAGTGAGTTTGTCAGTCTGGATATTCAGATCTCCCAAAATGATTATGTCAGGTACATGGAATAGAAATTTTAAAAGGCAAATTGAAACCAGAGACCAGAATAGTATAATAATAGTCCATATAACTATCTATCTATGTATCATCTATCCATCTAGTATTTACTGACCTTTACTGACAGCTAAAAATCCCTTATGACTATACAGTGGAAGTGAGAAATAGATTTAAGGGACTAGATCTGATAGAGTGCCTGATGAACTATGGACGGAGGTTCGTGACATTGTACAGGAGAGAGGGATTAAGACCATCCCCAAGAAAAAGAAATGCAAAAAAGCATAATGGCTGTCTGAGGAGGCCTTACAAATAGCTGTGAAAAGAAGAGAAGCGAAAAGCAAAGGAGAAAAGGAAAGATATTCCCATTTGAATGCAGAGTTCCAAAGAATAGCAAGGAGAGATAAGAAAGCCTTCCTCAGCGATCAATGCAAAGAGAGGAAAACAACAGAATGGGAAAGACTAGAGATCTCTTCAGGAAAATTAGATACCAAGGGAACATTTCATGCAAAGATGGGCTCGGTAAAGGACAAAAATTGTAGGGACCTAACAGAAGCAGAAGATATTAAGAAGAGGTGGCAAGAATACACAGAAGAACTGTACAAAAAAGATCTTCATGACCCAGATAATCATGATGGTGTGATCACCGACCTAGAGCTAGACATCCTGTAATGTGAAGTCAAGTGGACCTTATAAAGCACCACTATGAACAAAGCTAGTGGAGGTGATGGAATTCCAGTTGAGCTATTTCAAATCCTGAAAGATGATGCTGTGAAAGTGCTGCACTCAATATGCCAGCAAATTTGAAAAACTTAGCAGTGGCCACAGGACTGGAAAAGGTCAGTTTTCATTCCAATCCCAAAGAAAGGCAATGCCAAAGAATGCTCAAACTACCACACAGTTGCACTCATCTCACATGCTAGTAAAGTAATGCTCAAAATTCTCCAAGCCAGGCTTCAACAATATGTGAACTGTAAACTTCCAGATGTTCAAGGTGGTTTTAGAAAAGGCAGAGGAACCAGAGATCAAATTGCTAACATCCGCTGGATCATCAAAAAAGCAAGAGAGTTCCAGAAAAACATCTATTTCTGCTTTATTGACTATGCCAAAGCCTTTGACTGTGGATCACAATAAACTGTGGAAAATTCTGAAAGAGATGGGAGTACCAGACCCCCTGACCTGCCTCTTGAGAAATCTATATGCAGGTCAGGAAGCAATAGCTAGAACTGGACATGGAACAACAGACTGGTTCCAAATAGGAAAAGGAGTACGTCAAGGCTGTATATTGTCACCCTGCTTATTTAACTTATATGCAGAGTACATCATGAGAAACACTGGGCTGGAAGAAGCACAAGCTGGAGTCAAGATTGCCGGGAGAAATATCAATAACCTCAGATATGCAGATGACACCACCTTTATGGCAGAAAGTGAAGAGAAAAAGCCTCTTGATGAAAGTGAAAGAGGGGAGTGAAAAAGTTGGCTTGAAACTCAACATTCAAAAAGCTAAGATATGGAGAAGGAAATGGCAACCCACTCCAGTATTCTTGCCTGAGGAATGCCATGGACAGAGGAGCCTCGTGGGCTGCAGTCCATCAGGTCACAAAGAGTTGGACACGACAGAATGACTTTCACTTTTCACAACTGAAGACTTTCACTCTTCACAACTGAAGACTTTCACTCTTAAAAGAGGTTAAAATTTTCCTCAGAAATGGTCACCTAATTAGAACTTGCATCTTCTAAAGACATTGTGGATGTAATTCACTACAGAATGGTTAAAAGAATCCACCAAACAATACAGATCAGCAGAATAGATTGTTTAAAAGGAGCATGAATACCCAATCCCTACAGCTGCCTCAGGGACACCGTCCCCTGAACCCTCTGATTCAGGAGACATACAGCTTCTCATTTCTGCATTTACACAGAGCACCCCTTCCCAGGAACCATGTCCACAAGACATTTCCATACACCATGGTTCCCTGAGTCTGTCATATCAAGTTTAACTATGCTACAACACTGAAAAGACGAAAGAAGCTCTCAATCATAATACAAACAGGCATCAGAAAAGATCCCACTTACAGAGGAAAGTGTTGACGGAGAACTATAATCTGTTCTTCTGTCTTCAGTGACCCTGGTTAGAGCAAAACCCTGGGCAAACAGTTAACACTGAAATCTACTGACTAGGAGACAAATGAGGATATTACAGGGCTCGCTATATGCTGATTACCATTCTAGTAATGTTTTTAGCAGGGTGGATCGGGTCTGTTTAGAGTGTGATAAACCTACAAAATACAGACTACAGTTGTTCTAATAAATAAAAGTCCTAAAGCCAGAACACGACTACAAATTTGAGGACACATATTAAGCGAGAAACTCTCAAGTCTTCCTTGTGCTGACTTGTACGATATAAGTTAAACAAATGAGAGTCCCTAATTTATTTTATATATTCCATTTTAAAAACCTAAATTCAGGAAGCAGTGTCTGACTGATTTGGGGCCTCATAGACATTGCACATGTTGTTGCTCTTGTTTTGTATCATTTTCTAATTGTTAGTCAATCTGGTGCTGGTAAGAACTGTGTTTCCCGAGGAAATCAGAATTGAAAGAAACACGTTTACCCCAATGTTCATTGCAGCACTATTTACAATAGTCAGGACATGGAAGCAGCCTAGATGTCCATCAGCAGATGAATGGATAAGAGAGCTGTGGTACATATACACCATGGAATATTACTCATCTATTAAAAATAATGCATTGGAATTAGTTCTAATGAGGTGGATGAAACTGGAGCCTATTATACAGAGTGAAGTAAGTCAGAAAGAAAAACACCAATACAGTATATTAATGCATATATATGCAATTTAGAAAGATGGTAAAGATGACCCTATATGCGAGACACCAAAAGAGACACAAATGTAAAGAACAGACTTTGGACTCTGTGGGAGAAGGTGAGGGTGGAATGATTTGAGAGAATAGCATTGAAACACGAATATTATCATATGTGAAACAGATCACCAGTCCAGGTTCGATGCATGAGACAGGGCGCTCAGGGCTGATGCACTGGGATGACCCTGAGGGATGGGATGGGGAGGGAGGTGGGGGGGCAGTTAGGATGCGGAATACATGTACACCCATGGCTGATTCATGTGAATGTATTTCAAGAACCACCACAATATTGTAAAGTAATTAGCCTCCAATTATAATAAATACATAAAGGAAGAAAACTAAGATAATGGCATCTGGTCTCATCACTTCATGGCAAATACATGGAGAAACAGTGGAAACAGTGGCAGACTTTATTTTGGGGGGCTCCAAAGTCACTGCAGATGGTGATTGCAGCCATGAAATTAAAAGACACTTACTCCTTGGAAGGAAAGTTATGACCAACCTAGATAGTGTATTAAAAAGCAGAGACATTTCTTTGCCAACAAAGGTCCATCTAGTCAAGGCTATGATTTTTCCAGTGGTCATGTATGGATGTGAGATTTGGACTGTGAAGAAAGCTGAGTGCCGAAAAATTGATGCTTTTGAACTGTGGTGTTGGAGAAGGCTCTTGAGAGTCCCTTGGACAGCAAGGAGATCCAACCAGTCCATCCTAAAGGAGAGGAGTCCTGGGTGTTCATTGGAAGGACTGATGTTGAAGCTGAAACCCCAATACTTTGGCCACCTCACGCAAAGGGTTGACTCACTGGAAAAGACGGTGATGCTGGGAAGGATTGAGGGCAGGAGGGGAAGGGGACGACAGAGGATGAGATGGCTGGATGGTATCGCTGACTCAATGGGCATGGGTATGGGTAGACTCAAGGAGTTGGTGATGGACAGGGAGGCCTGGCGTGCTGCGATTCATGGGGTTGCAAAGAGTCGGACATGACTGAGCAACTGAACTGAACTGAACTGAACTGACAGCTAATGGAGACTAAGCTATAAAGTGTAACATGTGCCTTTCTGTATTGAGATGTAAAACTTGAAAGATACAGGAGTCCCAGAGACTTGAGATTAAAGAAGTCAATTTTTCTTTCTTCTAAAAAAAAAAAAAAACAACCAAAACCCTCTGGGGGAAAGGAAACCCGTTTTTGTTTTTTTTTTAATTAGTTGGAGGCTAATTACTTCACAACATTTCAGTGGGTTTTGTCATACATTGATATGAATCAGCCATAGAGTTACACGTATTCCCCATCCCGATCCCTCCTCCCACCTCCCTCTCAACCCGATTCCTCTGGGTCTTCCTAGTGCACCAGGCCCGAGCCCTTGTCTCATGCATCCCACCTGGGCTGGTGATCTGTTTCAGCATAGATAATATACATGCTGTTCTTTTGAAACATCCCATCCTCACCTTCTCCCACAGAGTTCAAAAGTTTGTTCTGTATTTCTGTCTCTTTTTTTCTGTTTTGCATATACGGTTATAGTTACCATCTTTCTAAATTCCATATATATGTGTTAGTATACTGTAATGGTCTTTATCTTTCTGGCTTACTTCATTCTGTATAATGGGCTCCAGTTTCATCCATCTCATTAGAACTGATTCAAATGAATTCTTTTTAACGGCTGAGTAATATTCCATGGTGTATATGTACCACAGTTTCCTTATCCATTCGTCTGCTGATGGACATCTAGGTTGCTTCCATGTCCTGGCTATTATAAACAGTGCTGCGATGAACATTGGGGTGCACGTGTCTCTTTCAGATCTGGTTTCCTCGGTGTGTATGCCCAGAAGTGGTATTGCTGGGTCATATGGCAGTTCTATTTCCAGTTTTTTAGAAACCCGTTTTTTTTTTAAATCTAGGTTTCTTGCAGGTAGAATTTTAGCACCATACTGCACAAATTCTAAGGGGGCTTCCCTGGTGCCTCAGTCAGTAAAGAATCTGCCTGCAAAAGATATACAATGGAAAAAAGACAACCTCTTTAACAAGTGGTGCTGGGAAAACTGCTCAACCACTTGTAAAAGAATGAAACTAGAACACTTTCTAACACCATACACAAAAATAAACTCAAACTGGATTAAAGATCTAAATGTAAGACCAGAAACTATAAAACTCCTAGAGGAGAACATAGGCAAAACACTCTCCGACATAAATCACAGCAGGATCCTCTATGACCCACCTCCCAGAATATTGGAAATAAAAGCAAAAATAAACAAATGGGACCGAATTACACCTAAAAGCTTTTGCACAACAAAGGAAACTATAAGCAAGGTGAAAAGACAGCCCTCAGATTGGGAGAAAATAATAGCAAATGAAGAAACAGACAAAGGATTAATCTCAAAAATATACAAGCAACTCCTGAAGCTCAATTCCAGAAAAATAAATGACCCAATCAAAAAATGGGCCAAAGAACTAAACAGACATTTCTCCAAAGAAGACATACAGATGGCTAACAAACACATGAAAAGATGCTCAACATCACTCATTATCAGAGAAATGCAAATCAAAACCACAACAAGGTACCATTACATGCCAGTCAGGATGGCTGCTATCCAAAAGTCTACAAGCAATAAGTGCTGGAGAGAGTGTGGAGAAAAGGGAACCCTCTTACACTGTTGGTGGGAATGCAAACTAGTACAGCCACTATGGAGAACAGTGTGGAGATTTCTTAAAAAACTGGAAATAGAACTGCCATATGACTCAGCAATACCACTTCTGGGCATACACACCGAGGAAACCAGATCTGAAAGAGACACGTGCACCCCAATGTTCATCGCAGCACTGTTTATAATAGCCAGGACATGGAAGCAACCTAGATGCCCATCAGCAGACGAATGGATAAGGAAGCTGTGGTACATATACACCATGGAATATTACTCAGCCGTTAAAAAGAATTCATTTGAATCAGTTCTAATGAGATGGATGAAACTGGAGCCCATTATACAGAGTGAAGTAAGCCAGAAAGATAAAGACCATTACAGTATACTAACACATATATATGGAATTTAGAAAGATGGTAATGATAACCCTATATGCAAAACAGAAAAAGAGACACAGATGTACAGAACAGACTTTTGGACTCTGTGGGAGAAGGTGAGGGTGGGATGTTGTGAGAGAACAGCATTGAAACATGTATATTATCTATGGTGAAACAGATCACCAGCCCAGACTGGATTCATGAGATAAGTGCTCAGGCCTGGTGCACTGGGAAGACCCAGAGGGAGCGGGTAGAGAGGGAGGTGGGAGGGGGGATCGGGATGGGGAATACATGTAAATCCATGACTGATTCATGTCAATGTATGACAAGAACCACTACAATATTGTAAAGTAATTAGCCTCCAACTAATAAAAATAAATGGAAAAAAAAAAAAAAAAAAGAATCTGTTTGCAATGCAGGAGACTCAGGTTCAATCCCTGGGTTGGGAAGATCCTCTGGAGAAGAAAATGGCAGCCCACTCCAGTATTCTTGCTTGGAAAATCCCATGGACATTCTCAGAGATATCCCACACTCCAAGAGGCAAGATCCAGGCCCTTTTTTTCTGTCCAGTTCTAGAAGGGTAACCAGTTAGCTTCTCTTCGAGCTTGGCTTGTAAAGTAACTGGCATCTACTGATGGTGACCAGCAGAATTGGAAATACCTAGCTTTCCTGATTTGAGGAAATATATAAAATTCACTTTTTCCCTTGGCCACTTTTCATATCCACGTCTTTCACAAATATAGCAGTCAACTGCAGACTTTTCCTGCGAAGAATTACCAGTAACTTATCTTACCATTTAGATCACAGGACTTCAATGACCAAAGAACACATGCCTGGCGCTGTGTCCAAGGAGGACACTTTAGAAACCATTAAATAGAGCAAACGTGGGTGGCAGAATCACTGGGCTCCTGGATTCTCCTGTCCCCTCACCACAGAGCAAGCATGCCTTGGAGTTCTCTTTCTCAGATATAGTACCAGAGGCTACATGGGGGATACTGGCCCCAAGATGGCAGCTCTCACAACAAGTAGAACTGCTGAGAAAGATTGCTAATTGACAAAGCTGACAAATTGAGGCTTTAGAATAGTTTGGCCTCTTTTAAAGTCAAATCTTGGGCTTCCCAGGTGGCGCTAGTGGTAGAGAACCCGCCTACAAATGCAGGAGACGTAAGAGACTTGGGTTCAATCCCCAGGTCGGGAAGATGCCCTGCAGGAGGGCATGGCAATCCACTCCAGTATTCTTGCCTGGAGAATCCCCCTGGACAGAGGAGACTGGCGGGCTACAGTCCATAGGGTCTCAAAGAGTTGGACACAACTGAAGCTACTTAGCACAAAGTCCAATCTTGGGGAAAATTATCCTGAATTAAGGATTCCTATCTAAGAGGCAGATGGTTAGGATTTTTCATATCTAAGGTAAACCAAAAGAGGAAAGTTCACCCATCTGATCAGAAGAGATACTAAAATAGGAAATAAGCCAAGGACAGATTAGTTATCAGCCAGTCTGGACAGAAGAAGCCCTGTTTGTTGGAAATCCCAGGACCAACTCCAGGTTTGACAATTTGCTAGAAGGACTCACAAGACTCAGCATATGGTTGCACTGACAGCTAAGACTAATTCCAGTTGGATGCAGAGTAAAATCAGCAAAGTTGCTGGAAATGAGGTCTGGAGGAAACAATGTGCAAGCTTCCAAGTGTCCTCTCCCAGAAGGTCACATAGGATGTGCTCCAGGAACCAGTGGTGGCAACACATGGAAGTGTTATCTACCAGTGAAGCTCATTAGATACTCAGCACCCAAGGGTTTTTTAACTGGGGCTAGTCATGTAAGTAACCACTACCAGCACAAACCAAAATTCCAGACTCGAAGAAGGAAAGCAGGAGGGCAGTCTACATAAACCTTATTCTTTTCCTGGTCCAAGGACAATGAAGCACCCTTATCATTAAGGGAAGTCTGATAACAGCACAAGGATCTGTTTACCAGCCAAGTTCCCAGATGCAAGCCAAGGCCAACCTTGAAAGCAGGCTTTTCCAAGGACACTGGTCTCAGGCCTGCTATGTAAACCCTATTTTGCACACTCTGTATCTTAGCCAACTGATCTGTAGTAACTAAAGCCCACTTAAATTAACAGGCAGTTAATCTTACCTTATGAAGTGGAATTGAAGTCTCTGTTATCAAAAGACTTCTTTGTGGATGGAATGAGTTATGATCCAGGAGACAGGACCTATCCTTTTGAGTCCCCACTGTTCCACATGGGCCAGGGTTCTGGTTTCTGTTTGTTTTTAAATGGATACATTAGGAAGTCCTAACACTCGCCCTCACTAAACACTACTTATTGTAGCAGACACGCCAGCACCCTGTGTCTCCAGTATTCTAATCTCTTTCAGGGAAAACTAGAAGAGAAAAACCTCTCTGAATCTACTTTGCTTTAAGAAATGAACTAGTCTAAAATTTTTTTCTCTGAATGTTTACCCATTATTTAATATGTAAAAAGAAACAAAAATACAGGTTAATATATTTTTTTGTTCCTTTTTAAAAAAATTTTTACTGGAGTATAGTTGATTTACAATGTTGTGTTAGTTTCCGCTGTACAGTAAAGTGAATCAGATATATCTATATCCACTCATTTTAGATTCTTTTCCCATATAGGTTATCATAAGTACTGAGTACACTTACCTGTGCTATATAGTAGGTCCTTGTTAGTTATCTATTTTAAATATAGTAGTATGTGTCAATCCCAGTTTATCCTTCTCCTTGCTTCCCCCCTCCAACCGTAAGTTTGTTTTCCACATCTGTGACTCTATTTCTGTTTTATAAATAAGTTCATTCGTAGCATTTTTTTAGATTCCACGTACAAGTGACACCATCATGTGATGTTTGTCTTTCTGTCTGACTTACTTCACTTAGTATGGAAAAATAACCAGAATAATTCTAAAATATTGCAATTTAAAAAATACTGAAATAAAAAACATTGAAAATCAAATCAAAAATATAATTAATATATGTAAAAAATTAAAACAATAAAAGATTTATATAAATTGACTTGCTTAAAATAAGATAAAAGAATAAAATATGCAGTGGAAAAATGCCATTAAGGAACTAAAGATTTAAAAGAATGAGGTAGGATAATCTAAAATAAATTAAGTAAGAGTAAATCAAACAAAAAAGATCTGGATTTAAAAAACAGTAAAACATAAAAAATGAATGTAAGTTTAAAACACTTGGAACAAAGCAACAGGACTTCTTGAGCAGAGAGAGTTACAGATGCTCACTGGCCTCCCAGTTAACCTAATCAGGTCTTGTGAGAGTCAAATTGCCCAGGCAGAATATTCCAAGGAAAAGACCTATGAACAAGATATTTTATCAGCTCAAATTCTCCCAGTTAGATTTCTAGGCCGTCATGTGCAGACCTGCAAAAGCTGTTAAACCTTGGGGGAATATTAAGAATATGCTATTTTTTTTTTTTTTTTTTTTGAGTGATGAAGCCAGACAATGGGCTAAGTGCCGTAAATCTGTAAGGTATCTTACTATGTAGACCTCAGAGGTTTTAGGTAGATGAAACAGAGGTGAAGTGAAATGACTTGTCAAAGGTCCTACATCTAGCAAGAGGGACAGCCCAGATTAAACACAGCCTTAATGCCAAAGCCCATCACCTAAACTTTTTGCTGTATTACATGTAACCAAACAGACTCTTTTAAATATGACCTGATTGCTATGAAAGAACACATCAAAACAGAATACCAGACACAACAGGCTTTATTACTTTGAAAGTAGAGCATATTTCAAGGTAGGGAGTCTTAGAGACACACATATAAATTAATCATCTTTTGCTGAGTCTGAGGTGGTATGAAAAAACTAAAAAGGCCATGAATTCATACATTGGAATCTAATGAAAGATAATTAAATTCTTGAAAATTTAAAAAATTGTTTTAATGTAGCATTGAAAAGATTAGGTGGCAAAAAGACAAAGTTCAGGTTTGTAGTTTCCACAGCCACTTGGCCATGTATCTTTTGACATGCCTGAGTAAAGGCCACGTAACAATGAGCAACATCTAATAAATAAGCCATTTTAAGAATTTTTTATACAAATTCTTACATTGTCCAAATAATAAAACCTCTGAAATCACTGTGGATGGTGATTGCAGTCATGAAATAAAAGATGCTTGCTCCTTGGAAGAAAAGCTATGACAAACCTAGACAGCATACTGAAAAGCAGAGACATCACTTTGCCCACAAAGATCTGTATAGTCAAAGCTTTCTATAGTAGTCATGTACAGTAGTTTTCTCAGAAGTCATGTATAGCTATGGGAGTTGGACCATAAAGAAGGCTGAGTGCCAAAAAATTGATGCTTTCAAACTGTAGTGCTGGAGAAGACTCTTGTGAGTTTCTTGGACAGAAAGAAGATCAAGCCAGTCAAGGAAAGACTGAGAGCAGGAGGAAAAGGGGGTGACAGAGGATGAGATGGTTGAATGGCATCACTGAATCAATGGACTTGAGTTTGAGCAAACTCTGGTTGATCGTGAAGGACAGGGAAGCCTGGTATATACTGCAGTCCATGGGTTCACAAAGAGTTGGACTCGATTTAGTAACTTAACAACAACAACAAATACTACTAAGTCCTGGGCAATTTTTTTTCCCAAATTGTACTGTTCTTTTAGTTTTAATGGGCTCAAACACTGTGCATTAATATACCTGACATATCAGAATTAGAATCCTACTTACTATTTCATTGGGCTTCCTTGGTGGCTCAGAGAGAGAAGCGTTTGCCTGCAATGTGGGAGACCTGGGTTCGATCCCTGGGTTGGAAAGATCCCCTGGAGAAGGAAATGGCAACCCACTCCAGTATCCTTGCCTGGAGAATCCCATGGACAGAGGAGCCTGGTGGGCTACAGTTCACAGGGTCGCAAAGGGTCGGACACGACTGAGTGACTTCACTTTCACTTAATATTTCATTGAAAGCATATGTTGTGATTTTAAGTCAGTATGTTATTTTTACTTTAAAAAAGTAATATGATTCTTGTAAAATAAAATAATCAGAACTGTACAGAGTAAAAGATTCAAATCCTCCTTTCCCTCAAATCTGCTAGCCTGAAGTAACTGTGATAACAGATTTGACTTTCAGAATTTTTTTTCTAAAGCATGTTCTGGAAAAAAAAAAAAAAAGCATGTTCTGTACTTAAATAATGACTCTATCTGAACACCCAAAATATGTGTTTTCTCTTGTTCCTGCACAAATAGGCTCAGTGTTCCAAATGATGTTCTGGATAAAAATAGGCCCTGTATCCTCTTATGAGTTATGCTTTAAGGCTTCTTCTTACATATTTTTCAGTGCCACATAAGCCAACCCTTCTGATGGTCAGCTTACTTTCCACCTTCTTCAGAAAGCCTTTCCTTACTGTGGCTTTGGTGAACTGTCATTTTTTTGCCCCTCACTGGACTAGGACATCCTTGATTGAGACTGTGTGCCCTTTGTTACTTATCCCAGGTACCCCAACTCATTGAAGGATAGGGTGGACCCTTTTATTTCACTTCACCCTTTTTTCATATTTTTTCTGCTGTGCTGTGCTTAGTCGTTAAGTTGTGGCCAATTCTTTGTAACCCGGTGGAATACAGCTCGCCAGGCTCTTCTGTCCATGGAATTTTCCAGGCAAGAACACTGGGGTGAGTTGCCATTTCCTACTCTGGGGGATCTTCTCGACCCAGCGATTGAACCCTGGTTTTCTGCATTGGTAGGTGCATTCTTTACCACTAGTATCACCTGAGAAGCCCCTATTTTTCTCTGAGTGCTTCAGAAATTCAGAGCTATGGAGATTTTATTTTCTTAGGGAGACTCATTGTCATTAGATCTAGAAGTCTAAGTGAATGAAATCTGGTTCAGGACAGCTTTCTGCTGAAAGAAACTTTGAAGAATCAGAAAGCATTTGGGAAAGTTTAATGGGCCACTGTCTCTGGTGTCTTGGCTGGTCTAGAAAGAATGGAGATGGTGAGAAAGGTGTCAAAGAAAATAACCTGTATTGACCCACAGAGATTGGAAAGCTGACTGTGTAGATCAATGTTTCATTCATTTATTCAACAAAGCTCATGAGAGGCTGACAAGGAGCTACAGATATAAAGTAAAAGCCCCTGTGCTCAAGTTCAGTCTTGGGAGGAACACAGACACTTTAGCAACGTGCATCCAGTCTGATGACACATTTTTCCTGGGAAACACTGACAGTCCTGAGAGCAATGCAGCTCAAACTGAAGGAGAGAGTGTGGGCAGAGGAGGCTTCCCAGGGGAACAAGCATTTGTTGAGATGTTTTGAGGACAGCAGGAGGTGTAGGATTAGTGTTGGTATTTTTTTTTTCCTAATTAAAAACCTGAATGTGTTCGGTTGGCAAGGAATTAGAGGCAACAACAATCTTGAGCCCAGCAGAGCCAACCGCTGCCGTGACTGCTTCCAGCTCTCTGCCCGACACGGTCGGTCTATAGTTTTGAAACTTGAAGGTAGGCTCCAGAGAAGAGGAACTGCCTGCTCCATCTTTACTGCTTGCTTCTCACAAAGGGACAAAATCGACTCAGGGAGGCGGCAGGGTTGTGTGTAGGAGGGGATCCCAGAGGGACCGCAGGAATAGAGGCATGGAAACGCCTTATCAGACAGTAACTTTCCTGACACAATTTCCTCCGCTGGCCGCTTTAAAGGATGTATATAAATTTAACATTTTGTGTGTGTGTGCTGAGTCACTTCAGTGTCTACTGAACAGTGTCTGACTGTTTGCGACCCCATGGATTGTAGCCCGCCAGGCTCCTCTGTCCATGGGATTCTCTAGGCAAGAATATTGGAGTGGGTTGCCACGCTCTCCTCTAGGGGATCTTTTCCGCCCAGGGGTTGAACCCAAGTCTCTTCTGTCTCCTTCATTGGCAAGCAGGTTCTTTACCACTAGTGACATCTGAGAAGCCAGATTTAACATTAAAACATTGTAAAATGAGATATGAAACTATGATTCTAAATATTGGCTGCATGAGAATCACCTGGGGAGTGTTTTAAAAATAGTGACACCAAGGTCTTACTTCATAGTAATTATACAAGAAAGTGGGGTATGTGGCCTGAAATTGCTTTTTTGGCCTTTAAATATGTTAAAAAAGAAACTTCATTAATTACTGGTGTACAGTAGGGTTAAGGAATTGAGGGGAGAAAGCCAAGGTTTCCAGCCATTTAACACTGCCTTTTAAACTAAGATTTTTAGTTGTTCAGGGAGGCTTTCAAAATCAAGGTTTAGATTCAGAAACAGTTAGTGCCCCTCCTTATCAGTTAACAATGATCTTGCTCAAGGTATCGTGCTGGGAACCCAAGGAAATAAGAGAATAAAAAGAAGAGGGACAAGGGTGGGAAGGCATCTTCTCCATGCCTTCATCTATATCTTCAAAGAGTTCACAACCCAGTTGGGGAAATTATCTAATCATGTGTTGGCTGCATTTTTTGCTTGTTTGTTTTGGATTGTGAGAGATACCCAACTTTAACTAGCTTAGGACCCAAGAAGCTTGTAGAATCCAAAGGCCATCAAGTGGTTGAACTTATGCTCGAGTTGGACCCAGGATTAGATGAGCAGGCGCACCATCTATCTCTGCACAAACAGTATGTCTGCTGGCACTGCTCTTGTTGCAACTTCAGTCACCGGGAGAGGCACTGGCTGCCTCTCGCACTCAAGCCCACGGAGAATCAAGCCCTCCGAATTTAATAGGCACCAAGAAAAGGAGGGGTTAGTTTTACCTTTAGTATTTGGGGGACACCTGAGTGGAGGTGTGTACTATGCAGTCAGAAATGGATCAATGTCCTCGACTCAAATTCCATGACGGGGTGGTTTCTAACACATATTCTGAAGCCACTTTCACCAGGTTCCCTGGGCTGGCCCACTAGCCAGAGAAAGTTTTCAAGGATTAGGAAATAAAAAAATATGCTAAGAAAAGAAAACTGACAGGGAACTGATAGAGATTGGGCACCTTATTTCTGAGATGAGGAAAATAGAAAATATTAGCTTTTCTAACCACCACTGATTGCCTCAATGAGGTAGAAATAGTAGCTTCTGGTTGTCTTGTTTCCTAATCGATCTAATTTAGACTTTAAAATTACAAGGAAATTTCTTAGACTTTTCTTGTTTCAAGTGTGATCTTGTCAGTTCGGCTGACCTCTAACTAAAGATGATGATAATTGTGCTCACAAACCCAAAAGTGAATGATCTATTTTCTTTTCAGTGATATGTGAACACACATACAGAGCACTCTTTTAAATTGCTCTCATCATTAAAATTGCCTAAAATATTCCTAAACACTTGACAACATGAAACTCTCCATCTAGTTCCTATTTCTCTCAGACAGAAAGATGTTTTAAGCAGATTTAAAAAATAAACTATATTAAACCCCTTACTGGAAATAAGTCACTTCTGGACAGAGACCAAGCCAAAGCAATTTTAGTTCAAATTGGTTTTCCTGGAAAAGTTGAAAATGTAGTTCAGAAAAGAAATGCCTTGGCAACTTTACAAATCAACACTCAGAAACTAACAAGATCAGTCTACATATCCTCAACCACAGTGATGTTCAGTACTAGTGAAGGAAAGAGTCTCCTGGGGAGCTTGTTAAAATGCAGATTTCAGGGTGCAGACTGTATTAATATTAATAGCTCTGCCGCAGACCTGGGTACTTTTGGTACAGGAGATTTGAAGATCACAGTTCAATTAACTGAAAAGACAAACGCAGAGATTTATAAAAGTTGATAGGATGAGAATGAGGAATTGTGTTAATTATGATGTTTTGCTTTGCTTCACTGATGACTCAGTGAGTAAAGAATCTAAATGCAATGCAGGAGACACAGGACATGTGAGTTCAGTCCCTGGGTTGGGAAGATCCCCTGGAAGAGGAAATGACGGCCCACTCTAGTATTTTTGCTTAGAGAATCCCATGGACGGAGGAGCCTGGTGGCCTACAGCCCATGGGGCCACAAAAGAGTTGGACGTGACTAAATACACACATGTATTTTGTTATGAAGCTATTTTGTTTATAAGCTAAGCACAATTTATCTCTTAGCCCCTCTCAGTGGGGCCACCTGACTTAGTGGGACAACCTGGTTTGAGGCACAGATCCATCACTGTGTGTGTGATATTGGTTAAATCATTCACTGTCTTTGGGTATCAATTTTCTTTTCTGTGAAGTGAGGAGACTGGATGATATCAGTGATCCTTAACCTTTTTGAGATATGTCTCCTTTGAGCAGCTAAGAAATTCTTCCATTTTTTCCTCCAGAAAAACACACAAATATACATGTGCATTTTTGCACACAAATTTAGGCAGGGTCACAGTTCCCTTAACATGCTTACGGGGACTTGCTGAGCCAGTGATGCTCAGAACTGGAGAGCTGGCTCATCTGAACTGTCTCATACCCATCCCATTCAGATTTGTTCCACTGGGGCATCTCCACTCCCTGCCCCGTGTGGGGCATCACCTGTGTCACCGACAGGCGTGGCACCCTTATATGCAGACCACTTCATGAAGCTGCATAAATCCAATCATTATATGACTCTATAGAAGTAGGTGACATAATCTTCAACTTATAAATGAGAAAACTGAGGTTTGTAAAGGTGAAATCACTTGCCTGAGGTCACATGCTTGTAACAAACAGACTTTGGATCTGACCCTGAGCTCTTAACCTCTCTGCTGGATAATTCTTTGTTGTGGGGTCTGTCCCATGCCCTGTGAGATGTTGAACAGCATCCCTGGCCTCTACCCATTAGATGCCAATAACATCCCACCTCTCCCAAATTGTGACAACAAAAGTGTCTCTAGACATCACCAAATATACCCTGGCATGCAAACTAGCCCCCAGCAGAGAACCACATTACATTCTCCTGATTACATTATTACAGTGGGCTGCAGTCACTGGGGAGAAAATAGGGACTCTCTCTGAGGACAGGAGAAAAGTTAAGAACCATCATGCCAAGCTCTCATGTATTTCAGGAAGGAACAAACCATAGGTCATTTCCAGCTTCATGACTCCCTAAATTCTTAATTTCTAAAAATGTTCCTGTTGAGCTTTAATGTAATGGTAAAATGCGTGTATGCAGCTGAGCTACTCCTAAATTTGGCTGTGAGGAAACAAAAGCTGTTGCTCTTTGAACAACCTCTCCTACAGTCCAAACTGGCCCATACCAACACGATTCCCAGAGAGGAATCCCAAGGTCTGAGGAAATACAGCTGGGATTTGAAATGGGATGTCAGATGGCCTCAATGTTATGTGTAGCAAGGCGGCCCCGCGGCTTGGCTGGCAGCAGACAGGGGAGGCACAGGAAATGAGAAATTTGTCATGCTGCCACTTACTACTGGTCACTTTCCCAAAGCACTTGAAACAGTTGCTAGATCCAACCGGCCCAACTGAGACAGTTATTTGATCCAGTTTGGTGGATTATGAAATTGAGAGCTAGAAAAGTCAACATTGGATGCCGTTGGGGGCGGGTGTGGGGTTATATGAGGGGGACTGTTATAAGCAAAAGTTCTATTTAAAAATAATCTAGTGGATATTATGTTTAAAATGGATAACCAACAAGGTCCTACCGGAGAGCACGTGGAACTCTGGTCAATATTATGTGGCAGCCTGGATGGGAGGGGGTTTGGGGGAGAATGGATACAAGTATATGTATGGCTGAATTCCTTCACTGTCCACCTGAAAATATCAGGACATTGTTAATTGCCTGTACCCCATTACAAAATAAAAAGTTAAAAATATTTTAAAAAAAAACATGGAAGAAAATAATCTATTGGAACAAAGCATGAAGATACGGTTACAGGAAGCTTTTAAAGTGTTTGAGAAAAATCACAATGCTTTGCAGCATGACTGATGCTGGTTGTATCTCCTGAGAAGGAAATTGAGATTCAAATGCCAGTCCTACATATCAAAGTTTCCCAAGAGACCTATTCAGTAAACAAATGTTTAAGTATTTACAACGTGTCAGACACTCTGATCAAAAACAGAGCCTGGCCCTGGACTAGGTTACAGTCTGGATAGATAATAACCATAGGCAGGAAGCTCGGCTGTAGCAGTGACATGCTCAGGTGCTTTGGGGGGCACCCAGACTAGACAGTCCATCATGGAGATCCAGAAAGACTTCTTGGTGAAGTCTGAGCTCAGACCTGGAAGCTCAGTAAGACTTAGCTGGTCAAGAGTCGGGGCAGATTGTGGAGAGAGCCTCGGGAATAGCAGGCACTGAACAAATGGAGATGCCTGGATGGGAAGGAGAGGAGATTCTGGGGCACTCTTGGGGAGGGCATACCCACAGCTAGGCTGGAGCAGAGATTGGGGAGAGAGGTGAGATGGAAAGATGAGGTTGTAAGAGGTCGTGTGGGGATTTAGCTGGGAAGGTTTTAAGATTTCTGCAGACCTCGATGCTTTTGAAAGCCCCGTCATGTTGAACATGAAAATGTATCCTGATTCCATCTTAAACTAATTTACAAGTAACAATGAGTTGAATTTCTGTTGACTATTTAATAGCATGCTCCTTTCTATTTCAAAGTTCCCTTTTTGTATTTCAGAGCAAGTAATTTTCACCCCCGCCCCCCCCCCCCCAAATACCAAACCTCTTCAAAGGGTATTGAAAAGCTGATATGCTGCTCTAGGCACCATGCTTATAGGACTGTAATCACAAGTCTTTGTTTTAAACTTGCAGGTTTAAACCTGCATAAAGCTGATAACTGCCCCTCCACTGCCCAGGGTCTATCCTCTCCCTTCTCCCTTCAGCAGGCCTGAGAGCACTCAGAGTGGCCCTAGCTTCTCTTGCAGCAAGGAACAGCCCTGTGACCAAAGTTTAGGCCACTGGGCCGTGCGCAGAAGCGACCTGGGGAATTTTCCATTCATATATTTAAAAAGGAAGCTGGCTGCCCTCTTCCTTTTTATCCCATCTCTGCCAGCTGGAATATGGACATGGTAGTGGGGGGAAATGTCAGCCACATAGACAGGGGTAATACTCCAGCGCAGTGGCTCTGGACCTATAGCATCAGAGTCACCTGGAGGGCTTGTTAACACACAGATCGCTGGGCCCCATCACCAGGAATTATGAGTCACTGGGTCTGAATCATTCCTAACAAGTTTCCAGGGGATGCTGATGCTGCTGGACGGGAACCACACTTTGAACACTATCCCCTAAAGGGTGGTGGAGCACTAAGAAGATACTTGGGTGTCTGGACAACCCTGGGGGGGCGTGGGGGAGAGATCTGTCTTCCATCTGGACTGCTTGCTATGTTTCTTGAAACCTCTATAGCTTTGGGTCTTGTTGTTACATCAGCTAAGTCTACAGCAGCTAATCCATGTTAAGGATATTACACTTCACCCAGGGAGGTAGTACACTCTAGTGATTGAGTATGGGGAGTGTGTGCATGCTCAGTCGTGTCCGACTCTGAGTGATCCAATGGACTGTATGTAGCCTGTCAGGCTCCTCTGTTCATAGGATAAGCATCCTATGGTCGGAATACTGGAGTGGGTTTCCATGCCCTCCTCCAGGGGATCTTCCTGATCCAGGGATGGAATCTGCAGCTCCTTTGGCTCCTGCGTTACAGGCAGATTCTGTACTGCTGAGCCACTGGGGAAACCCTTGAGTATGGGGAACTGGATTTGCATCTCAGTCATGCCACTTCCTTAGCTTCCTAGATTTTGAGTAAGTTCTTTAACCTCTTGTGACTCTGTTTTCCCATCTATTAAATGGATTTAAGTGGACAAGTTTCCCTAAACCTCACACTCCCTTTCTAGACCATGTTCATCACCAGGACCACAGAACTCAGTGCCCAATGACCATGAATGCACTTCCATGAGCTGTATGAACATCTCTGGCGCTGCCCTTCTGATGACTGACTGTGCCTTCCAGGTACCACCCTAGGTCTGAGATGTTACCATGGAGTGACTGTAGGAGAAAGATGTGAGTGAAACTTGAATGGGCAGGCTGGCATGTCCTGTGTTGAAATGAGGCCTCTCTGGTGTGTGATGATTGAACAGAGAGTGGGGGAAAAAACAAGGGGGGGTGGCAGGTGAACTGTGGGCCAGAGGCAAGCTCTCCAAGTTGTCACATTTCAGTGGCATGGAACAATTTATAAATCTGAGAATTCTAAATTTGAGCCTAACTTTTCTGTATATTTGTCAAGATAGGAGAATAGAACATATTTCAGTTAATAGTTTGATAGCTTGGTTTATGATTTTAAAATATTTAGACATGTGGCCTACAGACTTCTAGCTGGACTCCTTGGCCTGCAAATTTAAGCCCAAGCCTGGTTACCGTGTTGGCCTGGCATAAAGACTAAATAAAAGAAGACATGAAAAATACTCAAAACAATGGTACATGTGGTATGTGTGCATCATTAGCAATGATGATACTGAACAATTCCCTTGAGGGCAACATGGACCTAGTAAAAGACTTAAAGCAGAATATGACATTTGCTTACTATTTTTTCTATAAATATTGACTAAGGGTCTACTCTGTGCCTGGCATTGTTCTGGGAGCTGCCAATAATAGTGGTGAACGAAATAAAGCTCCTATTTCCAATGAATGTATATTAGAGTCGGGGGTGGGGGATAGATAAAAATAACTATTTTATCTTTAAGATTCAAGTGATGGGATTTGGTTTTAGAAAGATCATACTGGCTGGAGGGAGGTAAGGTTGCATTTAGAGTCAGGAGCTTGTCAGGATAATTCAAAGAAGAGATGGGCTTCCCAGGTGGCTCAGCAGCAAAGAATCCAGCTGCCAATGCAGGAGACACAAGGGACTTGGGTTCGATCCCTGGATCTGGAAGATCTCCTGGAGAAGGAAATGCCAACCCGCTCCAGTATTCTTGTCTGGAAAATTCCATGGACAGAGGAGCCTGGTGGAGTCCATGGGGTCTCAAAGAGCTGTACATGATTGAGCACACATACACACAAAGAAGAGATGATGGTTGTCTGATGCCAGGTAGTGGAAGAGTGAATAAAGATTAGTGAAAAGAGTGAAAAATGATTAACCTAGTAGAATAATGGCACTTGGTGATTAATGGATATTGGGAATAAGATTGAAAATAGGAATCAAGGGTGATAGCTAGGATTCTGAGGTACTGGGATACTGGTGATGCTGGTCACTGAGATTTAGATAGAACACAGGAGAAGAAACCAATTTGGAGAGGAGGAGGGGATCAGTTTTGGAGATTTGGGGTTTCAGATGCCCATAGAGCACTGACGTGGAGATGTCTGTAGGCAGCTTTATATCTGGGTAGATCTTTGGCCAGTTAGAAAGTGTCTCAGTGGTGATAGCCAAAAGCAGCATGGCACAGGCATTCAATGGGAATGTAGAGGCAGAAGTAGTGAGGAAGTAGAAGCAGAAAGACAGCAGTTTTGTCAGGAGTGTGAGCTGTGTAGGCACCCTGAGAAGGAGGTGAAAAGGAAACTTTGGTGGTTTAGTTGCTAAGTCGTGTCTGACTCTTGCAATCTGATGAACTGTAGCCTACCAGGCTCCTCTGTCCATGGGATTTTCTAGGGGAGAATACTGCAGTGGCTTGCCATTTCCTTCTCCAGGGGATCGTCCCGATCCAGGGATTGAACCTGGGTCTCCTGTACTTCAGGCAGATTCTTTACCAACTGAGCTACCAAGGAAGACCTACTTGTAATGAAATTGACATTTTTGTAAGGCCAATGGAAAGCAAGCGGTGGAGGGTAGACTGAAGATTCATCAGATGGGGTAGTTCACAGAGCAAGTTGCTGCAGCGGTAGGAGGAAATAGTGTCTAGTGAAAACTATTGACTGTTTCACCATGGAGAAAAACAAATGAAATCATTCATATATTCATTTACGGGCTTCCCTGGTGGCTCACTGGTTAAGAATCTGCCTGCCAATGCAGGAGATGAGGGTTCCACCCCTGGGTGGGGAAGGTCTCCTGGAGAAGGAAATGGCCACCCATTCCAGTATTCTAGCCTGGGAACTCCCATGGACAGAGGAGCCTGGTGGGCTACAGTCCATGGGGTCACAAAAACGCCAGACATGACTTAGTGACTAAACAACAATAACAAACACTCATCCATTTGTTGATTCAATAACAAGTATATTAATTCTAACTGAATACTGTTCTGACGCTGGAAATAAGATAGAAAAATCTCCTACCCTATATCATGTAAGTTCAGTAGCTTAAAACAAAAACAAACCCCCAAACAAAAACTGGGCCCCTGCCAGGCCAGGGCTAAATAGGCAGGGACTTGGCAGAAGTGTATGTTGATTGCAAGACACCTGAGTCCCCCAGCAGAGATTTCACTCACTCACTCCCATGTAAGGCAGCAACAGCTGGGACCAAGAACCTGGACTCTGAATCCCCCTGATGTGAGAGGAAATTTTTATTTCAACAAGTTTTAACTACGAATGATTAGAGGGCTCTCTTGCAAGCTCATTGCCTTTGCTGTACTGAAAGCCTTAAGAGAAATAACAACAGATAAAAGACACTGGCAAAAAATCCCCCAGTTCAACTAATTGCATTTAGATATCACCTAAATGGACTAAATTAATTAGGTCCTGCTTAATCCTACCCCGATATTAATGGGGTTAATAGTCAATAGACTATAGTTAATAGACTATTAACTATTAATGAGTTAGTAGTCATTAACAGTTTTTGAAGGACAGACAGGGAAGCAGAGGAGGGGCATTTTGTGCTTCATCCTGAACAGGCACCCTGAGGAACAGACTGGAAAAAACTCCTGCCACGTGACCTGAGACTACGTTACATGTTAGACAGAGTAGGGATATTTCAAGTGTCAGAGGAGGGTGGAGATATGTAAAATTTATGCATGGGCATTCAGAGAAAGTTCGAACAGAAAGGGTCTTGGAAGTCACCGAGTGAAACTCCTTATTTGACAAGATAAAAACAATCCATCACAAGGTCATTTGGTAGATGTCCAGCTTAGAACCCAAGTGTCCTGAAAGCCCACCTAGCATTTTTTTCTATTATGCCATGTTTCCAAGTTAAATTTTCAAATAAATGACTTTCCCAGTGAAAAATGATTTCTGAAGGGTGATGACTTTTGTGAAAAATTTCGCTTGTGGAAGATTCCAACATCAGACTGCAAATCTCTAAGACCACAGGATCAAAAATCCTGTGGTAAAAACAGATCACTCTGTTCTTTACAGTGTGGATCATTCAAGCCCCTTGCTTTCCCCCAGAAACCCACTGGTATGCAATCTTCTGACCATTTCATTTTTACCCTCTATTTCATTACTGAAACAGAAGCCACACTCTAGAAAGGAGTTTGGTGATGAGAAAGAAAATTGAAATTTTGATTGCAATTAAGACTTGAGGATTTTCTGTATATTACAAACCATATCCCACCTTACCAAAGAAAAGTGAATTTCAATTAGGACATAAAGTAATCCTCTCTGAAAATGTGGGATGGAAAGATCAGCCCTGGGTCTTAGGAGTATATTTATCTCTCAGAAAAATCTCATCCTCAGGATGCATCAGACCAAGATGAAATACATTGGGGGTATATTACATTTTATTCAAGTATTGATGGAAGGGGGGGAAGGAAAGAAAAATGAAGCAAGGTGAAAAATAGGGCGATTGAGAGACAGAAAAGACAGAGAAACTTGTTAATTACAGGACTTTCTGAGCAAGATATTTTTCTTCCCTTTCACAAGTTAGAAGCTATTGAATAATTCATACCGGCATGGAAAGGCTGCCTTTTCCCTGGGTGATGTATAACTGAGCAGGAGAGAGCTTCGAGTGGGTTCACCGCATCAGCCACCACTCTAGCTTCTGAGCACGGGGGTGCTCTCCTCTTGAGCTCAGCTTCTGCTTTTGCAGCCAAGCACCCTTACTGCTGCTGCTGCTGCCTGCCTACCTGCCCACCCGCCCCGGCTTGCAGCCTGCCACTTTACTTTCTCCAGCCCTGCTGCCAGCTGAGGAGTCTCCCTGCAGCTGCTGGCTTCTGCCGAGGGCCATGTGTGGATGCTGCCCTGGGAAGGAGGCACTTGCTCCTGGCACTGATCCCAGCTGAGTTTCTCCTGTTGATCGCAGGACCACAGATGCTGCCGCTGAGGAGGTATCCGTTGGCTTCCCTCCCTCTGCTACCCGCCAGCTAAGGACCAGCCAGAAAGTAAGATACCCCCACCCCCTTTCCCTCTGGCATTTCCCCCAGGTGGCATATCTCTGCTTTCTCCTGGAAACTAGGGGCTCCATTTGCCATTCCCACGTGTGTATCTATGTGTGTATTTAGGGGGAGAGGGGCGATTGAGGGACAGGGATTGTGTTGTTCTGTCCCAAGGCTTCCCTGGTGCCTGCGGAGTGCAAAGAGGCCTTTCTCCGGCACTGGAGACATTTTCGAGGCAGGCACTTGTCATTTGCCACCCCCGTTCTCCTCGAGCTCCCTCTACCCCCTTCCCCAGCCCATTATTCTGCCACAGCCTTTTGTGTCGGTGGCAGAGGGCTGAAGGGAGGTCTCTGCCCTCCCTGCAGGAGGGCTTCAGGATGGGCCGCGCTGCGAGAAACCGACGCTAGCCAGCAAGGTGTGAAGAGTTGGCCAGAATGACCAACTCTTCCACGTCCACCTCCTCCACCACCGGGGGATCGCTGCTGCTGCTCTGCGAGGAAGAGGAGTCCTGGGCGGGCCGACGCATCCCCGTGTCCCTCCTGTACTCGGGCCTAGCCATCGGGGGCACGCTGGCCAACGGCATGGTCATCTATCTCGTGTCGTCCTTCCGAAAGCTTCAGACGACCAGCAACGCCTTCATCGTGAACGGTTGCGCCGCCGACCTCAGCGTCTGCGCCCTCTGGATGCCGCAGGAGGCGGTGCTCGGGCTCCTGCCCGCGGGCTCCGCGGAGCCGCCCGGGGATTGGGACGGCGCCGGGGGCAGCTACCGCCTGCTGCGGGGCGGGCTGCTGGGCCTCGGGCTCACCGTGTCCCTCTTGTCCCACTGCCTGGTGGCCCTGAACCGCTACCTGCTCATCACCCGGGCGCCTGCCACCTACCAGGCGCTGTACCAGCGGCGCCACACGGCGGGCATGCTGGCGCTGTCCTGGGCGCTAGCCCTGGGCCTCGTGCTGCTGCTCCCGCCCTGGGCGCCGCGTCCGGGCGCCGCGCCCCCGCGCGTCCACTACCCGGCGCTGCTGGCCGCCGGGGCGCTGCTGGCGCAGACGGCGCTGCTGCTGCATTGCTACCTGGGCATCGTGCGCCGCGTGCGCGTCAGCGTCAAGCGGGTCAGCGTCCTCAACTTCCACCTGCTGCACCAGCTGCCCGGCTGCGCCGCCGCCGCCGCCGCCTTCCCGGGCGCCCCGCACGCGCCGGGCCCGGGTGGCGCCCAGCTCCCGGCGCAGGCTCAGCCCCTGCCCGCGGCGTTGCACCCGCGGCGGGCGCAGCGGCGTCTCAGCGGCCTGTCGGTGCTGCTGCTCTGCTGCGTCTTCCTGCTGGCCACGCAGCCGCTGGTGTGGGTGAGCCTGGCCAGCGGCTTCTCGCTGCCCGTGCCCTGGGGCGTGCAGGCGGCCAGCTGGCTCCTGTGCTGCGCGCTGTCCGCGCTCAACCCGCTGCTCTACACGTGGAGGAACGAGGAGTTCCGCCGCTCCGTGCGCTCGGTCCTGCCTGGCGTCGGCGACGCGGCGGCCGCTGCTGCCGCCGCCACGGCCGTGCCCGCGGTGTCCCAAGCTCAGCTGGGCACTCGCGCCGCCGGCCAGCACTGGTGACCCGGGCAGGGCGCGCGGGAAGCGGAGATGCCCGCCTTCCAACGGCCTTGGTCACCACCGCCTCCTGCCCTTGGAAAGTATCCCCAGCCTGAACGAAGACTCCGGCGGGCGAAGCTCAATAATAAATCGGTGCGAAGATTTCGCCTTCGACACCAGTGGGATACCTGAACCGAGGTTTCAGTGTACATGTGGGCTGCGAAGTCATTTTAGACGGCCACCTGATTTTTACCCTTCGTTTCCGTGTTTTAGGGAAATCCTACAGTCAGAACACCGGAAACTTCAGGAACTTGCACACTGACTTTTCGAAAGAACCGGTTACTTTCTTTTAACAGTTTTGGAAAAACAGCTCTGTTACCTTGATCACCATTCCCACCTTCATCGTCTTATGATGTATATAAAGCGCCTTGAGTGTGCATAAGCCAAAGGGAATAATATTGATGAAGGAAATAATATTTATAAAGCATTTTAGAAAGTAACCTATCTTTAATGATGCTTCTGTTACAATTTAGTCTTTCTGTAATGACCCGAAGAATGAAGCCACAGATATGCACACCAGTAAGTTGTCATTAAGACCTCAGGCCCTTTGTAAAAGGGTTTTTATAAAGTAAAATCATTCCCGGATGAGACAGAATCTTAGCCAGTGAGGAGGGAAACTCTCAGATTTATTATTTTACATTCCCCTTTGCACTTCTAAGACTGAAAATTGACATTAAGTGTTAAAGTGACAGGTTTCCATTGTGTTGATTGATGATCTGAGCCAGCTATGGAATGTTGAAAAAAAAATAAGGGCGCTATCTATTTTAGGTACCAGTGTCAGGTTTTCTATGGCATGCACATTTGTTGTTACCCTCATTTTGTCATCAATTTACCTGCCTTGTGAGTGTGATTGCAGCTGTGAAATTTCTGTACTATAATGGTTGCTAAGGAGAATAAGTCCTTCTGTTTTCTCTTTAACATTTAAAATATCTCAATGCACATGATTTAATTAAACACGAATAACACCATGATTGCATAGCTAATATTAACCTCTATTGCATGCTCCTAGATGCTAGAACTGACTGGGCATGTGGTATACTAAAGCAATACTCCTTGGACAAGGACATTGTACTTCTTCCAGACACCAGAAGAAGCAGCCATCAATTATATGAAAAGAGACATAGAGACACCTCTGGCTACCAAGAATTCTTGTCTTGATCCAATTTATGAGAAAACTCCCAGGTGGGACTTTGTCTTGCAAATGAACCACTCTGCAAAGCCACCTGTGCTCTTTTAGGGTTTAGACAAGCCACACATTAGAAAGTAACAATTTTTAAATGTAGTTCATATGTATTACCATGACACTTAACATTGATATCATATATGTTAAAGAAGGTATAATGAACTCAGTTATAAAAAGGAACAGTTCAAGTGGGAATCTGTTCTAAAATGTATAATTTGAGGCTTGCCATTTTCATCTCTTTTAGTAAATTTATTTAGGGATGTTCAATATTTGAAATGCAAAACTGTGTGAAATCACTATAAAATTAAAATGAAAGAAAAGTAATAAAATAATCAGTTACCAACAATTCTGACTGCTGCTCATTACATCCAGTCTGGGGCTGAACAGCCTCGACTGTGTAATTCAGGAGCCAAATTGTTGGCCTCCTGGATGTTTGTAAGCCAGCAGAGTGGGAACACTTGTACATTTGAATAATTATGGGAGTGGCAGGAAACTTTGACATGTTTGCAGAAAAACAAAACAGATGTGTTCATCACCAGTAGTTAAGTCATTTTATTAATCTAATCCCTTTGTGCATGCACCATTTCTCTCTTACTAAGGTTTCATCTGCTCCCATTTTTCTTGATTTAAATATTTAATTAAAGTTCAGATAACTATTCCTCTGTTTTTTTCTTCTGTCTCTGGTCTTCTTCAATATCTCTTTGAGAACACTGTAACAGATGATACTGTATCCCAAAGCACTGGTGATAAAAGTGACTTCTTTGTTCTGGCTTTATTTGATTCTACATTTAGTTTCTAAATTTATTTCTATCTTTTATAACTAAATAGGATACCTATGCCAGCATTGAAAAGAAATAGGTATAATTTCCTTTCTGTAAGTGTAACTGATTTGGGGGAAAGGCTGCAACAACAGAGAACTGAATTTTACTTTTTTGTGGGGAGGAGCTGGGGGACTCTTGTCTAAGTTCCTTATCAAAAGGTCTTCTTTTAATTAGGCCTTTATCCTTCGTGCGGTGGAGGCTACAAACAATTTCCCCTGCTATTCCTGCAAATAGTTGACAAGCACATAAACTTAGCTTTATCAAGTATTCAATATCTTGCAGTGTTTCTGGCTAACACAGAACCACCTTTGCTGGCTCAGTGCCATGTGGGAGACCTACTTCAGGTTGTATTTACTGGTAATTAACTCCACAGGACTGATTCATTTTTAATTTAGAAGCAGAAATGATGTGTCTAAAAATGCCTTACTCAGGCAAGATCTGGGAGTTGGAGTTACTGCTTTTACAAATTAAGTTAATGAAGATTGTGTTCCTGTTTAAATGAAACTACATATTATCCACTCAGGAATGAAAAGTCCTAATTGCTGTTGTGGGCTGTCCTGCTTCACTTTTTCTACTTTTTTTCTTTACGTATATGCCTATTAAGACATATAGCACACTCCCCACTCACCCATCCTTGCACTTTAATGGCTAAATTCTAGGATGTAATAGGTATTACACCTAACACTTTCTTGCTTCCAAAATGAAATATGTGCTTAAACAATAATTCTGTTTTGTACAGAGGCATCCATGGGTGTTTTTCTTTTTTCTTTTTTAATACTATAGGGCTTTAACTCTCTGATAGAGAAAACCCTTGAAAAGATCTGCTCACCAAAGAAAACATGGGTCTGCTCTGACCTCCTGTTTCAATGTAAATCTGTTCTTCTGATGACCGCTGAATTGGGCAGCTTCATTGTTTCCCGTGTAACATTTATTCCATTCTCCCAGGGACTCAGACACTGCTCATCTGGCTCAATGGCAGTCCAGGGAGATGACCTGACCAAAGGCGTCAGTGGCATAAACTTAAATTCAAGAACGCTGAGAAAAATTGTAGATGTCCCTCACTTTCAAAAGCCTGCCCTTAATGTTTCTGGGGTGTTGGGGTAAGAATGGATCTCCGTGTAGGAGCTCTCGGCTTGCAGAAACAAGGCTGGAGGGACCCTTTCTTTCTGCCTCTCCCTTCCCAATCAGTATGCTGAGTGAGGGGACTCCCTGTGCGGACTCAGCCCAGGTCCTATCTCTGCACACCTCCACCTCTCAACCAGCCATTGCCCAACTCCAGGATCTATGGCACATACAGGGGGTAGAGCAGAGGTGACCTCAAGCCATTTAGAAAGGGAGTTCTGGGGGTCTGGTACCAGGGCAAGGCACGGGCTCTGCCTGGGGGAGGGCACATTTCCTTGGCTCCCCTTTCTATGTGGTTAAGGAATTAGCCCGAGGAGGCCGGGAGCAGGTTCTTTAAAGCACGGGACCCAGATTGGACCCTCAGAATCTCTCACCTAAGGGCAAGGCTGCTTTCCTTTACTTCCTCCTCGGGTGTCCTTTCCTAGCTCCCCCCACCTGAAACAGGTGCAGCATACACAGTATCTCCAGGTACTTAATCACATCAAGCCCATTGCTGTCAGTAAGGAGGATGGTGGGGAGGGAGTGGGAAGGATACCAACGAAACCAGGGAGGTCAGATGGTGGTGGTTATTGAAAGGGCTTAATAGGTAACTGGGATGTTTTGCACAGTTGTCTTTACTGTATGTATCTTTGAAATTTTTCATAATGAAAAGTTTAAAGAAAAGTGATGCCAAGGAAGAAGGAAGGAAGGAAGAGAAAAAGTAAAGAAAGAACAGTAATTAAGGTACCTAAGATTATTTGGCAACCTGAAGGGAGGAACTGGGATTCAAAGTTTTGTCTGAATCCAGAACATGAGAGACCATGACAGCACATCACTACTGTGCTGTCAGATAAAATCAGAGTTTTTAATCAAGTGTGGAACCCCCTCCATGATGTGGTGTTCAGTTGCCCAGTTGCGTCTGACTCTTTTTGATCCCATGAACTGCTGCACCTCAGGCCTCTCTGTCCCTCGCTCTCTCCTGAAGTTTACCCAAGTTCATGTACATTGCATCGGTGATTCCAGGATGTGACCATTCCCTAATTCCCCCACTCTCTGTCTCTCCTACTTGTACCTGTCACTATAGCCTACTTGTTCTCTACACTGCCTTCTAAACATGGCCCACGTTTTGTGTCTGTAACTTGTTCCTTCAAGGACCTTGGTAGTGACCCCTCACGTCTCATCACTTACCCAACCCTCATCCTTCCTTCCTGGAAGGTCCCTTTTGTTTCACCCCCTCATCAGAGCTCGCCTGGTCATAATCTCTGCCCCTACAGACCTCCCACACCTCTCTGATCTTACCGCATACTCCCTTGTGTTACCTCTGCCTTTATGTCTGTGACATCTCTGAAACTAGATAGGAAAGGTTTTTTTTGTTTATTTTTTATTTCTTCACTTTTTACAGCAAATGCTGCCTTTTATCTTTTGCTGTTGTTATTGTTGAGTGACTCAGCTGTGTCCAACTCTTTGTGACCTCCCTGTCCTTCCCCACCACCTGGACACTCATGTCCATCGAGTCAGTGATGCCATCTAACCATCTTATCCTCTGTCGTCCCCTTCTTTTCCTGCCTTCAATCTTTCCCAGCATCAGGGTCTTTTCTAATGAGTCACGTCTTCCCATCAGGTGGCTAAAGTATTAGAGCTTTAGCTTCAGCATCAGTGCTTTCAATGAATATTCAGGACTGATTTCCCTTAGGACAAACTGGTTGGATCTCCTAGCAGTCCAAAGGACTCTCAAGAGTCTTCTCCAACACCACAGTTCAAAAGCATCAGTTCTTCAACACTCAGCCTTCTTTATGGTCCAACTCACACATACATACATGACTACTGGAAAAAACATAACTTTGACCATATGAACCTTTGTTGGCAAAATAATGTCTCTTCTTTTTAATACAGTGTCTAGGTTGGTCATAGCTTTTCTTCCAAGGAGCAAGTGTCTTTTAATTTCATGACTGCAGTCACCATCTTCAGTGATTCTGGAGCCTAAGAAAATAAAGTCCGTCACTGTTTCCATTGTTTCCTCATCTATTGGGCCATGATCTTCATTTTTTGAATGTTGAGTTTTAGGCCAAATTTTTCACTCTCCTCTTTTACCTTCATCAAGAGGCTTTTTAGTTCCTCTCCACTTTCTGCCATAAGGGTGGTGTCATTTTCATTTCTGAGGTTACTGATGTTTCTCCTGGCAATCTTGAGTCCAGCTTGTGTTTCATCCAGCCTGGTATTTCACATGATGTACTCTGCATATAAGATAAGTTAAATAAGCAGGATGATAGTATGTGGCCTTGACCTACTCCTTTTCCAATTTGGAACTGGTCTGTTGTTCCATGTCCAATTCTAGCTGTTGCTTCTTGACCTGTATACAGGAGGCAGGTAAGGTGGTCTGGTATTTCCATCTCTTTAAGAATTTTACACATTTTTATCTTTTAGTAACCAGTTACCTGAAATATACTAAATAATTCATATATGTTTATAGCTGATAAGAATTTTGAGAGAGAAAAAGATTTGATCATTTCCTTGCCTGTATATTTTTCTCTTATTAAAACAGACTGAGAATAAATCCTATTTCCCAACTCACATATTGCCAAAGGATATCTGAGAGTAATAATGTGTGGCATTGTGGGGCTCAACATTAAAAAAACTATGATCATGGCAGCTGAGCGCCAAAGAATTGATGCTTTTGAACTCTTGAGAGTCCCTTGGATGGAAAGGAGATCCAACCAGTCCATCCTAAAGGAAATCAGTCTTGAATATTCATTGGAAGGACTGATGCTGAAGCTGAAGTTCCAATACTTTGGCCACCTGATGCAAAGAACTGACTCACTGGAAAAACCCTGATGCTGGGAAAGATTAAAGGTGGGAGAAGAAGGGGACGACAGAGGATGAGATGGTTGGATGGCATCACCGACTTGATGGATAGGAGTTTGAGCAAGCTCTGGGAGTTGGTGATGGACAGGGAAGCCTGGCATGCTGCAGTCCAGGGGATAGCAAAGAATCAGACATGACTGAGCAACTGAACTGACTGTGACTGATTGATTGGGGGAAGATTTACATTCCTGTTATCCAAGCTCTGTTCACACCGACAAAAACAACAATAAGGAGTTTCAGTCCTAATTACTACTTTAAATTTAAGGTCAAATTACTGAACAAATATTCAATAATTAGTCATGTACTTCTTTCTCTGGGCCTTGCATAGTAAAGTTTTGTATTTTTGTTTTATAAAAGCTTTAAACATTACTAATCAATGCCCATGCAATTTTGCTAAAATCCTGGGAGAAACAGCTGTGGTAAAGTCTTTACTTCTTGTCAGTTCACGGGAGATCAGCCAGCCTAGACCACTGCTATTTTTATTAGACAGAAAGAACTTCAGTTTTTAATCTTTCCTGTTGTAAATTAGGCCCATTCCCCATTTTTTTTGTTCTCAGGTAGTAGATAAGTATGTAGGATCCTTTGTATAGTCATGCTTTAGTGGATACTCTGCTTTTAGCCAAATGAAACGTCTATGAAATGTTGGCATGGTTGAATTCTATTATTGTACTACAAAAAAATTTGTCCCACCAAAGTTTTATTTCCTGAAAATACAGTGTGTTTTTCTATGTGAAGATTAATGTCTATTTTCATAGGAAATTTGTAAAATATGGAAATATAGAAGAAATTATATCATTCATTACCACTCAGCATTTTATTATACTCATCTACTTTAAAAATCTCTTTCCTATGTATTTAATTGCACATAAACCAGAAAGTATATATTGACATGCATTTATAGGTATGTGCATTCATACACTCGTTTATGTTTAAAAAGTGTAAGTAGAAGAAAGACATTATAAAGAGGGGCCTAGGGCTTATGACAGTTGGCATATGTCCAGCTATAACTAGTAGACTACCTAACTGCAGCTCTTAAACAATGATGGCATTTCATCATCACACAATTCAGAAGTCTGCGGGCAGTTTCCCGAATTTGTTCAGTAGCATCTTTTCTTTTTTAAAAAATTCCAAAAACCATTAGGGTATAAGGCCTTTAAATAAGCAGTTCTTCTATGTATTTTAAAATTAGAGTTCATTGGAAACATTTAAAGATAAAGAATACACACAGAAATACAAAATTCTGGCTTCCCTTGAGAAAGTGGACTATCTGAGCACACTGGTCTCGACATTCTTGCAGAGCAAAAATAAGCTGCAGCAGTGGCCCTTTGGAGGACCATACACAGGCCCATACCACACGGACCACCTGGCCTTCTTCACTCATTTCTATTTCTTCCTTGCCTGGGCCCTGCAGAATTTGACTATTTGTTGCAACACTCCTACATGTGCAGGCTACCTTCCCATGTAAACTGCTTTCCATGGGGCCACCTGGGCTCCAATAACTGAATAGCTCCAGAAGAGATTCCTGGCAGGGCACTGTGCCTAAGTGAGAGAAAACTGGGCAGCTTGGGGGCCGCTGTGATAACAGGTTTGTTCTGTAGCATCGTGATGTCAACAAGTGCCCAGGTTCTTTGCATCCTTCTGCTCCAGCAGCCTCAGGTCTGTGGTGTGATGGTTCCAAGATGACTGCTGCAGTCACATGTCAGAACCCAAAACAGAGGAGAGGGGAAAAGCTTCTCCTTGCTTGTCTCTCTTTTTCATGAGAGAGGAAATGCTAAGAAGCTCTCCCAAAGATGTCTCTGATCTCGTAGGTCACATGGCTACCCATAAAGGAAGTTGAGTTGTGAACATTTGGCATTAAAAAATATATATATCATGAAAAATCTATCCAGTGCTTGTCAATGTATGGGATTTATGGTTTGCTATTTGTACTCCTTGTTACCTACTCAGTGGATTTGATATCATTTTTGGAACTTACAGATGGTCTGCTGGCTAAAATGAGTGAGTCCTTGTGCAGTTTCTAGCATTTAGAAGTCATGTATTGTTAAGTCTGTTGCACTGGTACAGGATCTTCTCTGACTCCTATTACTTAGCTTCTTGAGAGTGAACATATGGAACACGTGAAAAGCTGCAATATACCAGATCTCCTTCTGTTTCTGACCCTCTCATAGTTGGTTTCTATGAGAAAGGGGTTGGTTTCCATGAAAGAGAACTCCTGCTGGGGTGGAGCAGGCAGGGGTGGAGCAGGCAGAGGTGAGAGCAGTCCTCACTTCAGTTCAGTTCAGTTCAGTTCAGTTCAGTCGCTCAGTCATGTCCGACTCTTTGCGACCGCATGAATTGCAGCACGCCAGGCCTCCCTGTCCATCACCCACTCCCGGAGTCTACTCGAACTCATGTGCATCGAGTCGGTGATGCCATCCAGCCATCTCATCCTCTGTCGTCCCCTTCTCCTCCTGCCCCCAATCCCTCCCAGCATCAGGGTCTTTTCCAATGAGTCAACTCTTCACATGAGGTGGCCAAAGTATTAGAGTTTCAGCTTCAGCATCAGTCCTTCCAATGAACACACAGGACTGATCTTTAGGATGGACTGGTTGGTTCTCCTTGCTGTCCAAGGGACTCTCAAGAGCCTTCTCCAACACCATAGTTCAAAAGCATCAATTCTCCGGTGCTCAGCTTTCTTCACAGTCCAACTCTCACATCCATACATGACCACTGGAAAAACCATAACCTTGACTAGATGGACCTTTGTTGGCAAAGTAATGTCTCTGCTTTTTAATATGCTATCTAGGTTGATCATAACTTTCCTTCCAAGGAGTAAGCGTCTTTTAATTTCATGGCTGAAATCACTATCTGCAGTGATTTTGGAGCCCCCAAAAATAAAGTCTGACACTGCTTCCACTGTTTCCCTATCTATTTCCCATGAAGTGATGGGACCAGAGGCCATGATCTTAGTTTTCTGAATGTTGAGCTTTAAGCCAACTTTTTCACTCTCCTCTTTCACTTTCATCAAGAGGCTTTTTAGTTTCTCTTCACTTTCTGCCATAAGGGTCCTCAGGCTTCCTCAAACATCAGGACTCAAGTGGTGGGATTATTTCCGTATTATGGTCAGAACGTACTGGGGTCTGGAAGTGGCCAGGAAATAGCACCCCCTCTTCACTCACTGAGTTTTGGACCATGTGATACGTAAGAACATGTATGTAAATGGTGACCCACAGTATCACCTCTATATTGATGAAGTTTCATTTAGAGGATGTAACTAAATGTAAAGCCTGAGATGGGCTTAATAATGGTCTCCCTACCAGTCTAATCCTTGGAATAAGCAAGTCAACTGGCTCTCGCTGGTCCAGGTGAGAAGGAGGAAGATAGCACATCTCTTGGGCTCAAGACCTTGTTAAACTAGCTCTACTCTGAGAACTTGGCTGGTGGGATTGCCTATCCCCTTCACCTCCAAGGGACAGATGAACAGATGGGGCCGTACTAGCAAAGGTGCCTTCTCTGGAGATCAGACGAATGAGAAAAAGGCATTCTTTTCTAAAAGACACTGAAAGAGGGTGCAGTAAGGAGGAACAGGCAGGCTTCCGGTGTGTGTCTATGTGTTAGTCGCTCAGTTGTGTCTGACTCTTTGAGACCCCCATGGCCAATAGCCCACAAGGCTCCTCTGTCCATGGAATTCTCCAGGCAAGAATACTGGAGTGGGTAACCATTACCTTCTCCAGGGGATCTTCCCAACCCAGGGATTGAACCTGGATCTCCTCATTTCAGGTGGATTCTTTACCACCCAAGCCACCAGGGAAGCCCTGGCTTCCAGTAGATGAGCCACAGAGCTGTTCTTCTATCCAGATTTATCTGTTAAAGGAAATGGCTTACAGTTTCTGGGACTAGGTAAACTGCCCATTGTATTAGGAGTGTAAGCCTGGTATCATTGAAACTAGACCCTAAATGCAAATTTAAACTATAAACAAATGTAATATCCAGATCCAGGAAAGAATAAATTTTGCCATATTCTGAAGTACAATTGAAGGAGATCCTCAGTGTGGTGAAGAGAAGAATATACGAAAAAATAAAATTGCTTTCAAATATCTGAAAGGCTGTCAAACAAAATAATTATGCCAGCTTCCATTTATTGGTAACATAACGTGTGTCAAGTACTGTGTCATGCACTTTATATATATTACCTTTTCTGATTTTCAAACAACCCTATAAGGCAGTTATGATGACTCCATTATTGTAGTTGCAAACGCTGATTTTTTAAAAGTTAGACTTGGCTAACTTTACTCAACTGAGAAGAGAAAGAGCTGACCACTGAATTCAAGTCCAGCTAACTCCAAACCTTGGTATGGCAAACACAACACCCAGCTGCAGAGAAGGGAGGAAATGGGTGAAGGGTGTGGTTCTAGGAGCAAAATTTGGCTCAGTGGGTGGAGATAGATTTCAGCTTAATTTGAGAAAGAACTTCGTCTCAATATGCGCTTAAAATAGAACAGGCTGTCTTAGGAAATTGCGACTCTCCTAATACTTGAGGAATTCAAGTACGGTGTGGAGGACTAGCTCTGGAAAGAATGTCTATTATGTGGAAAGTTTTATCAAATCAACTCTGAAATGCCTTTGAAATCAAATTTCTAAGATTATATAATATTTCTTCTGCTTGGAGGTGACAAAATCTCTCTCGCTCTGAGCTTATAACATTTCAAATAATTAGTCCAAAGTACTGTGTTTGGCTAAAACCTTACCCACATCAGCCAACAGAGAAGTCAGCCTAGGTGACCAAGGACGTTTCTCTCTGGGCGTGAATATACCAGACTTGGTGACTTCATCATTTCTGCAGCTATTTTTGTTCATTTCCTTTATGTTCCCACCTCATTCCCAAACTTTTTTTTTTTTTTTCTTAAATGGAAAGAAGTGCATTGTATTTAAAATTTCTCAGGCTAAATATCAGGGCCTTACATACTATCTAACTCACTTAAAAACTTTCGTAAACACAATACTTTGAAAGACCTTGAGAAGAAAATTTGGATGAGAAATGAGCTATTATTGGCTACTGGATAAAAGTTATGTTTGTTGAAAATTCCAGGTTGAGTTTTTGCATGTAATGAAGTCCCCAGCAGATCTGAAGCAAAGTCTGCTTGTAAGTTCAGATTTGGTGCTGCACTGTGACAGACTGACTCCTCTCAAGGTTCTGACACAATGCAAGATGGATTGAAACACTAAAAGCTACCAGTATAAAAACTGAATAGAGCTATTGTGGATTTGTTGGAGACCAATAACAGATCAATAAACCTAAAAGCTATAGATGCTGTGCTTTCCAATTCACTTGAACAAAAATGTGAAACTCCTCAATTTATAAGCACTGAAATTTCCTGGTGTTGGAATATGGAAACAATGTCACGTGCCTTCTTGATTTACTGGAAGTGAATATGGCTTTCTTTAATCTTTGTCATTGTTATTATTGTCATTACCATCATTATGAGTACCATAAAATTTTAGTCACCAATAGCCCAATGCAGGGCACTGAGATGCATTAACTTTTGCTACTTAACAAAGTACCCTGGAATAGTGACTTTAAACATTAATCATTAATTTGCTCATGAATCTGAGAGTCAAAAATTTGGATGGAATTATCTGAGTGGTTCTTCTGCAGATTTCAGCTAAACCCAGTCTGCAGTCAGTGGTGGTCCATGGTTCACACACCTGCCTGACATTTGATCAGCTCTTGACTGAGCTAGCAGTTGGATAACTGCATTAGTCCTGGCTCATTCCTGTGATGGTGGTCTCAGCATCAAGTTTCTGCTTCTGCATTGGCCAATGTACAGGGATCAAAGCAAGTTACAGGACTAACCCTGCCTCAAAGAGGGGAGGAATGTAATAATCTTTTCAAGGGGCTAGCTTCAAAGTCACCTTGCAAAACTGTGGAAGGAAAGAAGTTCTGGCTATTTTTGCAATGGACTGAAGATATTAATATATCATCCTTGTGTGTAAGGTTCTGACAATCTCATTATGGAGACAGAACATGAATAGGAGCAAACAATAAGTTGCCCCACATAAATATATATACTGTTAAAAAGAATAGAGTAGGGAGTTGAAGTCAGGATGGCTTCACTAATGATGTGGGATTTGGAAAGATATAGGAGAGAAAAGTGAAGGTCGCTCAGTTCTGTCTGACTCTTTGTAACCTCATGGACTAGTTCTCGAGGCCAGATTACTGGAGTGGGTAGGTTTTTCCCTTCTCCAGTGGATCTTCCCAACCCAGGGATCGAACCAGGTCTCCCAAATTGCAGGCGTATTCTTTACCAACTGAGCTATTCTGCTTTATTGACTATGCCAAAGCCTTTGACTGTGTAGATCACAACAAACTGTCGAAAATTCTTAAAGAGATGGGAATACCAGACCACCTGACCTGCCTCCTGAGAAATCTGTATGCAGGTCAGGAAGCAACAGTTAGAACTGGACAGGGAACAACAGGCTGGTTCCAAATTGGGAAAGGAGTCCATCAAGTCTGTATACTGCCACCCTGCTTATTTAACTTATAGGCAGAGTGCATCATGTGAAATGCCAGGCTGGATGAAGCGTAAGCTGGAATCAAGATTGTCGGGAAAAATATCAATAACCTCAGATATGCAGGTGACACCACACTTATGGCAGAAAGTGAAGAACTAAAGAGACTCTTGATGAAAGTGATAGAGGAGAATAAAAAAGTTGGCTTAAAGCTCAACATTCAGAAAACTAAGATCATGGCATCTGGTCCCATCCCTTCATGGAAAATAGATAGGGAAACAATGGAAACAGTGACAGACTTTATTTTGGGGGGCTCTAAAATCACTGCAGATGATGATTGCAGCCATAAAATTAAAAGACACTTACTCCTTGGAAGGAAAGTTATGACCAACCTAGACAGCATATTAACAAGCAGAGACATTCCTTTGCCAACAAAGGCCCATCTAGTCAAAGCTATGGTTTTTCCAGTAGTAGTGTATGGATGTGAGAGTTGGACTATAAAGAAAGTTGAACACTGAAGAATTGATGCTTTTGAACTGTGATGTTGGAGAAGACTCTTGAGCGTCCCTTGGACTGCAAGGAGATCCAACCAGACCATCCTAAAGGAAATTAGTCCTGAATATACAGGACATGAGTCTGAGTAAGCTCTGGGAGTTGGTGATGGACAGGGAAGCCTGGAGTGCTGCAGTCCACGGGGTCACAAATAGTTGGACATGACTGAGCCACTGAACTGAACTGAGGAGAGAAAAGGGCATTGTAAACACAGAGAGAGGTAGGAGCAAAGACAGTGTATTAGGTTTTCACTGTTTTCATTACAAATTGCCAGAAAATCTGTGTCTTAAAGCAACACATATTTTTTATTTTCCAGTTCTGTAGGTTAGAAGTTCATACAATCTCACCAGACTAAAAGCAAAATGTTGGCAGGCTGTGTTCCCTTCTGGAGGTTGTGGAGGATAATCTATTTCCTGCTCACTTGGGTTGTGGCAGAATTCATCTCCGTGAGGGTGTAGAATGGAGGTCCACATTTTCTTGGAGCTTCCCTGGAGGCTCAGACAGTAAAGAGTCTGCCTACAATGGTGGAGACCCGGGTTCAATCCCTGGGTTGGTAAGATCCCCTGGAGAAGGAAATGATAACCCACTCCAATGTTCTTGCCTGAGAAATCCCATGGAGGCAGGAGCCTGGTGGACTACAGTCCACAGGGTCAGAAAGAATAGGACAGGACTGAGCGACTGACACTTTGTAAACTGAGGATGAGTCCCAGCTCCTAGAGGCTGTTGCTTTCCCTGACTCACGGTCTCCTCCCTTCAGCTTCAAAGCCATCAGTGGGGTAGGGGGTAGATCTACTCTTGTCTTTTGTCTTTCATTCTTCTTGCACTTTTAAAGAATTTATGAGATTAGATTGGATCAATTCAATCTAATCTAATCCAGATAATCCAGGATTATTTCATCTCAAGGTCATTAACTTTAACCTTAGCACAAAGTCCCTTTTGTCACAGTAGGTAACGTCATCCTAGGTTCTGGGAATTAGGACATGATGTATTGGAGGGAGGCATTATTCTCCCTACCACAGACATGGCAGCAGGACTGTTTGACTGCAGGTGTTTGACTGCAAAGAAAAAGTTAACATAAAGAAAAGAAGGAGGTAAGATTAAGTAGGAAGGGAAGATGATATTGATCCAAACATATTTTATGATTGGATTTTTTAGGCTTAAAACTAAACACAAAGCTCACTCCTAGTGATTCTGAAACTTTTATCCATGTCTTTATTAATCAAGAAATGTATACCAAATTTTGATTTTTAGTGACTGTATTGGTGGCTCAGCAGTAAAGAATCCACCTGCCAATGCAGCAGACCCAAGTTCGATTCCTGTGTCAGGAAGATCCCCTGGAGAAGGGAATGGCAACCCATGCCAGTATTCTTGCCTGGGAAAATCCCATGTCCAGAGAAGTCTGGTGGGCTACAGTCCATAAGGTCACAAAAGGGTCGGACACAACTTAGTGACTAAACAACAACAATCACAAAACAATACTTCTTAAAATGTAAAATAATACCACAGATATACTTAAAAAGCTACACCTCCTTTCCCCACCACAGCCTATCTGCTATTGAGGCCCACTGTTGTCTTCAACTCCTCCTCTCCCAATCACTAAACAGGATTCTTTCTCTGAGCTCCCTCCTCTGTGTTGACAACATTTCTATAACATTTGTTGACCCAGAAGCTGTCTGACCTTGAAGCACATCACCATATTCAAGACCTTATGTAAGCTGCATTTGTTGGCGGGAGCCTGTGGCTCATTTTTATATGACTTGACCTTTTTACAAATATAGTAAAAAAAAAAAAAAACCTACACTTATACAATGTCAATTTCTTATTAACCAATTGGATAGAATTTCATGGAACACTATGTCTCTGGCAGTCCAATTTTCATTTTGTTTTCTTTGGACTGAGTTTCCCACACCCCAGTTGGAGTCTGCAGTGTCATTACTTAAAGTACGGAGGATCATCCTTGTTCTCAAGAATAGCAACAAGAAGCCCCAAAAGGCTCTTTGAACCTCTAAGTTGAGGTGGAGATGAAAGGAGAAGTGCTCTTTGTCTTTAAGACTATCTTCTTTCTTCATGAAAGAAGTCAGTCTTAATGCTGAAAAACGTAAGAACAAGACAACTCAGTTGCAGAGATGAACATCTAAAAGCATAAAAGAATGGTAATTTGCTGTAGCTAAAAATAGACTGCCACCTTGATGCATTTGCAACACGTGGGTTGTTGGCAGTGTGGCCAGCCTTCATCTGCAAAGAGACAACATCAGAGCCTGCAGTCAAAAATCAGATACAGTTGGTTTTAATGTGCTTTGCTTCTAAGTGGGACATATTCCAGTGATTTCTTCTTCTGACTCTCCTCACATTGATAATCAGAAGCATAATTATTACATCTCTGGTTCTAATCATTTATCACATGGCTACTCTGCAAACAATACAGTTGTGGCCCTTGCCTTTAGGGGACTTAGGTCCAGTAGGGGAGGGAAACATAAAGCAAGCAATTACACAAATTATACATTCATTACAGTTGGGATAAGTGACAACATGCAAAAATGGTCAGTGCTATGTACATTTATAAAGGAAAGCACTAAATTCGTTTTCTAAAATGATCAGTGCTCTTTGTAGCCACCTTAACTTCATAAACTGTATCTTTTGTTTCAAAATCAGGTGATTCCTTCCTACTACCTTCATTTTTCTGGCTTTTGGAAATTGTCTTTACTTCCTAAAATTGAACCTCCCTACATGCTCTTAGGGTACTTCTCTAGAGGCTCAGATGATAAAGCACCTGCCTGCAATGCAGGAGACCTGACTTTGATCCCCGGGTGGGGAAGATCCCCTGGAGAAGAGAATGGCTACCCACTCCAGTATTCTTGCCTGGGAAATCCCATGGACAGAGGAGCCTGGTGGGCTAGAGTCCATGAGGTCACAAAGAGTCAAACATAACTAAGCAAATAACATTTTCACTTCATTACATGCTCTCATAGCACCCTGTGATTAATCTGTAGCTCATATCTTCCATATATTTAGCAATTGTTTTGTTTATTTATTTGTCTGTATGTCCCTGTAGGCCATAAGCTTCTCCAAGGCAAGACTGTGTCTTATTCAGTGACATATTTCCTACTATATAATACACACCAGATAAATGCTGAGAGAGTGAAAGAGAGTCAGTTGACCTTGGGACGCTGATCTCTTCGGTGAAGCCATTTATCAGTTAAGTTCCCTCTTTCCCTTTCTCTTTCTCCCCTGTTTCTTCAACGTGGATCCTTCAAGTCAGCTCTTCAACATGTTCAAGCTGACTCCTCCGCAAAGAAATCCTCCCTTGATTAGCTATCTCATCCAGACACTGCCTTATTTCTCTTCTTACCTTTATAGCCCAGCTTCTTGAAAGAAGTATTTTCTCTTGCTGTCTCTACTTTCCTTTGTTCACCTAGTCCTCTGCCCCTCATTTTACCACACTCTCCAGCTCATCAGTGACAATGATCTCTTATCTAACTGACTTCTCTGCAGCATTTACAACGAGGTCATCCTTTGTTGCCATTCTTGCCGCTCCATCTTGATCTCCGTGGTGGGCTCCTCCTTCTCTGCCCACTACTCCTCAAAGGCTGGTTTTCCCAGTGTTTTCAGTCCTGGCTCTCTTTTATTCTCAATGCACATAATCTCTCTAAGGGATATTATCCATTCCAGTGATTCAAACAACCAGCTATATCCTGCTGATCCAACCCAGATGTCTCTCCTGAACTTACATCTCTATTTACTCTTGATTGAATATACATACGTGGATGTTCATCAATTCCTTAAACTCAAATTGTCCAAATCTGAACTAATGAACATTCCAAATTGGGAAAGGAGTATGTCAAGTCTGCATATTGTCAGCCTGCTTATTTAACTTACATGCAGAGTACATCATGGGAAATGCTGGGCTGGATGAAGCACAAGCTGGAGTCAAGATTGCTGGGAGAAATATCAATAACCTCAGAAATGCAGTTGACACCACCCTTATGGCAGAAAGTGAAGACGAACTAAAGAGCCTGTTGATGAAGGTGAAAGAGGAGAGTGAAAAAGTTGGCCTAAAACTCAACATTCAAAAAACAAAGATTGTGGCATCTGGTCCCAACACTTCATGGCAAATAGATAGGGAAACAATGGAAACAGTGACAGACTTTAGTTTCTTGGGCTCCAAAATTACTGCAGATTGTGACTGCAGCCATGAAATTAAAAGACAGAGACATTACTTTGCCAACAAAGGTCTGTTTAGCCAAAGCTATGGTTTTTCCAGTGGTCATGTATGGATGTGAGAGTTGGACTATAGAGAAAGCTGAGCGCCAAAGAATTGATGCTTTTGAGCTGTGGTGTTGGAGAAGACTCTTGAGAGTCCCTTGGACAGTAGGGAAATCCAACCAGTCAATCCTAAAGGAAATCAGTCCTCAATATTCATTGGAAGGACTGATGTTGAAGCTGAAACTCCAATGCTTTGGCCACCTGATGCGAAGAACTGACTCATTTGAAGACCCTGATGCTGGGAAAGATTGAAGGCAGGAGAAGGGGATGACAGAAGATGAGATGGTTGGATGGCATCACTGACTCAATGGGCATGAGTTTGGGTTAACTTCAGGAGATGGTGATGGACAGGGAAGACTGGTGTGCTTCAGTCCATGGGGTTGCAAAGAGTCAAACATGACTGAGCTACTGAACTGAACTGAACTTTCCAAACTAGCCTTCCTATGTTTTCTACCTTGGTAAATAGTATCACAGTTATCTGACTCCTCGCTATTCTTTACCTTTTACTTTTGTCACTAAAAGCAATCTTCAAGATTTATCCCCTGCCCCCACCCCGCCAGAATTCTCTCTTTTTTATTTTATTATGGTTTCCAGCCCTGAGGACGTATCCGTCTGATCTTGCATGTTGACCATCTTTTCTGGCAGAGGCTTTAACATTTTAATCATTAAATTTCAGTTCCAGTATTTCTTTGTCTCTTGGCAGTGTGTTGCTTTTTCTTGCCTTTTCTATAATTTTTTCTTTAAAGTTTTAAGACAAAGATGCTGAGGCAGAGAGTTTTATGCCTGGAAATGGGCATGTCTTTCCTTCTGCTGGGACTTTAGTGTGGGGATTTGAATTAATCTAGTTAGGAATTAAGGATTCAGGTTCACTTTTACTATAATTACCCTTGCATTAGGCTTCAGATGCCTCTAGGGATCCCTTGTGTTTCTGGTGGGACTAGTTTGTCAGCGGGTTTTCACAATGTCTGTCCCAATCTCTGCTTTAGGTTTTCCCTTTGTGCTGTATCAAAGAGGGCCTGTTTCTATGCTCCTGCAACATACCCAATGGTATCTTACTATTCTTCATTATTCAGTGTTTTCCAACCTTGTAGGGAAGGTGAAGGGAGATTTTTGTTCCTCTGGTTCAGTTTCAGTCTCAGCAGGTACCATGTCCCTGGGTCTTGGGATGTTTCCTTTCCAGGGCTCCTACCCTTCCCACAGTTGCAGTTCTATCTATATCATGTATTCCTTCCCTTTTCCCTGGAGTAGAAAGTTTTCCAACAACCTTCTCCAGCTGTGATATCTTTTCACCAGAGCTCTAAGAGCAACAGTTGCTCTCACCTCTTTGGACCCCAGGAAATGTTAACTATTTTTCTCCACTCCTTCACCTTTGCTTGCTGTCTCTTTCCTGGCTTCTGTTCTGCAGACTTTCCATATGCTCAGGTCCTTCACAGCCTAACTTATTCATTAAATAGTTTATCTTCCATGAATCTACTTCCACGGTCCTCTCCTACTCCTCAGTCTTTCCAGTCTGGCCTCCACTGTTCTTCAGATGTTGCTCTCGTCAAAGTTTCTGTGGTCAGGATTGGGCCCTGGAGACCACGATCCTCAGAGACCAGATGACTGGATGCGCCGTTTGCAGTTCATCTCTGCAAAATAATGACCGAGAAGTAGGAAAACAAATAACACTAACCAAGCCAACCATGAACAAACATTACAGTCAATGATTTATTGTGGAGCAGAAATTTGCTCTCAAAAAGTAGCACTGACAGATATACACCGTCATGTGTAAAAGAGATAGCTAGTGGGAAGCCTCTATATAGCACAGGGATGTGATGACCTAGAAGAGTGGAATGAGGGGTAAGAGGGAGGCTCGAGAGGGAGGGGCAATATCTATCTATCTATCTATCTATCTATCTATAGTTGTGACTGATGTACATTGTAGAAACTGCCACAAAATTGTATCAATAATGTATAACAGTGGAGAGAAAGCGATTTTGAAGTTTTCCTATTCCACACTATAAAGTGGCCTATGTCTCATCCACTTTAAAGGTTAAGAAGTTAAGAAATCAAAGCTCAGTGAGGTTGTCAAAAAGTTAGTAAGTTCAAATTCGTGTTCGCTGACTCTAAACTCAGTGCTCTGAAACTTCAGTACAATGGCAAGGAAAGATCTGTCAAGTTTTTTTCACTTCTGGCTTCATTGTGTGATGTAAGAACATGTTGATTAATTTGCACGGACGGATTGTTTTTCTCACTAAAACAACTAAATGTTTCATAGCATTTTGGATAGGCCTAAGCTGGGAAAAGAAAATAATTCTGAGATATGAACTCTGGATGAACTTCACATATTTTTAGCAGGCCTTTGTGGGTATTTAGTGGAGCCTGTTACTGGTTTTGATTCAGACTGGAATTTCAATTGTGCTTTGGATTTTCAAAATGTATTTCCATAATTTTGTCCTCCTCTCCCCTTCTCTCCCCACTGCTCCCCACCTTCTGCACAATAACTCCTTCAGGTACATGCTAGGGGTTACTCGACCAGGATCACATACCAGTCTGTGGCATCAGCTGACCTGGCAGTAATGCCAGTTGGCCGGCTATCCCTCTGAAAGCTTCTCATGCAGATTAATGTCAGATGTAGCAGTTTAAGTACAGGCTCTGGTTGGTGGGAAGTTGTAAATAAAAGTGACAGCCTGTAATTTCCTTGTGTCTTTTGTTTTGGAATTTGGAAGTAGATAATTTGAGATATTAGTGGGACTCTTTAGACCTGTCCCCTTGAGGAAGAAACCCAGTTGACTTTCTTTTTTCTGACTTCAAGGGTAGCTGTACTCTTCTTTTTTTTTAAGTTTTTTTTTTTCATTTATTTTTATTAGTTGGAGGCTAATTACTCTACAATATTGTAGTGATTTTTGCCATACACTGACATGAATCAGCCATGGGTTTACATGTGTTCCCCACCCTGAACCCCCCTCCCACCTCCCTCCCCATCCCATCCCTCTGGGTCTTCCCAGTGCACCAGGCCCGAGCACTTGTCTCATGCATCCAACCTGGACTGGCAATCTGTTTCACCCTTGATAATATACATGTTTCGAGGCTATTCTCTCAGATCATCCCACCCTCACCTTCTCCCACAGAGTCCAAAAGTCTGTTCTATACATCTGTGCTCTTTTTCTGTCTTGCATATAGGGTTATCGTTACCATCTTTCTAAATTCCGTATATATGTGTTAGTATGCTGTAATGGTCTTTATCTTTCTGGCTTGCTTCACTCTGTATAATGGGCTCTAGTTTCATCTATCTCATTAGAACTGATTCAAATGAATTCTTTTTAATGGCTGAGTAATATTCCATGGTATATATGTACCACAGCTTTTTTTTTTTTTTTTTTATTAGCTGGAGGCTACTTACTTCACAACATTGCTGTGGATTTTGTCATACATTGACATGAATCAGTCATGGAGTTACACGTATTCCCCATCCAGATACCCCCTCCCACCTCCCTCTCCACCCAATTCCTCTGGGTCTTCCCAGTGCACCAGGCCCGAGCACTTGTCTCATGCAGCCAACCTGGGCTGGCGATCTGTTTCACCCTAGATAATATACATGCTGTTCTTTTGAAACATCCCACCCTCACCTTCTCCCACAGAGTTCAAAAGTCTGTTCTGTACTTCTGTGTCTCTTTTTCTGTTTTGCATATAGGGTTATCATTACCATCTTTCTAAATTCCATATATATGTGTTAGTATGCTGTAATGTTCTTTATCTTTCTGGCTTGCTTCACTCTGTATAATGGGCTCCAGTTTCATCCATCTCATTAGAACTGATTCAAATGAATTCTTTTTAATGGCTGAGTAATATTCCATGGTGTATATGTACCACAGCTTCCTTATCCATTCATCTGCTGATGGGCATCTAGGTTGCTTCCATGTCCTGGCTATTATAAACAGTGCTGCGATGACCATTGGGGTGCACGTGTCTCTTTCAGATCTGGTTTCCTCAGTGTGTATGCCCAGAAGTGGGATTGCTGAGTCATATGGCAGTTCTATTTCCAGTTTTTTAAGAAATCTCCACACTGTTATCCATAGCGGCTGTACTAGTTTGCATTCCCACCAACAGTGTAAGAGGGTTCCCTTTTCTCCACACCCTCTCCAGCATTTATTGCTTGTAGACTTTTGGATAGCAGCCATCCTGACTGGCGTGTAATGGTACCTCATTGTGGTTTTGATTTGCATTTCTCTGATGATGAGTGATGCTGAGCATCTTTTCATGTGTTTGTTAGCCATCTGTATGTCTTCTTTGGAGAAATGTCTGTTTAGATCTTTGGCCCACTTTTTGATTGGGTCATTTATTTTTCTGGAATTGAGCTTCAGGAGTTGCTTGTATATTTTTGAGATTAATCCTTTGTCTGTTTCCTTGTTTGCTATTATTTTCTCCCATTCTGAAGGCTGTCTTTTCACTTTGCTTACAGTTTCCTTTGTTGTGCAAAAGCTTTTAAGATTAATTAGGTCCCATTTGTTTAGTTTTGCTTTTATTTCCAATATTCTGGGAGGTGGGTCATAGAGGATCCTGCTGTGATTTATGTCGGAGAGTGTTTTGCCTATGTTCTCCTCTAGGAGTTTTATAGTTTCTGGTCTTACATTTAGATCTCTAATCCATTTTGAGTTTATTTTTGTGTATGGTTTTAGAAAGTGTTCTAGTTTCATCCTTTTACAAGTGGTTGAGCAGTTTTCCCAGCACCACTTGTTAAAGAGGTTGTCTTTTTTCCATTGTGTATTCTCGCCTCCTTTGTCAAAGATAAGGTGTCCATATGTTCGTGGATTTATCTCTGGGCTTTCTATTCTGTTCCATTGATCTATATTTCTGTCTTTGTGCCAGAGCTGTACTCTCCTTAACAATTACATGCATTCTTTTTCCAACTGTGTTGTTTGTCACAGGTCCTATCTTACAAACAAACTTAGCAGTAAAGTTAATCTTCACACTTCTATTAATCTTCACACTTTAGGAAGAGAAAACTTGTGCATTTAACTGATGTATAAAAATATGCATTAGCTTGCAGCTTTGCAGGATGCAGAAGGTTAGTCAGATCCTCTGTGCAGAGGAAGAGACTCTCTGTGCTAATCAGCAGCTTCCCACAAGCTATCTATTTTACATATGGTAGTGTATATATGGGACTTCTCAGATGGTGCTAGTGGTAGAGAACCCACTTGCCAATGCAGGAGACATAAGAGATGCGGGTTTGATCCCTGGGTTGGGAAGATCCTCTGGAGGAGGAAATGGCATCCCACTCCAGTATTCTTGGTTGGGAAATCCCATGGACAGAGGAGCCTGGCAGGCTTCAGTCTATAGGGTCATAAAGAGTCAGATATGAGTGAAATGACTTAGCATGCACGCATGCACACATTTATATGAGTACCAATAAAAAGAGAAATTCTTGGGTGTAAATGTAACATAATAGATGCAAAATCTATATGAGGAAAATTGCAAAACTCTGATAAAAAATTTAAAAAGATCTAAGTAAATGGAAAGATTTTCCATGCTCATGGACGTGAAAACTCAAAATGTCAGTTCTTCCCAGCTTGGTCTATAGATTCAATGCAATCCCAGTTGAAATCCCAGCACATGGTTTTGTGAATACTGACAACTAATTGTCAAGTTTACAAGAAAATGCTAAAGACTCGGAACAGGCAACACAACATTGAAGCAGAAGAACAAAGTTGGACAACAGATATAAACAAACACATGAAAAGATATTCAGCAGCATGTCTTTAGGAAATTACAAATTGAAACAGTGAGCTATGACTACACACTTATTAAAATGGCCCAAATCCAGTCACTGACAATACCAAATGCTGACAAGGATGTAGAGCAACAGGAACTCTGATTCTTCACTGGTGTGAATACAAAATAGCACAGTTACTTTAGAAGACAGTTTGGTGATTTCTCATAATACTAAACAAATGCTTACCATATGATCCAGCCATCATACTCCTTGGTATTTACCTAAATGAACTGGCAAATTATTTCCCTTCAGAAACCTGCATGTGAATGTTTAAGCAGCTTTCTTTGTGATTGCCATAAATTGGAAGCAAGTAAGATGTCCCTCAGTAGGGGGAGGGGGATTGATAAATAAACTGTGGTACATCCATACAATGGAATATTATTAAACATTAAATAGAAATGAGCTATCAAACCACGAAAAGATTGGAGGAAACGTAAGTGCCTATGGCTAAGCGAAAGAAGCCAATCCCAGTAGGTATAGTCCAACCACATGACATTTTGGAAGAGGCAAAATGATGGGCACAGTAGAATGCCCAATGTTTGCCAGGGGTTCACAGGAAAAGAGAAAGAATGATCAGGTAGAGTGCAGGGCATTTTTAAGAAAGTTAAATTATTCTGTAAGATATTGTAATGGTAGGTACAAGTCATGATATGTTTGTCAAAATACATTGAAATGTACAATCCCAAAAGAAACTTTGACATAAACTCTGGACTATAGTTAATAATATTGGTTCATCAATTGTAACAAATTTACGAGAGCTATATAAGAGAATAATAATAGGGGAAACTGTGTGTGTTTATGTGTTTGTGTATGTGTGTGTCTGTGTGTGCGTGCGTATGTGTGCAGGCAGAGAGGCCATATGAGAACTCAGTGTACCTTTTGATCAATTTTTATGCAAATCTGAAACTTCTCTAAAAAACAAAGTGCATTGATTAAAACATTTTGAATTGAGCACTGGCAGAGGACAAGATCAGATGATTTGGAGGTGAGCACAGTTTGCTCTGCTGTGCTGTGTTCAGTCGCTCAGTCGTGTCCGACTCTTTGCAACGGGCTGTGTGTAGCCTGCCAAGCTCCTCTCTCCATGAGATTCTCCAGGCAAGAATACTGGGATGGGTTGCCAGGCCCTCCTCCAGGAGAGCTTCCCAACCTAGGGATCGAACCCAAGTCATCCACATTGCAGGTGGGTTCTTTATTGGTTGCATTGTCTAGAGGTTAACTAGCTCTGGAACTTTCTTGAAAACCAAAACACATGGGATTTGAGTATGCTTTTCAAAATCTCATTGCAGATGGAGACTTTGGACATCTGGAGAAAGTATGATTAGAAGATGCTTTCTGAAGGAAGATAGAGTATTTGTAGAAGTGATGAATTCAGCTGACACTAGCTCCTCTTTCCTCATAATCTCAAGTGATTGAGGTGGCTAGTACTTGTGCCCAGGAGGCTGACCTGGCTGCCACCTATAGCCACCACAATTAATGCACCTCACCCTAGTGACTAATGACGTTTCTCTAGTCTGGGGAGACTACTTCCCCTGCAGGTATCACAATGCTGTTGGGCTCCTTTGAAGCTGGCCTCTGTCCTAATCTCCTCTTTTTAAACCCAGTACAAATTTCCCCAGGACTGGGGCAGAATGGTGAGATAACTCTAGCCAAGGGTGTTCCCAAGAGCTCCTGTCTTTTCTGAAAATCAACCACACTCCAGGAAACTCTTCTTATTGCCATCTTTTCCTCCCATCACCCATCCTCCAAAGTTTGGGTTTGTGCCTCCAGTACAGAGAGGATGCTACTTTTCTAGTAACACTGAGGGATAGTTCATGTGAATTCACAGAAATTGCCCTTAGCCATTGAACTTTCTCATTTCACCTTTCTAGATGCTTCTGAGTCTCCCTTTCTTTCTCTCTCTCTCTTTTTTTTTTTTGCTTCTGAGACTCTTTTTAATATCCTGTTATGGATTTATTAGCCTTGAATTAACTTGCACTCTTTTTGAATCAATGGCTCCCACTGTGCAGTTATAAACTCATTCAACAATAAAATGGAAGTGTCATGATCTGACCTTGATAAGCCTGGTTTACCTCTATGAATGTACCAAGCTAGGACCATCTTTCTATTTTGGACTTTCTCCTAGGAGAATTTCTGATCCCTAAAAACCTGCCAGGGATAAATTTAGAGGTGATCTATAGCAATATGACCAACGTCCCTAAAAACACAATTGATATTATGGATGTATTTCCCACAGACTAGGAACCAGTGTGTACAATACTGTGTTTATAAACTCACATATTTGTTTGAAATTCAAATATGCCTACAGAACCCTGAAAGTATGAAGATGTAGGGTGACTTTTATGTGGCTGCAGATAGGATCGAACAATTAAGTGAAGCAGGAACAACACAAACCCCCAGGCATGAGATAGAAACATGAGGAAAGATGATGTAGAATAGTCATCGGAAGGAAAAGAGGAGGAGAGAGAGGTCTGTGGTCCCAAGAAAGCAGGCCAAGATTGCAGGGCCATGAAGATCTGGAGACCAGGTTACTAGTCAGGTCCTGGGAGAGAAAGAGTATGAAAAGGAAGTCCTCTAAAACCTGGGTAACTTCTTTGTTAACCACCAGACTTTGTGTGAAGTTCCTAGACATCATGACTATGTAATCTGAGGGAACCTCAGTCCTCAGATATATGGATTCTAGATTCGTGTTTCAGGCTAATCTCAGGTGTTGCCTCCTAGATGCTGTACTTCTCCTCTCACTTCACCCCTGCATGCTAGCTCTCACCCTTTCCTGAGCCCCAGCTGCCACTGTTGTCTCATGTCATAGCAAACATGTGTTTGTTTAAGAGGAAGAAAAAAATGTTAAAGACAATTAGAATATAAATAAAGTTTTCCCTCTTTCATAAATCAGAGATTTGAAATGCAGACACATTGGAGAGAAAACACTGTGTTGAAGAAGGACAGTAGGACTGCTTTGGTTCTGTGGTTCTCTGGACCCTTTCTCCAGAGATGGGGGAGGTGATCCTGAGCCCCATGTTTGTTTGGACATTAAAGATCCAGGAACATCTGTTGGACAGACTGTACTGGATTCTAGAATAAGACTGCCGAGGAAGCAAAGTTCAGACTTTAAAATAACATCTCTCAGGACAAGTGTCTCTCAGCAGGGTGAAGGGCCTTGCATATTGGAATGAGACAAAATGTAACTACGGAATTTCAACTTTAGTAACTAGAGAGGGCTTGTGGGTTCCAGGAAGTTGCTTGTTTAGTTTTTTTAAAATACTTTTGAAAGAAAACAATGGATAGTTTTTTATAAATTGACCAAGTTTTTACCAGGTTCTCAGTTACTATTCTCACTCATGGGTTGTGTCTGGCATAATCGATTGATTAAAATTAGTGATTGCTGTGGGCTCTGGGCTCAAACTATTTTTTCTTTCTCAATCACTTTTAATTATGTGTAGAAACATTTCAATTAAGGTAATGGAAATGCTATTATAATCTGTGAAATCCTGAGCAAATTATTTGCATTTCTGAGTCCATTTCTTTTTGTAAATTAGGGCTAAATGGAGTTTGAGGTGAGAAATAAATAAGCTCTTAAAGTGAAAATCTTAGAATGAAAGAGGCACTCAATAAATGCTAGTGACTTCCTTCCCCCATCTCAAATATCTTAGCTTCTTGAATTCTTTCTCTTTGTAAAGACTTGTAAATAAGGATGACTTGAGGAACGTTTCCCTACCAATCTGTTCTCATAAGAGAGAAAGATTTATTCCTTCAATATTCACAGAGTGCTTTTCATGTGAAGGTGGATGCCAGGTGGTAGGGGAATGATGAAACTCCACACTGCAAATCCCACGTACTGAAGAAGCTTCTGGTGCAATGGAGAGTGTAGAGCAGGACATGATAGGCATTCTGTAAACAGGCAAATAATGTATACCCTGGGAGCCTGTGTGGGAAAAGTAAAGTTGTTTCTGGTTGGAGTGAGCATCGTTTTGGGACAGAACGGAGCCAGCATTGACTGAGTGCTCACCAAGGGCCGACAGGGTGATATGACCTTGTATATGTTGTCATATGTAATCCCTGTGGTAATCCTGAGTAGCGTGGACTCACAGATCCATTTTATGGGTCAGGAAACTGAGGCTCTGAGATGGTGAGGAACCTACCTGAAATCACCCAGTGAGTGAATGGTGGAGTTGGGACGCTAAACCGGTTTTATTTTATCTGTTTGCTCTCTTCTCTACTCCACACTGCTTCAAGGTACTGGGGACAGATGATCATTCTAGGCAATGTAACCATTTTTCATAGTGGAGATGATAGGGATGCTAGAGGGCTCTTGCCTTCACAGGTGAGAAAAGAACAGGAGAAAATCATGGACAGGACAAGGTAGTCTCACTCCCGGTCATGGAATCTTCTCAAGGCACCACTGCCATGAGGGAGACCCACCAAATAACTCGATCTATAATGCCTCTTAGTGGAGCAATCTAGAGCTTAAATAGGAAATGCCACTGATGAATTAAAAACAAAAAAGCAACATGAGGACCCTTCCACCTGGCGCAGTCACCTGAGAACCCAATCACACTTCTGGCTCTGCCATCCATGTCCTGCTGCCCAGAAGAAGCCTCAGGTGATTGTCCCCATGTGTTTTGGCCCCCCACTCTTTATAATCCCTTAGGCTTCTAGTGAAAGGGGCATTTAGGTTATGGTTTGTGTGTGTTGTTTTTTAAGAAATCGGGTTGACTTTTCTCCTTGTTTAGACAGAGAGTCTCTCTGGACAGTTTGGAATCTCTCCAGGAATGCCAACCTTCTCTGAAGGGGGTTGCCCTGAACAAGGAGAAATGCTTGCTCTTCAAAAATGACTCCTTTGGGAGGCTGTCGGCTGCTTCATTTTTGCACAGTCAGGGAAGTTTCATCCTCAGATAAGGAATTTGAGAAGAGTTGGCTGTGATTGCCTGAAAAACTCCCCAAGGACAAGCGTCCAGAAGATAGTTGCCTCCACTACCCAGGGGCCAAGGTCTCTTTGTTTATTCCCCCTTGGAACTTTTCCTGCTTTCCTCTTCTATCTGTACCCATCTTACACCTGGTTTGGAGTCTGGAAGGAATCATAGCCCCTGGAACAACATCTGGAAAGATCTGCAGGGAATCAGTTTATAATGTGCCTTTTTCTTTCACTCATTCGTTAGTTCATTCATCTGAGCAGAATTTTTTATTGTTAAGCAACACTTGTTACAGGATATCCTTGTTTTTCTAACTACAAGTGGTGGAGAGGATGCCGACTTCCTTTGTTTTGTTCATCTAAAGACCCTCTAAAGCAGGATTTCTAAAGAATTACATAGCTTGATAAATGGCATTTCTATTCTCCATCAGGTGGTTGGGAACTTCATTCATTGAAAGTGAACCAGTTTTCCAGCTTAGACTTCCTTAAGCATCTGTGAACTTTCAAAGACGCAGAGAACCCAAAGCCTGTACTCTGTGACAACCTAAGGGGTGGGATGGAGAGGGAGGCGGGAGGGAGGTTTGAGAGGGAAGGGACATATGTAAACCTATGGCTGATTCATGTTGACATATGGCAGAAACCAACATAATATTGTAAAGTAATTATCCTCCAACTGCAAAAAAAAAAAAAAAAAAAAAAGAGTATACAGCAAAGGACAACCAGTGGGTTTAGGCTCTTGTCTGCTGGCTAGAATCCAAGTCCATCCAGCACCCAACTAGGAATGCAGCCTTCCCCTCTAGAGGCAAAGCCTTCCCCAAACTCCTGAGGGTTGCGGGTTGGTCTGAAGATACAATGAAGATACAATGAGAAGGTTGTGTCCTTCTCATTCCCCACATCTCCGTTAGTAAAATGGTAGCACCTTGTGGTGTTTATATGTTAACAAGAGTTTTGTCCTTAATTGTGTCCCTAATGCATTGTCATGGGTCTCATATGGTAAAGAATCTCCCTGCAGTGCAGGAGGCCTAGGTTCAATCCCTAGATCGGGAAGGTCCCCTGGAGAGGGGAATGGCTACCAGCTCCAATATTCTTGCCTGGATAATCCCATGGACAGAGGAGGCTGGCAGGCTACACACAGCCCATGGGGTTGCAGAGAGTCAGATACGACTGAGCGAGTGAGCATAGCACAGCAGTGCAAACTGTGTTCACCTCCAGATCATCTGATCTTGTCCTCTGCCAGCTCTCAATTCAACATTTTTAATCAATGCACTTTATTTTTTAGAGAAGTTTCAGGTTTGCATAAAAATTGATCAAAAGGTACACTGAGTTCTCATATGGCCTCTCTGCCTGCACACACACACACACACACACACACACAAACACACACAGACACACACACAGACACAGACACACACACAGTTTCCCTTTTCTTTCTTCCTCTCTGGTAGGCTACAGTCCATGGGGTCACAGAGTCAGACACAACTGAGCGACTAATGCTTTTACACTTTCAATGCATCGTCAGGGAGGATGGCAATATAAAGACCATAAAGAACCTCATTGTTAATGGTGTATCATATGTAAAGAGAACCTTTGCTTATACCCTGAGGATATACTAGGGAGATTTTTACACTCATTTATCAAATCAAATGTCAGCCAGAATACCATTCTGGAACAGAAGTGACTCAGTGTGGTGAGCAGGCCCCAGGCTGTGTTTTGCGCTCTTTGATGTCTCCCATCATTTTTGCCTTTTCCTCTCCCCAACTTTGACAGTCCCCTGTCTTTCCCCCTGGCACATCTCTCTTTCCTCTTCCATATCAAATCTCCTGTATCCAGAAAAATTATCCAAAACTTACCACCTCTTGGGAATAGAAATAATTCAATTTGATATTTTACTTATGAGACTTTGAATGCAATAAAAAAAAAGAAGGCTTAAAATGCAGACTTTCCTATATGTGGGTACTGGATGGGAAGGTCTTTAACTGATGAGAGCTTCCTGGAGTCCCTGGCATGAAGTAGATTTGGTAATCTAACCTGTGCTATTTGACTTCTCAGCAACATGTGACATATTAAGAACTCCCTCTTTTATAAAACTCTCTCCTGTCTTGGGTTTTCTCTTACCATAATCAAAATAATTTTTTTTTTGGCTGGACCACATGGCATGTGGGATCTTAGTTCCCCAACTAAGAAGCAAACCTGCACCCGCTGCACTGGAAACAGAGTCTTAGCCACTTGACTCCCAGGGAAGTCCTTATTACCATACTTTACGGCTTCCCCATTTCTTTGTCTAAATCATCTCAGATTCCTTTGACGGGTCCACCTCTAATCAAACTCTCCTCAGAGTCAGCCTCAGATCCTTTTCTTTCTTTCTTTCTGCTTTCCCCTAGGTTGGCTTGTACTACTCATGGCTTTAAAAATCACCTTTGTGTAGATGACTGAATGCATTTTTATATCCATCCCCCTGAACTTTAGACTCATTCTTTTACCAGCTTAAGATAACTAAACAAAAAACCTGGCCTTTTTACCTCTGAAACTTGTTTCACTACTTTCCCAGTGTTCCTTGTCTAAATAAATGATACACCCCAAAAGCTATGACTTATGCTAGAAATTTTTAGAACCATCTTTGATTGCTCTCTTTTCCTCACTCCTTGTGTTCACTGAATCATCTAATCCTGTCAATTTTACTACCAAGGTATATATGAAATCCATCAGCTTCTATCTATCTCCAGGGACACCATCCTGATTCATGCATTGTTATATCTCCCCATGGGCCTTCCTGGTGGGTCAGTGGTAAAGAACCTGCCTGCCAATGCAGGAGACAAGGGTTTGATCCCTGGGTCAGGAAGATCCCCTGGAGAAGGAAATGGCAACCCACTCCAGTATTATTGCCTGGGAAATCTCATGGACAGAGGAACCTGGTGGGCTAGAGTCCATGGGGCCCCAAAGAATTGGGCATGACTTAGCAACTAAACAACAACAACAATCTCTCCCCTAGAATCCTGGAATAGCTCCCTAATTAATATCTCTGCCTATTTTCTTGCCCTCTTCCCCACCTCACCAAATTATTATTCAACAAAAAATGAAAACGTAGTTGTTAATAGCGAATACTCAGATGTGATTGTTTCAGGTGTATGGCAAAGTGATTCAGCTATACATTACATATATCTATTCTTTTTCAAATTCTTTTTCCATTTAGGTTATTACATAATATTGAGTAGAGTCCCCTGTGTTATAGAGTAGGTTCTTGTTGGTTATCCATTTTAAATATGGCAGTGTGTACATGTTAATTCCAAGTTCCCTAACTATCCCTCCCCCATGGTAACCATAAGTTCATTCTCCAAGTCTGTAAGTCTGTTTCTGTTTTGTAAGGCAGTCATTTGTATCATCTCTTTTTAGATGTACTCCAATATAAAATAAAAAGTTAAAAAAAGAGTGAATACTCAGAAATGATATGACTTGGGTTTGAATCCTGGCTCTGCCGCTTACAAACTACAGGAACTTAGGCAATTTATTTTTTTTCTGTGCTGCAGTTGCCTCAACTATAAAAGGATGATCCTAATAGCACCTACCTTACAGAGTTATGATGATTGAATCTTTTCCCCTTTTGAAGTGAGTAGAATTCTTATTCAGTTCAGTCACTAAGTCATGTCCGACTCTTTGTGACCCCATGGACTGCAACATGCCAGGCTCAGCTGTCCTTCACTGTCTCCCGGAGTTTGCTCAGATTCATGTGCATTGAGAGCTCATTAATATGTCGATAAAATATGTCCCCCACACTCCCACCCATTCTTAAGATCCTTCAGCAGTTTCCTATGTCCTTGATATAAAACCCAAGCTCCAAACCAGATCTTTACGTCCAGCATGCCCTGGCCCTGGCTCCACTCTGACCTCCTCTCGATGCACTCTCTCCCTCCCTCACTGTGACCCAGACACACAGTCTTCTCTGGGGTCTCAGGCATGCCATGCTCTTTGCCGCCTCAAGGGAATTTTCATTCTTTGTTCCCTCTGCCTAGAAACTTCAAATGCCTGACTCCATCCTCTACTTCAGGCCCAGCCTCAGTGACACGTCTCCTCAGCAGCTTCCTTTGGCCATGCTATTTAAGGTGGATTCCTTATCCACCTTATACCAAATACTTATTACAGTATTTGGTAATTTTATTTGTTTTTGTTTTCTTCCACCTCATCAATGTGTAAGCAGCTCCGTGAAGGCAGAACCATGACTTTCAAGTTCATTGTTGGATCAGTAGTGCCTGGCACATGGTAAGTGCTCAATAGTTACTGAATGAATGAAATGAACAACTGCTAAGCCAACACTGACCTTCAGTAGGAAGTCAGGTGTAAGCCAGAATCCAGGTACTGCAGGATAGATCAGATGATATACCTCTAAGTACTGGCCTCCCAACTTGCTTTGTTGTTCAATAAAACAAACACTACAGTGGAACTTTGTCAGCTAGTGAAGGAGTCCTAGATATGGAGCAAGAGCTCTGGGCTCAGTCCAGGATCTGATACTAACTGGCTCTGTGACCTTGAACTGGTTCTATACATCTCAGAAATCCAGCATCTTATTGGAGAATGAGAGTGATTGGACTAAACAACTCTTAAGATTCCTTTTAGCATAAGTATTCTGTTTTGGATGTCATGTTTTCTGCAGAGAAGAGAAAACTGGTGCAGCATTTAGCATTCAAGGGCTAGATAAATCACACACTGTGTTTTAGGAGAATCAAAGAATTATGAGTGAGTGCTTGGAAAGTTTTTCTTTGGGAGTATCTTATAAAAAGTTGGTGCAACTTCATCCACTTGATAGTTATTTATTCATTACTGCGTATCCCCTGAGTTGTGCTCACTGAACCCTGCTGGAAGCAGCTTCTCTCCATTTTCCTTGTTTCCGTAGCTCACACACACACCCACCCACCGACACCCACAAGCACACACACACACATACACACACTCACTGACTCATGTACACACCCATCTTCTTTATTGCTAAGCTTTTTCACTTTTGCTACCTAGCATAATCTCTCTTACATCACCTTATGAAGAAGAAACATCCCTAATTCCATCAGATAGAAATCACCAGCTCTACCTCCACCCAGAAAAGGAAGGCAGAATCTCCATGTTTTCAACCAGCTCACTTGAAAGCCTTTTGTGTGTGCCCTAGGTCCTGCCCAGAGCCTCCACAAATGTCCCCAGTCACTGCTTCCTGGAGTGCACCCCATGCACTCAGTCACTTTTCCACAAGAACAACTATTGTCACAAGAACTATTTTTGACTGAATGAGTAATTAATATTAATGCAATATTATTAATATTAATATTGAAAGGATATGATTTTAATATATATTTATAGTATAGTAGCACAATATTTCATTTACTTTTAGGGATAATGGGATCCTCCAGGTTTTGTACAAAGGGAAGCTTCCATAAGTAAGGCTCTATAAGGAGTTAAGTAGCTCTGCTTAAAAATTTCCTCTCAGTAGATTTTAAGTATACAATATTGTATTGTTGCAGGAAAGGGGACCCCTTCCAGGGCCCGAAACTGGGCTCTTGTCTAACACTCGGAAATGAATTGCCCAAGGAGAAACATGTGCTAACAAAGCAAGAGATTTTATTGGGAAAGGGGACCTGGTGGAGAGCAGTAGGTAAGGGAACCCAGGAGAACTGCTCTGCCCTGTGGCTCGCAGTCTTGGGTTCTATGGTGATGGGATTAGTTTCCAGGTGGTTTTTGGCCAATCATTCTAATTCAGAGTCTTTCCTGGTGGCGCAGCATTGCTCAGCCAAGATGGACGCTAGCGAGAGGGATTCTGGGAAGTGGAAGACACGTGGTATCTCATTTTGACCTTTCCCCAACTCTTCCGGTTGGTGGTGGCTTATTAGTTCCGTATTCCTTATCAGGATCTCCTGTCATAAAACAACTCATGCAAATGGTTACTATGGTGCCTGGCCAGGGTGGGCGGTTTCAATCAGTGTGATTCTCCTAACAGTATTATTAAATATAGTCTCCATGCTGTACATTAGATCCTCAGAACTTACTCATTAAAAAGAGATAAGCCTCTCTGCACCATCTTTTATTGCTTAAATTCTACCAGTTTTTGAAGGACCCACTCACTTGCTGCCTCCACCCTAACTTTTCTTCATCCCTTTGTTAGGAAACACTTTGCCCTTTCTTTGAGCTCCTGTAAATTTCATTTATTCATTTTCTCATCTAGTCAACAAATATATACTATATGTACAGTAATCTCTGCTCTCCTGATGGTTAGTGGGGGATACAAAAATGAATACATATGTTATTATGTTATGCTCAGTCGTGTCTGACACTTAGCCACTCCATGGACTGTAGCCTGCCAGGTAAGATGGAGATAAATGTCATGGGAAAAAGGAGATAGGAAAAGGGTATAGAGAGGTCCAGTGTTGGGGTTAGAATGGTGTCAATTTTGAGTAGAATGGTTAATGGGGAGATGATCTTCAACCAGAGACCTGTTGGAAGTGGGGGAGTAAGTCGGGAGGGTGCTCCAGAGGAGGAAATGACAAGTGGAAAGTCATTGTGCCAGGAGAGGAGTGAATGAGAGCAGGTGAAGAGAGCAGATGCGTGATGGTGGGGGGATGGGCTGCAGATCCTATAGCTACTTAAGGATTTGGCTTTTACTCAGAGAGTGATCAGAAGCCTTATCAACAGGATTTGAGGAGAGAAGTGATGTTATCTGACTTAAATTTTGAAAGGATTGTTTTGGCTGCAAGACTTCAAATAGGCTGGGATGAAAGCAAAAGTATTGTTAAAAGGATAAGACATTGGTGGTAATGGTGGAAGTGATGAGATCCAGTTAAATATTGCAAATGTTTTGAAAGTAGATAGGTAGGAAAATATACTCAGATGTGGAGTATTAGAGAAAGATAGGAAAGATAGTGAAGGGAGTAGGTTTGGGGAAGGTTTGAAGTTTAGTCGTGGACATGTTACTACAGAGGTTTCTCTGTGATATTTAGGTCGAGATTTGGAGTGGGGAGTAGTATTTGTCAGACTGGAGCAATTGGAGTAGTCCAGGCTGAAGATGTAAATAAGTCATTTGTATAAAAGTGATGTTTAAAGATCAAGACATCAGGAATTGATGATTTTATCTGTGCTCCCTTTAAGCATGCTTTCTATATTTTATTATTAGTTGTAAATTTCCTCTCATCCATCATTAGATTATTTTCTTGGGGATAGATCCTCTGTGTGAACTCTCACAGAGCCTAGCCCAGAACAGAACTCCAGGCAGATCTTAGTAAATGATTTCAGTTAACAGTGCAAGACAACATGATTAGAAGTTTAAATTGTGGTAGAGTTAATGCTAAAGATTTCAGCAGATGATGTGCTGAACGTGGTCTGGGACGGTCTGGCCCAGAACATAATAATATAAGGAAAGTAAAGGAACCAGATAAGGGGAGCAGAGGTGGGAGAAAAGATCTAAGGGTTAGGGGAACATGAAAATGAGACTTGTTCCGGTTCTACAAAGATTACGCTAATTTAAGCAGAGACACCAAACCTGGAATTTGGAGACAGAGGATGAGATGGTTGGATGGCATCATCAACTCAACGGACATGAGTTTGAGCAAACTCTGGGAGATAGTGAAGGACAGGGAAACCTAGCGTGCTGCAGTTCATCGGGTTGCAAAGAGTCAGACACAACTGAGCACCTGAACAGCAACAGTAAAAGACTGAACATTTGGCCCCCTTCCTCAAATTCATATGCTGAGAATTAATCCCCAGTGTGATGGTATTTGCAAGTAGGACTTTGGAAGGTGATTAGGTCAGGAGTGTGAAGTTTTCAAGAATGGATTAATGCCCTTGTAGAAGAGACTCCAGAGCTCCCATGCCCTCTTTCCACCATGTGAGGACATAGTGAGAAGACAGCCATCTATGAACCAGCAGGCGGGTTCACCAGACACCAGATCTGCTAGAACCTTGACTGTGGACTTCCCAGCTTCCAGAATTGTGAGGAATAAATGTCTGCTGTTGAAACCACTCAGTCTATGGTATTTTTGTTATAGCAGTTGAATGAACTAAAGTGATAAGAATAATAGGAGGATTGAGGAAGGGGATGGCTTAAAGTGGGGATTCTCAAATGTGATCCTTGTTGGAGGGCTTGTTATTAATAACACACAGATTGCTGGCCCCACTCCCAGAATTTCTGACTTGGTTGGTCTGAAGCAGGGAGGAGAATCTGTATTTCTAACAAATTTCTAGTGCTATTGTTGTTGCTCCTTTGAAGTCTGCATTTTGAGACTCACTGGCTTAGAAATAAGATAGTCTTTCTTTTCTTTTCCTTTTTTAAAAGTCAATAATATGATTATTAATCACCTCTACAAGACTAATAACTAGAAAATTATCTTTTCATCATTCATTAAACCTAATTTTTATACACAATGGGGTTATAACAGGGCAATGTTAGTTGGTTCATTTTATATTCAGTTTCCAAAGAACTTAACTGACATTTAATAGTTTGATAATTGATCTATGTCATCTTAAATTGTTGGTATAACCTTTGATGAAGAAAAGGAAAGTATTTCTGAAAGCTCAGGGCACCTTCAATTACCACCCCCCCCCCACTTTTATTGAGATGTAATTGACATATAGCAGTGACTGTATTTAGGTTGAACAGCATAATGATTTAAATTACATATATTGTGAATAATTACTACAAAAAGTTTAGTAAACATTCATCATCTTATGTAGACACAAAATTTTTTTTTCTTGTGATGAGAACTCTTAGGAGTTACTCACTTAACAATTTTCACATGTATCATACACTGATAACTATAGTCATCATGCTGTACATTATGTCCCTAGAAATATTTGTGTTATAACTGGAAATTTGTATCTTTTACCACTTTAATCTAATTTCTTCTCCCCTAATCATCTTCAATGTTTAATTTCTGTCACTTGGGAATGAAAACTAGGTCATTGTAAATTCATGAAATTTTTCACAAGATTATACCAAAAGTCTCCGGGGACAGCTCACTTAACTGGAAAACATGGGCTTTCTAAAATAAGTTGGCAACATGTACTTTGCAAAAACATACATAACAAAGTCATATCATGATTTGTTAAGTATTCTTCTGGAACTTTTGGCCTTTCTGGTTTTTATTGCAGTCTTATAGATTGCTTCACTTTTTAAATAAGTCAATTATTTTTGCTGGCTGTACTCAGTACCATCTCCAACTCTCAACAGACCTTCCCTTAAGCACTGGGACAAGACATGGCATACTTGGCAGCAACATACATCCTGAGATGTGAGGTTATAGAATTGCAGAGCTTGAAGAGAGTGCAGATTATTATTGAGTCCAAGGCCCTTCCTTTACATATTTATTTATTTAATAATTATTTATTGAGGTCATGATATATTCCCAATGCTAAGCTAGATGCTAGGGATATGATAACAATTATAGTAGTTCCAGTTCCAATTTGGTCGCTCAGTTGTGTCCGACTCTTTGTGACCCCATGAATCGCAGCATGCCAGGCCTCCCTGTCCATCATTAGCTCCCAGAGTCCACCCAAACCCATGTCCATTGAGTCAGTGATGCTGTCCAACCATCTCATCCTCTGTTGTCCCCTTCTCCTCTTGCCATCAATCTTTCCCAGCATCAGAGTCTTTTCAAGTTAGTCAGCTCTTTGCATCAGGTGGCCAAAATATTGGAGTTTCAGCTTCAGCATCAGTCCTTCCAATGAATATTCTGGACTGATTTCCTTTAGGACAGACTGGTTGGATCTCCTTGCAGTCAGCGTCAATTCTTCCTTGCTTAGCTTTCTTTATAGTCCAACTCTCACATCCATACACGACCACTGGAAAAACCATAGCCTTGACTAGATGGACCTTTGTTGATAAAGTAATGTCTCTGCTTTTTAATATGCTGTCTAGGTTGGTCATAACTTTCCTTTCAGTGAGTAAGGGTCCTTTAATTTCATGGCTGCAATCACCATCTGCAGTGATTTTGGAGCCCAGAAAAATAAAGTCAGCCACTGTTTCCACTGTTTCCCCATCTATTTGCCATGAAGTGATGGGACTGGATACCATGATCTTAGTTTTCTGAAAGTTGAGCTTTAAGCTAACGTTTTCACTCCTCTTTCATTTTCATCAAGAGGCTCTTTAGTTCTTCTTCACTTTCTGCCATTAGGGTGGTGTCATCTGCATATCTGAGGTTATTGATATTTCTCCCGGCGATCTTGATTCCAGCCTGTGCTTCCTCTAGCCGAGCATTTCTCATGATGTACTCTGCATGTAAGTTAAATAAGCAGGGTGACAATATATAGCCTTGATGTACTCCTTTTCCTATTTGGAACCACTCTGTCCAGTTCTAACTGTTGCTTCCTGTCCTGCATACAGGTTTCTCAAGAGGCAGGTCAGGTGGTCTGGTATTCCCATCTCTTTCAGAGTTTTCCAGTTTATTGTGATCCACACAGTCAAAGGCTTTGGCATAGTCAATAAAGCAGAAATAGATGTTTTTCTGGAACCCTCTTGCTTTTTTGATGATCCATCGGATGTTAGCAATTTGATTTCTGGTTCCTCTGCCTTTTCTAAAACCACATTGAACATCTGGAAGTTCACGGTTCACATATTGCTGAAGCCTGGCTTGGAGAATTTTAGGCGTTACTTTACTAGCGTGTGAGATGAGTGCAATTGTGCAGTAGTTTGAGCGTTCTTTGGCATTGCCTTTCTTTGGGATTGGAATGAAAACAGGCCTTTTCCAGTCTTGTGGCCACTGCTGAGTTTTCCAAATTTGCTGGCATATTGAGTGCAGCACTTTCACAGCATCATCTTTCAGGATTTGAAATAACTCAACCATGCTATTTAATATTTATACTTCCTGTGTACTACACATATTCCAAAGTTTTACATCTTTTACTCTTTCAAAACCACAAGAAGCCTATGCAGTAGTACTCTATCTCTGAAAGTCAGGAGTAGGCAAACTATGTCCTATGTCCTATTTTGTAGGGCCCATGAGTTAAAAATGGTTTTTACATTTTTTAGAACACTAAATAAAAGAGTGAGATGGAAGAATAAAATGCTACAGAAGCTATTTCTGGTTTTGCAAAACTTAAAGCATTTACCATCTGGCCCTTTATAGAGAATTTTATCAAGTCCTATTAGAGATAAGGATACTGAGTCAAAAGGAAGCCCATTGTACCCAGGCAATCTGTCTCTGGGGAAGACGAACTATTTCTGAATTGGTCACAATTAAGGCCCAGAGAGCTTAAAGAGACTTTTCCAAGTTGTGCAGTCAGTTACTGGCAGTGCTGGGACTTTATGCCAAGATTTTCAGTTCAGTGTAATTTCTGATATATTTCTTGATACTTCCTTAGACTAGACCTTAGAAATCGTCAGTTCTCAACATGTTAAATACTTTAATTTCTTCTCCGATTTACCCAATGCAAAAGTATCTAATGAGAAGAACTCCAAGACAACTCAACTCATTTGGGGATAGATTTAGGGCTTAGACACTCGTCATCAGATGTCTGGATAGCTGATGTCCTTCATCTGAACCTTATCTTATGTTCTTGCCAGGTTTGCGCTGCTATGAAGAAGAAGTAGCTCTAACTGCCTGGTTAAGTCTGAAAGCTTTTCCATGCTGACATCTTGTATTTTCTTCTCTCTCTTTTTCCTTCTATTGACTCTGCTACCACATGGTTCTGTAACAAGTTTTAGTTTCCATTTCTTAGGTTAAAATTATTTCTTGTGATAAGCTGAAAACTGTAAATAGAATGGATGATATACTTTGAGGAACTTCAAAGTAAATGTGGGGGCCAGAGAGATGCTTAGGGCAGTACTCCATTACCAGAAGGAGTCTCCATCCCAAGAAGGTAAGTTCTTCATGCGCCCTAAAGAGAAATCAACCAGGTCACATGTCTCTGCCCACATCTGGCATTACAATATCCGTATTAATTGCTAAGGGAAATGCCATTTCATTTGGGCTCAGGAAACAGGATGCAATCATCAGTAACTGATCAGTACAGATACTCACTTTAGATATGGGTAGCCAAGAATCAAAACCACGGGAGGAGAAACCAGCAGCATGAAAGAGAAGCTTCAAAATGGGGAAAAATTAGAGAAACTAAATCCCGAGGAAACAGAGTTAGTACAGGACATAGGAATTTAATAAAATTCTGTTTATCTCCAGAAAGACTTGAGAAGCTTTTAGACTTACAAAATAAGAGTAATTTCTACAAAAAAGAGACAACTAGAGATCACAAAGGAGTTTTAGGAAGTTAAAAACTTGATTTGCAAAATATCCCATACCTCTCCATAAAAAAGTTGAATCCAACAGCTGTCAACTGAATTTGCAGTGAAGAACAGGTCTAGCCAGTAGAAATACAACACAAGCCATATATACAATTAAAATTTTTCTAGTAGCCACCTTATGAAAGTGAAAAACAGGTGAAATTAACTTTAATGATATGTTTTATTTAACTCAAAATATTATCTTTTAAAATATAATTTGATATAAAAAATTATTTATGTAATATTTGCATTATTTTTTCTTTTCAAAATGTTTGGGTGCCTGGTGTGTATGTTGTATTTACAGCACATCTCATTCAGGACTGATCCTGTTTCCAGCACCTGGAGCTGGTAGTTGCCGTATTAGACAGCATGGATCTAGGAGGTTGACTTGAGGGAATTATCCCAGAATAGAGTAAAAATGGGAGAGAAAAATTAAGCACCAAGAGGGAAAGATATTCAATCAGGGATGAAAGAAGACAGGAAGAGTTAGAAGCTGCTGTAGAAGTTTAAGTGAGACGTAACGGGGGGCAACAATAGAAATGGAGATCAGTGTGAGGCGACAGGATGTCTTTGGACTAGAGACATGAAGTTTGTTGACAGAAGAGGATGGCAGAGGCGCAGTTCTTAGTTTCTGTCTCGAGCATTTTGATGAGCGAAAGTTCTTTGTTTTGAGTGTATACAACACAGAGCATAGCCCCAGATTTGAACTAGAGATACAGTCCCGCGTTCTGCTAAGCCAGTCTTTCTAGTACATGAGGTAAGACATCTTATGGATGCAGGAAACTTTCTTTCTTACCATCATTTACTGCAATCTGAAAAATCATTTGCATATTATACTAGCAAAGAAAAGGAAGAGAAACTTGTCTTACTGTGACTACACAGTTGTTTTGTCAGGCTGCAAAGAGCATGAACACAAAGCACCAGAAACAGCAGTGACTGATGAAAGGAGGGCTCAGAATCTGATTCCAATGTTCTTTTATCAAGTACTGGGAATTCCCCCCTTCTCCTGCTCTGCTGCCTAGCACTTTTCAGGCAGTAAGCACTTTCAGCATCTTTTAAACTATGGACAATATGATGCCTGAAGACCAAAATAATAGTGTTCGTTTCAGTTCTTTACATAGTGCCTGCTTCTTAGAATCTACTTAAGGTTAAAAGAGGTTGATTCTTTAAAGTTCAGTGATAGGACAATCCTACCCTTGTTCTTTTTTAAAAGCAAAGCACTGGTAAATTTGTGTTTATTATCTGAATGTTCTTTGTAATCAGAATGTACAGAGGTTCAAACCAACACATGCCTAATGTTATACAGTTTACCACATGCTTTTCATATATAATCTCATCTAGTCTTCATAATTGTCCTACAAAGTAGGAGTTACCATCAGTTTTTTAAAAGGTGAAGAACTATTTTGGAACACTCACTAACATGAGGTAATGTACATAAAGTGCTCAACAGAATGACTGGCACTTAATATATGTTGAAAACTATCTAATAATACTAATGGTAATGATAATTATTAATAATGATAATGATATTAACTTCCTCAATGTCACATAAGTGGTCGAGATTTGAATTCAGGAATTCCTGATAATTTTATGAGCAAATTAACTTGTCAAAGTGAATCTATCTTTACTCATTTTTTTTATTATACAAGTAATGTACTTACACAGAGTTTGATAGAGAAAAATAAGTCACTCACCTGTAATTCTACCATTTCAATATAATAGGTATTATCATACAAAATGATTTTAGATTTATAAAGGCTTCTTTTAAAAAGTATTACTGATGCTTTAATTTGCTTTCTTCTTCCTAGAACCTTTATATATATATATATATATATATATATATTTTTTTTTTTTTTTTTTTTTTTTTCAGAGTAGAAAAAGAAACCACACTGGTTTTCCTCTTTTTCTTTCAATGGCATTAAAATGTCTACATTGCACATCTAATAATTCTAAGTAGGAACTACTTTGGATATTAACCCTCTTTTAGACATTTGGTTTGCAAATGTTTTTCCCTATTTCATAAGTTGCCTTTTCACTTGGCTGATTGTCTTCTTTGCATGCAGAAGCCTTTCAGATTGGTATGTTCAGTTGCTCACTCAGTTGTCCAACTCTTTGCAGCCGCATGAACTGTAGCCCACCAGGCCCTTCTGCTGATGGATTCTCCAGGCAAGAATACTAGAGTGGGTTGCCATTCTCTTCAGGGGATCTTCCTGACCCAGGGATGGAAGCCATGTCTCTTGTGTCTCCTGCATTGGCAAGCAGATTCTTTACCACTAGCACCACCTGGCAAATCCTTTAGACTGATGTTGTATTTGTTTTTTCTTTTTTTTTCCTTTCCTGTCCCACTGATCTGTGAGTCTGTTTTTATTCCACTACCATGCTTTTTTTTTGTTATTGTAGTTGTGTAATATAGTTTGAAATCAAGAGGTGTGATGCCTCTTTTTTCTCAAGTTTGCTTTGGTAATTTGGGGTCTTTTGTTGTTTTGTATGAATTTTAAAAATTCCTTCCCCTTTTTTAGAGAAAAATGCTGTTGGAATTTTGATAGAGATCACCCAAATCTCTGAATCGCTTTGGATAGTACAGACATTTTATAATATTTATCCTTCCAATCCATGAATATGAATGTCTTTCCATTTCTTTGTGTCCTCTTCAATTTGTTTCATCAGTGTCTTATAATTTTCAGTGTACAGTTCTTTTACAATAGCAAAACCTAAATGAACTGATTTAAAAGTGGGCGAATGATATGAGAAGACATTTTCCCAAAGATTTTCCAAACAGATATACAGAAAGGTGCTCAACATCACTAATGATTAGAGAAATGCAAATCAAATCCACAAGGAGATATTACCTGACACTTGTTGGGATGGCCATTCTCAAAAAGACAAGAGATATGTGTAGCTGACAGTATGGAAAAAAAGAAGGCTTATAGACTGTTGATGAGAATGTAAATTGGTTCAGCCATTATAGAAAACAACATGGAGATTTTTAAGAATAAATGAAAATAAGAATAAGCATATGATCTAGCAATCCCACTATTGGGTATATATCCAAAGGAATTCAAGCTAGGATCAGAGTTATTGGACTCCCTTGCTCATTATAACATTATTCACAATAGCCACAATTTGAAAACAACCTGCAACCTAAGTGTCTGTTCACAAATGAATAAGAAAATATGGTATATATACATACTGGGAATGTTATTCAGCCATAAAAAGGAAAGAAACCCTATCATTTGTGACAACACGAATAAACCTAGAAGACACTGTACTCTTGCTCAGTCACTTAGTCATTTCTGGCAAGAATACGGGAGTGGGTTTTCATTTCCTCTTCCAGGGGATCTTCCTCACCCCGGGATCGAAACTGCATCTCTTGCATTGCCTGCCTTGGCAGGAGGATTCTTAATCACTAAGCCACCTGAGACTCCCCAGAAAACATCATATTAAGTAAAATAAGTCAGACAGAAAAAGACAAATACTGTATGATTTTACTTATATATAGAATCTAAAATAGTCAAATTCGTAGAACCAGAGCAGAATAGTGGTTACCAGGGACTGGAGGGTAGGAAAAATGAGGAAATCTTGATCAAAGGGTACAAACTTTCAGTTATAAAAGGAATAAATCCTTGGGACCTAATGTACAGCATAGTGACCAGTTAATAATACTGTATTTTGTACTTGAAATTTGCTAATGGAGTAGATCTCAAGTATTCTCACCATACAAAAATAAACAAATAAATAAAAATGGTATTATGTGAGGTGATAAGTATGTTAATTAATTTCATTTGGTAATTATGAATACATATATCAAACTATCACATTGTATACCTTAAATATATATAATTTTTGTCAATTACACCTCAATAAAACCAGAAAAATTTTTAAAAAATTATAAAACATGGCTCATCCCCCCCCAAAAAATGAGAATTAATATTGTGAACCAATAATGGTTTAGGGAAAAGTTTAGAATTATAAAGATAAAATGTAAAAATGTTAGTAGTTGTGGTTACAGAAACACCTAAAACTTAAGTTAATTAAGTGTGAAATTAATTTATCTAGCAGAGTTGAATACATTTTATAATGAATAAGTTATCCTTTCCGTCTCTTCTTTGATTAGAATCATATTGCCACAGTGGGTGTTGGGGAGAGTGTTTATCAGTTTTTTGCCCTCTTACACACCATTTCAAGGTAAGTAAAAGTTCACTCATACCTTTTACTGACTACCCCTTAACTCCAGGTAATCTCTTAGAATTGATTGAAAATAACTTTATCTCTTTAGACTGACCTCTAATTTTTAACAATAAGCATTAAAAATCCAGATAGAAATTTAATGAAAATGTGACTTTGCTAACCTCTATTAGATGATTTTCTAAACTCCAGGAGTTTTTAGCTTATCAAAGACAATAAACCTGCTCATGAGACTTCCCAGAAAAAAGTATAATTTAATAAGTGCTATACAACTGCCATCTTTCCTTAATATTTCTTCTTGTCCTTCTGCAACAGTTTCCTGTCGAATTATTTTGTCTCCTTTCTCTCTATCCCAAATTCATCTTCCATACAGCCATTGGAGTGATTTTTCAATAACTCACATTTGATCACATTGTTCTCCAACCCTTGCCTCTAATAGCCTTCAGTGGCTCCCTGTTAACTTTAAGATGAGTCTGAACTCTTTGTCACAGCACACAGGGTCCTCCACAGTCTAGGTTCTGCCTATTTTCTCAGCCTTATACCTTTTCATTTCACATTGTACAATCACAATGGATACAGCCAGATCTATAACCTGACGGTCCTAAAATGTGCTGTTGTCTTTTCACACCTCTTTGCCTTTGTATCTGCTATTCCCTTCCCCTAGAACACTATTCCAGGGCAAGTTTCTCATCCTTTGTACACAAGCTATGCCTTGCCTGTTGGTTACATTTTCCAACAGACCCACTATGCTCTGTGTTCACCAAACCCCACCTGCCTGTCCCTCTGGAATCAGGTAACCTGCTTTCCCAGGTTTCTTCAAAGTTAGATACGGCCATGTGAGTTCTGATGAAAGAAATGTGGGTAAAGGTGACTTACAGACCTGACTCTGAAAGCCTCATGAATAATACTCTATGCTCTCCTTAGTTTCTGGTCATATGCAGAGGATCCAGTGGAGGACTCCAAGGTCCTAGGGAACAGCAGACCCCTAGGTTGAAGGTACCTGCTTGCTGACTGGGCCATCTGACTAGGGACACCCGTGAGGACTTCCATCTGAGCAAAGAGTAAACTTTTACTATGTTAAGTCCCTGAATGGGGAAGATAGGTAGTAAATAATTAAAAAAAAATTGTAGTGTAATTTCAGGCGATGATAATGCTGTTACGCAAGATAAATCTGGGTAAGGGGATGGAGAGTTAAAGGTGTGGGGTCCTTTCTTTGTCATGAGATCAGGGAAGGCCTTTCTGGGGATGTTATTTTAAGTATTGGGTTGAATGAAGTGACAGGTAAGTCACATGAAGTCTAGGGAACTGGAAAGGGAAACAGAAAGTGTTAAGTATCTGATGTAGAAAATAGCGTGGCTATTTATACCTGGAATATCAATAGCATAAGGAAGAGGAAGACAGCCAGTGTGGCTGGAGCAGAGGAAGAAAGAGAGAGGAAAGAGAAGCAAGAGGGAGTTTAGGAGAGAGGAAGAGCCTTGGGTCATGCAGAGCCTTGAAGGGCCTGGGATTCTGCTCTCAAGGAAGTAAGAAGTCACGGGAGGATTGTGAGCAGTTGAATGGGACTTTAAAATGATCACTCTGGCTTATGGGTTGAGAATAGCCCATGTCTTGGATTTCTGTGGACAGACTCCCACCTGTTCCCATGCTGGGGGCCATCATAGGCTTTATCTGCAGTCCCTCCCGAGTGGTGAAGCCAAAGGTCATGTGCAACGTGTGCTTCATTTCTCTCCCTTCTTATTTCTTTCCTTACCTCACTTCCCTAATTTTCCTGCCAATTTCACCAATTAGTTGTAAAGGGCTTAAAAAAGTACTTTATTGAGCCTTTTTAGATATTATTTAGGAGGCAGGTTTTGCAGTTTCTGGTCAACTACACTGCCAGAAACTCCGACTGCTCCTACTTGTCAGTGGAATAAAAAGCAAAGTCTTGGAACAGTTTTGTGGTTGCCAAAGGGAAGAGGAGGTGGGAGAGGGAAGGGTTGTGAGTTTGAGAATAGCAGCTGCAAACTATCATATATAGAATGGATAAACAGCAAGGTCCTTCTGTATAGCACAGCGAACTATATTCAATATTGAAAAACTTGAAAAAGAATATGAATAACTGAATCACTTTACCGTATAACAGAAATTAGCACAACATCATAAATCAACTGTGTGCTGTGTTGTGTTAGTCGCTCAGTCATGTCTGATTCTTTGCGACCCCAGGAACTGTAGCAAGCTGGCTCCTCTGTCCATGGGGATTCTCCAGGCAAGAATACTGGAGTGGGTTGCTATGGCCTTCTCCAGGGGATTATCTTGACCCAGGGATCAAAACAGGGTCTCCTGCATTACAGGTGGATTCTTTACCAGCTGAGCTACTAGGGAAGCCCAAATCAGCTATACTTTAATAAAATTTAAAAAGAAAAAGCAAAGTCTTCAATTGGGAATTAGAATGGGAGTATTAATGAGAGGAAAGAAGAGCCCGCTTGCTTAGAGAGTGGGAGAGTCAATTCACTAGGGAAATTCAGGATTTTTGTTTTTGATAAGGTCAAAAGGAATTGGGGATCAGTCATTGTGTTCAGGATTATAGCAATGGAAAGTCTGAAAGACGTAGTCTTTTCCCATAAATGTAGCCTCGCTGGAGAAACAGTGAATAGTATCACAGGAAATAGTTAAAAGGCCTTATTTCATTCTTTCACCCATTTATTCACTTGATGATAATGAATTAATGATATTTTAAAGCAGAAGACTAAGACACAGTCCAAGCTTAGATTCTAATAGGGCAAGGAAAAAAGATGAGTTCCCTGGTAGAGGTATGTACACCAAGGCAGCGATTCCCAGGTGGTTCGGTGGTAAAGAATCCACCTACAATTCATGAGATGCAGTTTGATACTTGGGTCAGGAAGATCCTCTGAAGAAGGAAATGGCAATCCATTTCAGTATTCTTGCCTGTGAAATTCCATGGACAGAGGAGCCTGGTAGGCTACAGTCCTATGTGTTGCAAGAAAGTCAGATGACCTAGGGGCCAAAACAAAAGCAGCAACCACCACCAAGGAGGCAGCATCCCAGTTTTTCTGAAGGAGGGAGTGTGCGTGGTCAAGAACAGTGCAGGGAGCGATGCTGACACTTGAGGGGTGAGTGGGAGGCTCCAGGTACACAACTGGAATGGGCAAAGAAATGCATGCAGAGTAACAAAAGACACAGTGAAGAACTGAAAACACAACATAACTCAGATATGAAATTATCATTGGAGTTTGGTGTAGTTAGGGAAGACTGCATAAAAGAATGAGATTTGAAGAAATGGAAGGATTTGAAAGAGAGAATTAATGGGGAGGAGACTTTAGGCTGGAAAAGCATTTCCATCAAGGTGGGAATATTGTTGGCATATGTTGAGGTCATTAGGAGAAATACAAGGTGTGGGTTGTCATCACCATAAACACTGTATATGCTACAATACCTAATCTTCTGCAGAATGTAGGGGTGATGCACTGGAAAAAGGCTAGATAGGATGGTGGGACTTCTAAATTGTAGAAGATCTTGCCCAAGTCCAGGGTCCACCTCTGATGGTCAGTTGCTTTTGCATGAGTCTGAAAGGAGAAATTTCCCCCCTTCTATACTTTTGCCAAGTAAAGCCTTCACACATTTCTGTACCCAGTCTGGTTTCTTCAGGTATTTAAAAACATCTAGTAATGGACAAATATCCCTCAGGAGGGAAGCTAGGTGGCACTATGTCACTGCCCAGCCACTGATCCTTCAAAGCCTAGGGCACCCTCAGTTTTAAATGTTTTGATGAATACAAAACTATTAGTGGAGCATTGAGACAGATGGTCTGGAAGCCTTCTAGAGAAAGAAAATGTGTTCCTTTCATGAATTTTTATGTAATGAATCCCTGTGATTTAGACTAGAGTTAGCTAGCTGATCTGCCTAAATTCTGCTGTGAATGACATAATTCTATTTGTAGATGAAGATCACATTATATTTTTCTATTTGAGAAATTATTGTATTTTGTAAGTAAAGCATTATAGGGATCAAAGATATATCACTATCTTCTTCTAAGCTTTAATGGAGAATAAAAAGCCCTCTTTGTTAATTAGAATTCAAAAGATGAAGTTGAGAAGTAAAGCTGCCTACTTTTGCCCTTAGTAGTAGAATTAGAACTCCCACCAAGAGCTAATGACAGCTAAATAAGTATTTGCCTGGATAACCTGCTGCTGCTTTGATTTCCTCAAAGTTTTTCTTCCTGGGAAAAGTAGCATTGAGAGCTAGATTAATTTAATAACACTTTGTACCTGATGTAGCCAGTCAGCAGGCTTCAAAACATAAGGTGCTTGCCTCTACAGCACAGTGGAACAGAAAAGGTGTCTAGACATCCTCCATTAATAGAACATGTTGGTCTAAGACATAAATTTGCTGTGGAAGAAGTATGGTGGAGAGCACAGAGCAAATTTATCTAAGGTAGACTTTTTCCAGGGGCTTTGTAGTTTACATTAAATTTTGGCCTTCCAGCATCATCTTTCTCTCTTTCTCTTTTCTTCTCTTTTTCTATTTTGCATTTGCCTTGAAGGATCTTAGTTTTCAGACTAGGGATCGAACCAAGGTCACTGCAGTGAAAGAGCCAAGTCCTAACCACTGGACTTCCAGGGCATTCATACCCATCTTGCTCTTGACTGCTACTTAATATTGTATGCAATTATTATCACCTGCAATTCAGGAGAGTCGCAGGAATCGCAGGTTTGATCCCTGGACCAGGATGATCTCCTGAAGGAGGGCATGGAAACCCATTCTAGTATTCTTGCCTGGAAAATCCCAAGGATAGAGGATCCTGGTGGGTTACAGTCCACTAGGTCTCAAAGAGTCAGACACGGCTGAATGAACTATCTGTATCTGTATGTTGCCCAAATTAAAATTAAATTAAACATTTACTACAATCCTACCTAATGTTTCAGGATTCCCTGGTGGCTTAAATGATAAAGAATCTGCCTGCAATGCAGGAGTCCCAAGTTCAACCCCTGGATCTGTAAGATACCCTGGAGAAGGGAATGGCATCCCACTCCAGTATTCTTGCCTAGCAAAGTCCATAAACAGAGGAGCCTGGCAGGCTACAGTATGGGGTCGGTCACAGGACTTTTAACCAAGAGTCAGACTGAGTTGCTAACACTTTCACTTTCACCTAATACTTCAGTTTCAGAGTCACCCTCTGTAGGAATTTAGGGGGCAGTATAGACCACAGATGATAGTGTGTTTTGGGTCAGTAGAAGCCAGCAGAGGTGGAGTATAAACTCAAATCAGCATACTTTCTGACTTGCCCTGCATCATATATATACTACCCTCATGAATAGCTGCATTTCTTTTTACATTTCTAACACTGTATTAAAATATGTGCATTTGGCCCCTAGTACTATGAATAAGTTCAAGTGTCCAGTTCAAAAATAATAGTATGAATAGTTATTCAAAACTCAGTAAGATGTCAGGACACATTAAAAAAAATTGCAGTTAGTGAAATAAATATGGTAGAGAAATATTCTGTGAGATAATCAAGTTTTTAGCTAACCTGATTTTGATGAATAAGAAAGTCAGGGAAAAAAAGATAGAATGCTTTCTACACTGTGTTTGTGTGCATGTTTCAATTATCATAAGTTAAAATCCATCGACTGTGGTTTCCAAAAGTCCCCAATATTTCTCTGCAGAATGTGTTTAAGCAATGTAAACAAAGCTAAGCAAAACGACCCCTTCCACCCAAACACTAAATTCAGTTCTTTGTAAAAAGGATTGTTTCCATGTTTAATAAGACTTTGATTGTCAAAATATTTCTTTTCCCTTTAATCATTTTCTTTCTTTCTCTATTTTAGCCCATTAGGGGAGAAAATTTCTTTACTTCACATAGTCATGAGAGTTACAGAGATTTGAGCCAGTTGGCAAACCCTGGGGCTTTACAATAATATTAAATCATCACAATAATTCCTAGTTATAACAGCAAACACTTACAAAGCACTTAACTGTGTGCTATGGCCTTGGAATACAGAATGAAGCAGGGCAAAGGCTAATAGAGTTTTGCCAAGAGAACGCACTGGTCATAGCAAACACCCTCTTCCAACAACACAAGAGAAGACTCTACACATGGACATCACCAGATGGCCAACACCAAAATCAGATTGATCATATTCTTTGCAGCCAAAGATGGAGAAACTCTATGCAGTCAGCAAAAACAAGCCTGGGAGCTGACTGTGGTTCAGATCATAAACTCCTATCAGACTTAAATTGAAGAAAGTGGGGAAAACCACTAGACCATTCAGGTATGACCTAAATCAAATCCCTTATGATTATACAGTGGAAGTGAGAAATAGATTTAAGGGACTAGATCTGACAGATGGAGTGCCTGATGAACTATGGACGGAGGTTAATGACATTGTACAGGAGACAGGGATCAAGACCATCCCCATGGAAAAGAAATGCAAAAAAGCAAAATGGCTGTCTGAGGAGGCCTTACAAATAGCCTTGACAAGAAGAGAAGTGAAAAGCAAAGGAGAAAAGGAAAGATATTCCCATTTGAATGTGGAGTTCCAGAGAACATCAAGGAGAGATAAGAAAGCCTTCCTCAGCAATCAATGCAAAGAAATAGAGGAAAACAATAGAATGGGAAAGACTAGAGATCTCTTCTAGAAAATCAGAGATACCAAGGAAACATTTCATGCAAAGATGGGCACAATAAAGGACAGAAACTGTATGGACCTAATAGAAGCAGAAGATATTAGGAAGAGGTGGCAGGAATACACCAAAGAATTGTACAAAAAAGATCTTCACAACCCAGATAATCACAATGGTGTGATCACTCACCTAGAGCCAGACATCCTGGGATGTGAAGTCAAGTGGACCTTAGAAAGCATCACTATGAACAAAGCTAGTGGAGGTGATGGAATTTCAGTTGAGCTATTTCAAATCCTGAAAGATGATGCTGTGAAAGTGCTGCACTCAATATGCCAGCAAATTTGGAAAACTTAGCAGTGGCCATGGGACTGGAAAAGGTCAGTTTCCATTCCAATCCCAAAGAAAGGCAATGCCAAAGAATGCTCAAACTACTGCACAATTGCACTCATCTCACATTCTAGTAAAGTAAGGCTCAAAATTTACCAAGCCGAGGGTTCAGCAATATGTGAACCATGAACTTCCAGATGGTTTTAGAAAAGGCAGAGGAACCAGAAAAACATCTACTTCTGCTTTATTGACTATGCCAAAGCCGTTGACTGTGTGGATCACAATAAACTGTGGAAAATTCTGAAAGAAATGAGAATACCAGACCACCTGACCTGCCTCTTGAGAAACCCGTATGCAGGTCAAGAAGCAACAGTTAGAACTGGACATGGAACAACAGACTGGTTCCAAATAAGAAAAGGAGTACGTCAAGGCTGTATATTGTCACCTTGCTTATTTAACTTATATGCAGAGCACATCATGAGAAACTCTGGGCTGGAAGAAGCACAAACTGGAATTAAGATTGCCGGGAGAAATATCAATAACCTCAGATATGCAGATGACACCACCCTTGTGGCAGAAAGTGAAGAAGAACTAAAGAGCCTCTTGATGAAAATGAAAGAAGAGAGTGAAAAAGTTGGCTTAAAGCTCCACATTCAGAAAACTAAGATCATGGCATCTGGTCCCATCACTTCATGGCAAATAGATGGGGAAACAGTGAAAACAGTGACAGACTTTATTTTTCTGGACTCCAAAATCACTGCAGATGGTGATTGCAGCCATGAAATTAAAAGATGCTTACTCCTTGAAAGGAAAGTTATTAATATGCTAGAGAGCATATTAAAAGGCAGAGACATTCCTTTGTCAACAAAGGTCCATCTAGTCAAGGATATGGTTTTTCCAGTAGTCATGTATGGATGTGAGAGTTGGACTATAAAGAAAGCTGAGCCCTGAAGAATTGATGCTTTTGAACTGTGGTGTTGGAGAAGACTCTTGAGAGTCCCTTGGACAGCAAGGAGATTCAACCAGTCCATCCTCAAAGAGATCAGTCCTGGGTATTCATTGGAAGGACTGATGTTGAAGCTGAAACTCCAATACTTTGGCCTCCTGATGTGAAGAGCTGACTAATTTGAAAAGATTGATGCTGGGAAAGATTGAGGGCAGGAGGAGAAGGGGATGACAGAGGATGAGATGGTTGGATGGCCTCACCAACTCAATGACATGAATTTGGGTAAGCTCCAGGATTTGGTGATGGACAGGGAGGCCTGGTGTGCTGCGGTTCATGGGGTTGCAAAGAGTCAGACACGACTGAGCAACTGAACTGAACTGAGGGTCTGTATTAAGCTGTTTATATGTATTAATCAAATGAATCCTCATAATAATTTCAGGAAGTAAATTGTCAATTCAGTAAAATTCAAAGCAATTTTCTTATATTATGCAAAGATTATTGGAGTCTTCTGAAAGTTCTGGAGTTACTCTTAATTTGAAGTCTTCCTTTCAGATCTGCCTTGAAGAAAATGTTCTAAGGATCTCTGCTTCTCCCTAATGTCCCAATTTCCCCAAACAGAAAGCTGTTTGGAGACTTGAGAAGAGCATCTTATTTCTAGTTTTTCAGGTTAGCCATAAGATTACAGGTGAGGATTTATTGCCCTTCTCAGCAGCTTTATTGAAAAGTGCATCACATTCTATTGGCTGGGAAAAGGAGGTTTGTTCTGTTTTAATTTTTTTAAAAATGCAGAATTGTGCAATTTATTAAAGCCAAAGTTAAGGAATTCTTTCTTTCTCAGCAGGCCAAAGGCAGGCAATGTTCTGACAACTTCCTGCTATCCCAAGAGTCCTGTTGGAAGCTTAGATTGTGTCTGTGAATTGCCCCCTTTGCATGTTCCTGAGGGTTAAGGGATGTGTTTAACGTCAGCCAAACTCCTCGTCTTCTGCAGAAGTAGGGGTAAAGTCAGCACAAAAGTTATTAGGTCTGTTAACTCTTTCGTCATTCAGCACAACCTTGGTTTTCTGTTTTGATAACCCAGTACAGTATGTTCTCTTACAATTTGGCAGAAGCGTTGCCAAGGTTGTCCTCAATTAGCTTCATCATATGCTTGTGTCCTTTGGAGGTTTATTTCTGTATTTATTTCTAACATGGAGATTCTGGGTTTGAGATGGGCTGAAAATGTTCAACCTCTGCAATGTCCCGGGGCACACTCTGTCTGGTGTCAAGAGAGAGACCTGAAGTCCTGGGTCCATGTTATGTTCCAGCTTCATTGGTCATGGGCTCTGGGACGTGTGACAGTCAATATCTTAGGGCCTCAGTTTCCTCAATTACTTTGTGGGGTTATGACATGACAAGCTATGGCAAACCTAGGTGGTGGTGGTGGTTTAGTTGGTCAGTCATGTCTAACTCTTTGTGACCCCACAGCCTATAGTCCACCAGGCTCCTCTGTTCATGGGATTTCCCAGAGAGGAATACTAGAGTGGCTTGCCATTTCCTTCTCCAGGGGATCCTCCCAACCCCGAGATCGAACCCAGGTCTTCTGCACTGCAAGCAGAGTCTTTACTGACTGAGTCACCAGAGATTATATTAACTATCAAAGCAATATTAATACTAATAATAATAGCTGAGAGTTATTGAGTGGTTTTTCAACAGCCTTGATGGTGTCTCTTAGTTAAAAGTTCTAAAAGCAGCACTGGGAGGCAGGGACTATTATGACCCTGTTTCAAAGAGTTGACTGAGGTGGAACAGGTGGGATTAGTGCATTCTCTTATTTGTGATCGTGTAGTCAGTAGGTGGTGGGGACCACACCTGAGGCACTCTGACAGTTTATTCTGAAAGTGGGACCCACAGACCAGCAGCATCAACAATACCTGTGAATTTAATAAAAATGTAAATTATTGGGCATTCTCAAGCTTCTTTGTGTGATTTCTATGCATATGACATGTTGAATATTCTAGTATAGTGGCACCAGAACCTATGTTCTCGATCCCTGAGTAGAGGTTTTCTGCATTCAATGAAATTCTCAGATTGTCTGGAGCAAAACCCAGTTGACTCTGGTTGGTTATGTGGTTGTCTCCCCACTCCCTTGTCCTTACCCCAAACTTTGTGCAAGCCCATCCCTCCTGTGCAAAATCATCCCCCAGAAAAAGAAATGCAAAAAAGGCAAAATAGTTGTCTGAAGAAGCCTTACAAATAGCTGAGAAAAGAAGAGAGGCTGGCTAAAGGCAAAGAAGAAAAAGAAAGATATACCCATATGAATGCAGAGTTCCAAAGAATAGCAAGGAGGAATAAGAAAGCCTTCTTACGTGAACAATGCAAAGAAACAGAGGAAACAATAGAATGGGAAAGACTAGAGATAGGATAGACTCTTCAAGAAAATTAGAGATACCAAGGGAACATTTCAGGCAAAAATGGGCACAATAAAGGACAGAAACCATATGGACCTAATGGAAGCAGAAGATATTAAGAAGAGGTGGCAAGAATATACAGAACTATACAAAAAAGATCTTCATGACCCAGATAACCACAATGGTGTGATCAGTCACCTAGAGCCAGACATCCTGGAGTCTGAAGTAAAATGGGCCTTAGGAAGCATCACTATAAACAAAGCTAGTGGAGATGATGGAATTCCAGTTGCGCTATTTCAAATTCTAAAAGATGATTCTGTTTAAGCACTGTACTCATTATTCCAGCAAATTTGGAAAACTCAGCAGTGGCCACAGGACTGGAAAAGATCAGTTTTCATTCCAATCCCAAAGAAGGACAGTGTCAAAGAATGTTCAAACTACCACACAATTGTGCTCATTTCACATGCTAGCAAAGTAATGCTCAAAATTCTCCAAGTCAGGCTTCAACAGTGTATGAACTGAGAACTTCCAGATGTTCAAGCTGGATTTATAAAAGCCAGAGGAACCAGAGATCAAATTGCCAACATTCACTGGATCATAGAAAAAGCAAGAGAGTTCCAGAAAAATGTCTATTTCTGTTTTATTGACTACCGTTAAGCCTTTGACTGTGTGAATCACAACAAGCTGTGGAAAATTCTTTAAGAGATGAGAATACCAGACCACCTTACCTGCCTCCTGAAAAACCTGTATGCACGTTAAGAAGCTACAGTTAGAACTGGACATGAACAATGGACTGGTTCCAAATGGTTGAATGGCATCACCGACTCAATGGACATGAGTTTGAACAAGCTCCGGAAGGTGAAAGGCAGAGAAGCCTGGCATGCTATGGGGTGGCAAAGAGTTGGATACGACTGAGTGACTGAACAGCAACATGGGGTGGCAAAGAGTTGGATACGACTGAGTGACTGAACAGCAACAATCTCTCCAGTGGCTGTGTGTCTGACTCCAGGAATGGTCTGTGCCCAGAGAAGAAGAGGTCAAGGGTTTATGAAGAATGTATTTTTCACTCGTGTCTGCCAGTAGCCTTCCCGTGATTCATGTGCCATCAAAATCAATGCACATTAATGTTTTGTTTCCAGAAACTGCTCTATTTTACAATTAAAAAATATACTCTAATATGAGAACTTATGCCTGTGAAATGCATAAATTTCCCCTCATTTCTATAAGATGACTTCTGATAAATTTTATCAGTTCCAAGAGATTTCAAGGCATTTAGTTATGTGAATTAACTGGAAAACACTGCATACTTTTCTTTCTGTTGGAAAAAAATCAAGTTATGTTTATGACCTCCAAGGATAACAGATACTGTAAATACAACAGTTTCATGTAGAGCCAGATTGTTACATAAACTTTAAAGGACCTTTAAAAATTCTTTTGGAAAAAAAATGGAATTTAACTTTCTTCTATGTGGCCTTCAATTGATCCTTGTTACCATTAGATTATCAAAAATTTTTTTCCCAAAGAGTGTGAATTCCTTCCACTTAGTTGCAAATAATGAAGGGTAGGATAGTTTCCAAAACAAACTCTGAAAAATTCTTAAAGAGATGGGAATACCAGACTACCTGACCTGCCTCTTGAGAAAACTGTATGCAGGTCAGGAAGCAACAGTTAGAACTGGACAGGGAACAACAGGTTGGTTCCAAATAGGAAAAGGAGTACGTCAAGGCTGTATATTGTCACCCTGCTTATTTAACTTATATGCAAAGTACATCATGAGAAATGCTGGGCTGGATGAAGCACAAGCTGGAATCAAGATTGACGGGAGAAATATCAATAACCTCAGATATGCAGATGACACCACCCTTAGGGTAGAAAGCAAAGAAGAATTAAAGGGCCTCTTGATGAAAGTGAAAGAGGAGAGTGAAAAAGTTGGCTTAAAGCTCAACATTCAGAAGACTAAGATCTTGGCATCTGACCCCGTCACTTCATGGCAAATAGATGGGGAAACAGTGAAAACAGTGGCTGACTTTACTTTTGGGGGCTCCAAAATCACTGCAGATGGTGATTGCAGCCATGAAATTAAAAGACACTTGCTCCTTGGAAGAAAAATTATGACCAACCTAGACAGCATATTAAAAAGCAGAGTCATTCCTTTGCCAAAAAAGATCTGTCTAGTCAAAGCTATGGTTTTTCCAATAGTCATGTATGGATGTGAGAGCTGGACTGTAAAGAAAGCTGAGGCTGAAGGATTGATGCTTTTGAACTGTGGTGTTGGAGAAGACTCTTGAGAGTCCCTTGGACAGCAAGGAGATCCAACCATTCCATTCTAAAGGAAATCAGTCCTTAATATTCATTGGAAGGACTGATGCTGAAGCTGAAGCTCCAATACTTTGGCCACCTGATGGGAAGAACTGACTCATTAGAAAAGACCCTGATGCTGGAAAAGATTGAAGGCGGGAGGAGTTGGGGACGACAGAGGATGAGATGGTTGGATGGCATAAGTGACTCAATGGACATGAGTTTGAGTAAACTCTGGTAGTTGGTGATGGACACGGAGGCCTGGCGTGCTATAGTCCATGGGGTCTCAAAGAGTCAGACATGACTGAGAGACTGAACTGAACTGAGGATAGTAAGTGTTATATTTGTAGAGTGTTAAGAGAAATGCAACTGTAAAAAAGAAATGAAATTCCAGCAAGAAAGAGAAAAAGTATGTTTATTCTTTTTAAAAAGTTTGAAAAAGTACTATCAGAAATATTCAGAAACTGTAATCAATTACAAAAGGAAAATAAAAATCATTCATATTCTTACTATTCAGCACTGTTAGCACTATAGTGTATATATCTTCCCAGAATATTTTGGCATATATTGACAGTTATACTTAACTCTATAATTTACCAAAAGTTAGATCTTATTTTGTACACTGTTTTGTAAATACAGTAACTGTGGTTCTCCTTTAATATCAACCCATATGAATGTGTAGAGCTTTCCAGGGTGACTCTTGCTGGAAAGACTTGTTTACAGGCACTCACATATTTCTGGTGGTAATGATTCCCATGTCTCCTATGCTTGAGATGTACTCACAGTCACCTGTACAGAATATAAGGAAATAATTGGGTAGATATAATATGCCTCTTATAGTTGGTCACTTCAAAATCAAATAAAATGACTAATGTGAAGCTTCCAAGTCACCCATTCTACTGCCAATGGATTCCTTACTTCCTTTCTTTCTAGTATTTTAAATTTATAAGTAGCATGAAGTTCTGTTTTAGAGAGTTCAGCTTTCAGACATATTTTTCTGTGATAAATTAGCTCCCTTTCTTTAACAGTACAGAAATTCCAAAATGAAGTTTGACTTCATTTCTTTTGTTCTTTTATTTTCTCAGGGAAATTCTGCCCCAGGGAAATCACTTTTAGGGAGATTCCAGGGATCAAATTCAGGCCATTAGAACCATGTCTTAACTGTTTAGTTATTGTAAGTACTTAGGGAAAGAAACTTTACTGTAAATCTAAAAAGATCTAGATTTAGGCCTTATCTACACATAAGTTAGCTTGGAAAAAAAAATTTGTGAATTCAGGGAAACTAGAGATAAGCTAGTTACTACTTAGATTCATTTTGTTGCATTTTTCTCTCAAGCTGATTTTTATGGGAGGCTTAAACCAGATTCTTTTTTGGTGGTAGGTTTTTCTGTTTTTCAGACACAAAAGTTTCGCAAACAAAAATGTTTTGCCAAGTGATGTTTACTCTAAAGATGCCTGTTCAAGAATACTCTGTCTGAATGTGGTAATAGACAGGGGCAAATTCTTTATTTTGGTAAAGCATATTAACTGAAGTATATATAGGGCAGGGACTCAAATGAAAATCACCCCTTTCTGCTATAAGTCATGATACACAAGTAACAATACTTTGGGAACATAGGAACATATTCTTGAAATGTGTCCTTGTGTTAGTTGCTCAGTCATGTCTGACTCTTTGTGACCCCATGAACTATAGCCCACTAGGCTCCTTTGTCCATGGGATTTTCCAGGCAAGAATACTGGAGTGGGTAGCTGTTCCCTTCTCCAGGGGATCTTCCCAATCCAGGGATCAAACTCAGGTTTCCTGCATTGCAGGCAAATTCTTCACTGTCTGAGCCATCAGGGAAACCCAACTGCCCATGGATGGTCAGAAAGCATTTGTGCAACTTTAAGAATAAATGATTTTTTCTTAACTCCTCAGAATTCTTCTACCAACTTTCCCTAGGTGGATATATGTAAAACAATAGTTGTCCAGTTTAGCAATAATTTTCACTTTCTGCTAACCTGAATCATGAACGTTTCAAGTCTTTTGTTTCTTTTCTTTCTAAAGAATAGGTAGTATTCTTTATTATTTGTAAAGATTAAAGATATAAATCATATATTTAAAATGTAACAAGTAATTCTAGTTTAGAAGCTAGGTCTTAGAAAGGAAATTAGAAAACTGAACCATATATGTACTTTTAATCTTAATTCTGTGACTACCCAAAGTCAAAACAATCCACGAGAATAAGCCAAACTGGTTATTAGAAACCTGGGAGTAAAAATAGGTATCCAAGAGAACAAAATGTTCTTAAAAATCTAAATTGATAATTTATGCAGATGCTTCCTACTCAAGGAGGTGGAACATAATGCCCCAGTCCCTTGAGTATGAGCTGTGTGTAGTGATTTCCTTCCAAAAATTACAGTATGGAGAAGGTGCAGAGTAGCTTTACAAAGAGAGACCTGGCAAACACTGTCTCAGCCAGGTGGTCAAGGTGAACATTAATAGCTATTTGATATTAACAGATACGTTGATACCTTTTATCCTTGATATCAGGTAATAAGAGTGATACTTTGTGGTCTTCCTCCTCAAAACTCATAACTCCAGTGTACTCATGAAAAAATCAAAGGACAAATTCTAGTAGATGGGCATTGCACAAAATACTTGGCCAGTGGTCCTCAAAACTGTCAAGGCCATCAAAAACAAGGAAAGTTTATGAAATTGTCATAACCAACAGGAGCCTCAGAAGATACAATTAAAACTAAAGTGATAGTCTGGATAGGATGCTGGAACAGAAAAAAAGACATTATTAGTAAGAACTAAAGAAGCTGGAATAAAGTATGGACTTTAGTTAATAATAAGTGTCATAAAATAAACTTATTTACAAAGAGAAATAGACATAAAAAACAAATTTATGTTTGCCAAAGGGGATAGCCCGAGTAGGGGTGGGGTTCAGTTCAGTTCAGTCATTCAGTCGTGTCTGACTCTTTGCAACCCCATGAACCGCAGCACACCAGCCTCCCTGTCCATCACCAACTCCCGGAGTCCACCCAAACCCATGTCCATTGAGTCGGTGATGCCATCCAACCATCTCATCCTCTGTTATCCCCTTCTCCTCCTGCCCTCAATCTTTCCCAGCATCAGGGTCTTTTCAAACGAGTCAGCTCTTTGCATCAGGTGGCCAAATGTTGGAATTTCAGCTTCAACATCAGTCCTTTCAATGAACACCCAGGACTGATCTCCTTTTCTATTGCATTTGAACAAACACTGGTCTTGTTTCCACCAAAAATAGGAAGGGGATACATAGATGGGGAAGAAAGCAAGCCAGTTTCTGTAAGCTCTAGATGATGGTGTCAGGCAGCTGGCGGTGCTGATGCAGCTCAGGCAATTGCAGGGATGTTGAGTGACACTTCTCCTACTCCCTAAAGACTTAGTGCTCAGATAATGACATAGATGACAGGTTTTCATTTTTCCCTCAGTTTTCCTGCCTACATGGTTAATCTAAGGATGCTGTATCTGAAGAATATGCAATTCTAATAAAGATGTCTAAAATAAAAGTTTTGTATCCAAGAATGTGTGTGTGTGTGTGTTGTCACTTCAGTCGTGTGCGACTCTTTGTGACCCCATGGACTGTAGCCCTCCAGGCTCCTCTGTCCATGGAATTCTCCAGGCAAGAATACTAGAGCGGGTAGCCATTCCCTTCTTTAGAGGATCTTCTCGACCCAGGGATCAAGCCAAAGTCCCCTGCTTGGCAGGCAGAGACTTCTTTACCATCTGAGCCACCAGACACTCAGGCATATCAGGTAAACACAGTTGTAACCTACATTAAGATTTTTAAGGAGTTGCATTCTGAGGCCAATAATTTGAGCTCTCATTATATTTAGACAAATTCAAATTGAAAAGAAATACAAGTGATTGCAGTTATTAAACATTAGAATGAGATATTTAATGGAGAAAAAATCCTCCTCTCTTCTAGGTAATCTGAAGAAGTAACGCTGCCTAAAGGGTGGATGAGATTAACAGGATGTACCAAGCTCTTTCTCAGTCCTGTCTTCTTCAGTGCAGGTTCTTGTTGATGTGTTTTATCTTCTTAATTTGTTAGTTTTCCCATATAATTTAAAAAATTGATATGTTGTGTTTTCATTGTTATTTAGTTCAAGAAATTTTGTTTTTATCTTTTGACCGCACTGCGTGTGGGATCTTAGCTCCCCAAGCAAGGATAGAACCTGCGCCCTCTGCTGTGGAAGCATGGAGTCTTAACCACTGGACTGCCAGGGAAGTCTCTTGTTCATAAGCTTACATTAACCATTTTACATAGCAGCTCAGATCCAACTATACATTTTAAATCTTATCTTCTTTCTAAGGTAGAAATATACCAGTATGCCAATTTACAGTGCTACTAGATTTACCTCTGTCCACAGCTCTTATAATAATTGGAAATAATACTAAGCATTTATTATGCTTATAGGCATCAGGTCTAATGCTAAGCAGTTTATGTATTCTGTATCCTCTGAGCTCTAAATTGTATAATTTACCGTTGTTGTTGTTAAGTCACTAAGTTGGCCCCAACTCTTTTTTGTGACCCCATGGACTGTAGCTTGCCAGGCTCCACTGTCCATGGAATTTCCTAGGCAAGAATACTAGAGTGGGTTGCCATCTCCTTCTCCAAAGGAGGATATTTAACTTACTACTTGACAATACCACTTGGGTATCTCATAGGCATTTCAAACTTAACAGAACCAAAACAAAACCTACAATTTATTCATTTACTCCTGTAATTCAGATATTTTCCAACCTAGTAAATACCACCAGTCACTCAGTTGTAGAAATACACAGTAGTCATCTTTGATTTTGTCTTTTATTCATATTTTATATCCAATCTCTCAGGCAGTTCTGCTATTTCTATCCAACACGAACAGGATCTGCCTCTTTCTCTCTAAATCCACTCTCACCACTTCAGTCCAAGCTGCCGTCACTCTTCAGTTTGGCCACTGTAACAGCTCCCTTCCAACTTGCACAGTTGTTCCCTAAATCCAGTATGCCCAAAGATCAAAGTGACCTTACCCTAACGTTTTGCTATGAAAAATTCTGCAAAGTTGAAATAATATAGTGAACATTCGTATCTACCAACTAGATTCAACACTTAGCATTTTAGTTATGTGAATTTAGTTTGCTAGGGCAAATATAACAAAATACCACAGGCTGAGTGGCTTAGACAACAAAAATGTATTTTCTCATAGTTTCAGAGGCCAGAGGTCTAAAACCGAAAAGTGTGGGCAGAGTTGGTTTGCTCTGAGGCCTCCCGCGGGGCTTACACATGGCTCTCTTTGCTCTGTCCTCACAGGGCTGTCCCTCGGCCTGTGTTGCCTGTTCCCTAATCTCCTCTTTTTGTAAGGATACCACTCGTACTGGATTAGGCCCTCCTCCACATGCCAAAAAATGGATGCCTTTGAACCGTGGTGCTGGAGAAGACTCCTAAAAGTCCCTTGGACAGCAAAGAGATCAAACCAGTCAATCTTAAGGGAGATCAACCTTGAATATTCACTGGAAGGACTGATGCTGGAGCTGAAGCTCCAGGATTTTGTCATCTGATGTGAACAGACGACTCATTGCAAAAGTCCTTGATGCTGGGAAAAATTGAGAGCAGAAGAGGGGGTCAGAGGATGAGATGCCTGGACGGCATCACCGATGCAATGAAGGTGAACTTGGGCAAACTCTGGGAGGTGGTGAGGGACAGGGAGGCCTGGTGTACTGCAGTCCTTGGAGTCCAAAGAATTGGACTTGACTGGGCGACTGAACAATGACAGCAACACACCATCTTATATTATCTGAACTGCCATTTTAAAGGTCCTATCTCCAAATACGGTCCCAATCTGAGGTGCTAGGGCTTAGATCGTCAACACGTGAACTGTGAGCCCATAACATGTAAGGGCTCATCTATACAATTCAGCCCATATTCCATACGGTTGCTTCAGCACATTTCTATCTCTCCATCCATCCCTCCGTTTATCCATTAGTCCATCTTAAGTTGGGTGCATTTCAAGGAAATTGCAGATATCAGTATTCTTGCCTCTAAACACCAGCATACATATATAATAATTAACTGGAATTCTATGTTTGTGTAGTTTTTTAAAAATTTAATTCCTAAATTCATACCTGCTGAGTTTTGACTGTGTAACCCTAACCCTTATCAAGCATAATAGTAACCACTCTTTCAGAAAATTCCCTTATACCCTGCCCAGGCAATCCTTGCTCCTCCTTCCATCTCTGAGGAAACCATGGTTCTGAGTTTTTTCTACTGTAGATTAGCTTTGCCTATTCCAGAATACCATATAAATGGAATCATACAATATGTTGTTGCAGTGTCAACAATTCATTTCTTTTTATTGCTGAGTAATAACCAGTTTAAGAATATATTTCAGTGTGTTTATAATTTTTTTAAATTGATGGATATATGGACTGTTTCCAGTCTGGGGCTATTATGAATAAAACTGCTATGAATAATCTTGACATGAGCCTTTTTTTAAACGCACATTTTCATTTGTTTTGGGTGAATACCTGGGAGTAGAATTGCTGGGTAGGTGTATGTTTACTTCTAAAGCAGAGTGATCTTTTTAAAATGTGTCAAATAATGTCACTCCTGTGTTTACAATATTCCAATGACTTCCACTGCTCTTAGAATAAAATTCCCCCCAAGTGTAAAGCCCAGAAACACAGACTCCTTTCTTCTTAACTCAGTCTCCTGCCACTCCCCTGACCACCTTCCCTGACCACCTCCCTGGCCAGCGTGTCCCACTCCAGTAGGTTTGTCAAACAAACCAAGCTTGCTCCCAACTCACTCATATGCTCACTGTTACTCCAGTCAAGAACTTAATTCTCCCAACCCATTACCTGACTGATTTCTGCTCATCCTTCTGGCATCAGCTTAAATGTTACCTTTTCAGAGAAAATTGAGCTGTAGAGAGGTTAAATTACACAACAGGGAGAGTCAAAATGCAAATCCATGCAAACAGACAATCTGTCCCCAAGACACTTGCCCTAAGCATCTTAAAACACAAACCCTCCTTCAACTGTATGTCTTGTGATAGCTTCTTGCTATATCTCTCTCAGCAATCATTCACAGTTTATTCCACTTCAGTCTTTTATTTTTTAAAGATTTTTTTTGATTTGGTCCATTTTTAAAGTCTTTAAATTGCTATAATATTGTTTCTGTTTTATGTTTTGGTTTTTTGGCCACAAGACATTGGAAGATGAAGTCCCAACCACTGGATTTCCAAAGAAGTTGTCAGCCTTTTATTTTTTCTTTGCTCTTCCTATTCCCTGAAACTATTCTGACTAAGACCACCTAAATGTCAAATCTGGTGAAAATAAATTTCAGGCCCCACATGACTTTGTCTCTCTGTAGCATTTGGTATTATAGACTCTGTCTTTTCCTTGCTATGTTGCATTTGGCTTACATATGCATATTCTTTCATGGTTTTGTCTACTTCTGTGGCCCCATATTTTTTGGTCTCTTTTGGGGGACCAAGAATTGCTACTCCATCGATTACCCTTCAAATATTGGTGTTTCACGGTACTTCCCTGGGTCTTGTTCTTGTTGCACTCTGCATATCCTCTCTGGGAGATCTCAATGACATTGATGGCTTCAACCACCACCTACATATAGGTTGTCTTCACAGCTAGATCCCCAGCTCAGATCTCTCTCTGAATTAGGGACCTGTAGCTTGAATATCAGTTAACCTTCTCCAGTTGCATGTCCCAGAGGAACTAAGTTAATCTCCAAAGATGGGTCCTGATGAAATATGCTGCTTCATCTTCAAGCCCAAAGGAGTCCCCACTCCTTGAATCTGGGATGACCTGTGTGTCATTCTTAACCATGATATGATGTTTAATAAAGACCTAGAAGAAATAAAAAAGACTCAATTAAAAATGAATAATGCAATAAATGAGATCAAAAACACTCTGGAGGGAACCAGAGTAGAATAACGGAGTAGAATAACGGAGATGGAAGATAGGATAAGTGAGGTAGAAGATAAAATGGTGGAAATAAATGAGGCAGAGAGGAAAAAACAAAAAAGAATCAAAAGAAAGAGGACAACCTCAGGGACCTCTGGGACAATGTGAAACGCCCCAACATTCGAATCATAGGAGTCCCAGAAGAAGAAGACAAAAAGAAAGGCCATGAGAAAATACTCGAGGAGACAATAGCTGAAAACTTCCCTAAAATGGGGAAGGAAATAGCCACTCAAGTCCAAGAAACCCAGAGAGTCCCAAACAGGATAAACCCAAGATGAAACACCCCAAGACACATATTAATCAAATTAACAAAGATCAAACACAAAGAAAAAATATTAAAAGTAGCAAGGGAGAAACAACAAATAACACACAAAGGGATTCCCATCAGGATAACAGCTGATCTATCAATAGAAACCCTCCAGGCCAGAAGGGAATGGCAGGACATACTTAAAGTAATGAAAGAGAATAACCTACAACCTAGATTACTGTACCCAGCAAGGATCTCATTCAGATATGAAGGAGAATTCAAAAACTTTACAGACAAACAAAAGCTGAGAGAATTCAGCACCACCAAACCAGCTCTTCAACAAATGCTAAAGGATCTTCTCTAGACAGGAAACACAGAAAGGTTGTATAAACGTGAACCCAAAACAACAAATTAAATGGCAACAGGACCACACCTATCAATAATTACCTTGAATGTAAATGGGTTGAATGCCCCAACCAAAAGACAAAGACTGGCTGAATGGATAAAAAAATAAGACCCCAAATATGCTGTCTACAAGAGACCCACCTCAAAACAAGAAACACATACAGACTAAAAGTGAAGGGCTGGAAAAAAATATTTCATGCAAACGGAGACCAAAAGAAAGCAGGAGTCGCAATACTCATATCAGATAAAATAGACTTTCAAATAAAGGATGTGAAAAGAGACAAAGAAGGACACTACATAATGATCAAAGGATCTATCCAAGAAGAAGATATAACAATTATAAATATATATGCACCCAACATAGGAGCACCACAATATGTAAGGCAAACGCTAACGAGTATGAAAGAGGAAATTAATAGTAACACAATAATAGTGGGAGACTTTAATACCCCACTCACAACTATGGATAGATCAACTAATCAGAAAATTAACAAGGAAACACAAACCTTAAATAACACAATGGACCAGCTAGACCTAATTGATATCTATAGGACATTTCACCCCAAAACAATCAACTTCACTTTTTTCTCAAGTGCACATGGAACCTTCTCCAGAATAGATCACATCCTTGGCCATAAAACTAGTGTTGGAAAATTCAAAAAAATTGAAATCATTCCAGTCATCTTTTCTGACCACAGTGAAGTAAGATTATATCTCAATTACAGGAAAAAAATTGTTAAAAATGTAAACATATGGAGGCTAAATAACACGCTTCTGAATAACCAACAAATCATAGAAGAAATAAAGAAAGAAATCAAAATATGTATAGAAATGAATGAAAAGGAAAACACAACAGCCCAAAACCTATGGGACACTGTAAAAGCAATGCTAACAGGAAGGTTCATAGCATTACAGGCTTACCTCAAGAAACAAGAAAAAGTCAAATAAATAACCTAACTCTACACCTAAAGCAATTAGAGAAGGAAGAAATGAAGAACCCCAGGGTTAGTAGAAGGAAAGAAATCTTAAAAATTAGGGCAGAAATAAATGCAAAAGAAACTAAAGAGACCATAGTAAAAATCAACAAAGCTAAAAGCTGGTTTTTTGAAAAAATAAACAAAATTGGCAAACCATTAGCAAGACTCATTAAGAAACAAAGAGAGAAGAACCAAATTAACAAAATTAGAAATGAAAATGGAGAGATCACAACAGACAACACTGAAATCCAAAGGATCATAAGAGACTACTACCAGCAGCTCTATGCCAATAAAATGGACAACTTGGATGAAATGGACAAATTCTTAGAAAAGTATAACTTTCCAAAACTGAACCAGGAAGAAATAGAAGATCTTAACAGGCCCATCACAAGCAAGGAAATTGAAACTGTAATAAAAAATCTTCCAGCAAACAAAATCCCAGGACCAGATGGCTTCAGAGCTGAAGTCTACCAAAAATTTAGAGAAGAGCTAACACCTATCTTACTCAAACTCTTCTAGAAAATTGCAGAAGAAGGTAAACTTCCAAACTCATTTTATGAGGCCACCATCACCCTAATTCCAAAACCAGACAAAGATGCCACAAAAAAAGAAAACTACAGGCAAATGTCACTGATGAACATAGATGCAAAAATCCTTAACAAAATTCTAGCAAACAGAATCCAACAACATATTAAAAAAAATCATACACCATCACCAAGTGGACTTTATCCCAGGAATGCAAGGATTCTTTAATATCCGCAAATCAATCAATGTAATACACCACATTAACAAACTGAAAGATAAAAACCATATGATTATCTCAATAGATGCAGAGAAAGCCTTTGACAAAATTCAACACCCATTTATGACGAAAACTCTCCAGAAAGCAGGAATAGAAGGAACATACCTCAACATAATAAAAGCTATATACGACAAACCCACAGCAAGCATTGCCCTCAATGGTGAAAAATGGAAAGCATTTCCTCTGAAATCAGGAACAAGACAAGGATGCCCACTCTCACCACTACTATTCAGCATGGTTTTGGAAGTTTTGGCCACAGCAATCAGAGCAGAAAAAGACGTAAAAGGAATCCAGATAGGAAAAGAAGAAGTGAAACTCTCGCTGTTTGCAGATGACATGATCCTCTACATAGAAAACCCTGAAGACTCTTCCAGAAAATTTCTAGAGCTAATCAACGAATACAGTAAAGTTTCAGGATATAAAATTAGCACACAGAAATCCCTTGCATTCCTATATACTAACAATGAAAAAACAGAAAGAGAAATTAAGGAAACAATACCATTCACCATTGCAACAAAAAGAATAAAATATTTAGGAGTATATCTACCTAAAGAAACAAAAGACCTATACATAGAAAACTATAAAACACTGATGAAAGAAAGCAAAGAGGACACAACATATTTATGGAGAAACATACCGTGTTCATGGATTGCAAGAATCAACACTGTCAAAATGACTATACTACCCAAAGCAATCTATAGATTCAATGCAATCCCTATCAAGCTGCCAATGGTATTTTTCACAGAACTAGAACAAATAATTTCACAATTTGTATGGAAATACAAAGAACCTCGAATAGCCAAAGTAATCTTGAGAAAGAAGAATGGAACTGGAAGAATCAACCTGCCCGACTTCAGACTCTACTACAAAGCCACAGTCATCAAGACAGTATGGTACTGGCACAAAGACAGAAATATAGATCAATGGAACAGAATAGAAAGCCCAGAGATGAATCCACGAGCCTATGGACACCTTATCTTTGACAAAGGAGGCAAGGATATACAATGGAAAAAAGACAACCTCTTTAACAAGTGGTGCTGGGAAAACTGGTCAACCACTTGTAAAAGAATGAAACTAGAACACTTTCTTACACCATATACAAAAATAAACTCAAAATGGATTAAAGATCTAAATGTAAGACCAGAAACTATAAAACTCCTAGAGGAGAACATAGGCAAAACATTCTCTGACACAAATCACAGCAGGATCCTCTATGACCCACCTCCCAGAATATTGGAAATAAAAGCAAAAATAAACAAATGGGACCTAATGAAACTTAAAAGCTTTTGCACAACAAAGGAAGCTATAAGTAAGGTGAAAAGACAGCCCTCAGATTGGGAGAAAATAATAGCAAATGAAGCAACAGACAAAGGATTAATCTCAAAAATATACAAGCAACTCCTGAAGCTCAATTCCAGAAAAATAAATGACCCAATCAAAAAATGGGCCAAAGCACTAAACAGACATTTCTCCAGAGAAGACATACAGATGGCTAACAAACACATGAAAAGATGCTCAACATCACTCATTATCAAAGAAATGCAAATCAAAACCACAACAAGGTACTATTACATGCCAGTCAGGATGGCTGCTATCCAAAAGCCTACAAACAATAAATTCTGGAGAGGGTGTGGAGAAAAGGGAACCCTCTTACACTGTTGGTGGGAATGCAAACTAGTACAGTCGCTATGGACAACAGTGTGGAGATTTCTTAAAAAACTGGAAATAGAACTGCCATACGACCTAGCAATCCCACTTCTGGGCATACACACCGAGGAAACCAGATCTGAAAGAGACACATGCACCCCAATGTTCATCACAGCACTGTTTATAATAGCCAGGACATGGAAGCAATCTAGATGTCCATCAGCAGATGAATGGATAAGGAAGCTGTGGTACATATACACCATGGAATATTACTCAGCCATTAAAAAGAATTCATTTGAATCAGTTCTAATGAGATGGATGAAACTGGAGCCCATTATACAGAGTGAAGTAAGCCAGAAAGATAAAGACCAATACAGCATGCTAATGCATATATATGGAATTTAGAAAGATGGTAATGATAACCCTATATGCAAAACAGAAAAAGAGACACAGATGTACAGAACAGACTTTTGGACTCTGTGGGAGAAGGCGAGGGTGGGATGTTTCGAGAGAACAGCATCGAAACATGTATATTATCTAGAGTGAGACAGATCACCAACCCAGGTTGGATGCATGAAACAAGTGCTCGGGCCTGGTGCACTGGGAAGACCCAGAGGAATCGGGTGGAGAGGGAGGTGGGAGGGGGGATCGGGATGGGGAATACATGTAACTCCATGACTGATTCATGTCAATGTATGACAAAAGCCACTTCAATATTGTAAAGTAATTAGCCTGCAACTAATAAAAATAAATGGAAAAAAAAAAACACAAAAAACCATGATTTGATTCCCAAGGCTATGTCATTAGAAACGCTGTAGCTTCTTGCGCAGGCTTCTTAAAACACTTGCTTGTTGGACTCTATCTCTTGTTACCCAGCTATCCTGCTGTAAGAAGCTCTATCCACATGGAGAAGCCACATGTAGGTAGAAAAGCCCAGCTGAACTCCTATCCAAAAGCCAGCACCAATTACCACCCACATGAGTGAACCTCCTTGTACAACTAGCTCAGCTGAACCTTTGGAAGATTGCAGCCCAGCCAACATCTGACAGTAATTATCTTAGAACCCTCAAGCAAGAATTACCCAGCTGAATCCAGTTGACTCATAGACCCATGAGTAAAAATCACAAATTATTATTTTAAGCTACTGAGTTTTGAAATGGTTTGTTATGTAGCGATAGATAGCAGGAATAGGCCTTTCAGATGTGATATTCCCAAGTTGAACAAACTGTCCTTTTCTTCAACTGGGAGCTCCTCTTACATTCCCTGTTCTGGTTAATGTCGCAGCTTCTACACTAACCTGAACCTAGAAGTCATCCTTTTCTTCTGGATCAACTTCTACATCCAGCCAGCTTCTCTCCTAATTCTATAAATTTTATCATTTAAATATTAATAGCTACTGTGGTTTTCCTTTCTTCCTTCCTATTCTCTTAGGCCCCTCACCACTTATCGCCTGTACAGTTATCTGACTGTCTTCCCTGATCTCCTGCTCGCTGCCCACTCTGCAATCCATTTTCTACTCTGCTGTTGGACATCTTTCTGAAATGTAGATCTGAGCTTGGGTATAAAGATTGTCATGGCTCCAATTGCTCTCCGGATCAAGTAAGAACTTTAGCAAGGTACACAGACTCTTTATCATCCTATTATCTCTCTACTTTCATTTGCTTCCAATGCTCCCTCATGACAGCTCTGCCCCATTCATGTCAACTGCCATTTCCCCCAGAAGGCCCTGTCCTCTCATCTCTGGATCTTTGCTTATATCTTTCTGTATGCTATCCTATAATGGTTAAGAGCTCAGCTCTGGTTCTCACTGTGGCTTTGACACCATCTAGCTGTGTGATTTGGCCAACTATTTGAACTCTCTGTTTATCAGCTGCCAGAATAGGAATAAAAATAGAGACTCGCATCTGGTTCTTATGAGGATTAAGAAGATTAATGCAGGTAAAGAACATAGAACAGCGCTTGGCACATTGTAAACACAGCAGTAAGGGTTGGCTGCTGCCAGTAGTTTTCCTTTCTCTAGAGTTGTCTTGGACACCTGATGCTTTCTCAATACTTATTTGACCAGAAAATCCGATGTGTCTTGCAAGACTCCTTTCCAGTGTCTGACTTTTAGGGAAGTTATCAGGATCAGCTCTAACAAAATTCTTGACATATGTCTTTCACTCCCTGTCTTTATGCTTTCTGTGCTCAATCACTCAGTCGTGTCCAACTCTTTTGTGACCCCATGCACTAGAGCCCAGCAGGCTCCTCTGTCCATGGGACTCTCCAGGCAAGAATATTGGAGTGGGTTGCCTTTTCCTACTCCAGGGGATCTTCCCAACCCAGGGATCAAATCTGTGTCTCTTGTGGTCTCCTGCATTGGCAGGTAGAATCTTTACCATTAGTACCACCTGGAAAGCCCTTTCTAGATATCTTCTTAATGCATGTATCATCCTATACTTTGTATGTTTAATTACTAGATAGAAACTCTGGAACCTACTCTCAGCTCCTGGTATGTGACAATAGCTCAGTGTGTACTTGCTGAGTGAGGGATGGCTGATCAAATGACCCAATGGAAGAAACCAGGGCAGAACATATTTCTGGTCAGCTTGAGGAGGTGAGAAGTAGGGGAAAGTGAATGAAAGAGATAAGTTTTGATAAAGAACATTTTTGTGAAAAAAAAACTTGGTTGTGGGGTAATGCAGCTCATTATTTTATTTCCTTCTCAAGTCTGTATGTGTTGTACAGATGTAATAAACATTGTATGTTGAGCCGGTTACTGTACTGCCATTGAAGTGAAAGTTGCTCAGTCATGTCTGACTCTTTGCAACCTCATGAACTATACAGTCCATTGAATTCTCTAGGCCAGAATACTGGAGTGGGTAGCCTTTCCATTCTCCAGGGATCTTCCCAGCCCAGGGATGGAACCCAGGTCTCCCACATTGCAGGAGGATTCTTTACCAGCTGAGTCACAAGGGAAGCCCAAGCATACTGGAGTGGGTAGCCTATCCCTCCTCCAGCGTATCTTCCTGATCCAGGAATTGAACTGGTGTCTCCCGAATTGCAGGCAGATTCTTTACCAACTGAGCTTTCAGGGTATTGCAATTAAGTTAACCTTGTCTTCCTGTCCTGATTGCCCCATCACTAGGAGGGATTAATACTCACTGTGTGGTGGCAGAGCCCTTTTCATTTCTCTCACACACTCAGTTATCCACATTGATACCAAAATATGAGAAACGAAGTAGGTTTCTTCACCCAGGAAAAAGTTAAGACATGATTGCAATTCATTTAATTAAAAAAATTTTTTTTTTATTAGTTGGAGGCTAATTACTTCACAACATTTCAGTGGGTTTTGTCATACATTGACATGAATCAGTCATGGAGTTACATGTATTCCCCATCCCGATCCCCCCTCTCACCTCCCTCTCCACCCGACTCCTCTGGGTCTTCCCAGTGCACCAGGCTCGAGGACTTGTCTCAAGCATCCCACCTGGACTGGTGATCTGTTTCATCATAGATAATATACATGCTGTTCTTTCGAAACATCCCACCCTCATCTTCTCCCACAGAGTTCAAAAGTCTGTTCTGTACTTCTGTGTCTCTTTTTCTGTTTTGCATATAGGGTTATCGATACCATCTTTCTAAATTCCATATATATGTGTTAGTATGCTGTAATGTTCTTTATCTTTCTGGCTTACTTCACTCTGTATAATGGGCTCCAGTTTCATCCATCTCATTAGAACTGATTCAAATGAATTCTTTTTAATGGCTGAGTAATATTCCATTGTATATGTACCACAGCTTTCTTATCCATTCATCTGCTGATGGGCATCTAGGTTGCTTCCATGTCCTAGCTACTATAAACAGTGCTGCAATGAACATTGGGGTGCACGTGTCTCTTTCAGATCTGGTTTCCTCGGTGTGTATGCCCAGAAGTGGGATTGCTAGGTCGTATGGCAGTTCTATTTCCAGTTTTTTAAGAAATCTCCACACTGTTCTCCATAGTGGCTGTACTAGTTTGCATTCCCACCAACAGTGTAAGAGGGTTCCCCTTTCCCCACACCCTCTCCAGCATTTATTGCTTGTAGACTTTTGGATAGCAGCCATCCTGACTGGCATGTAATGGTACCTTGTTGTGGTTTTGATTTGCATTTCTTTGATAATGAGTGATGTTGAGCATCTTTTCATGTGTTTGTTAGCCATCTGTATGTCTTCTCTGGAGAAATGTCTGTTTAGTGCTTTGGCCCATTTTTTGATTGGGTCATTTATTTTTCTGGAATTGAGCTTCAGGAGTTGCTTGTATATTTTTGAGATTAATCCTTTGTCTGTTGCTTCATTTGCTATTATTTTCTCCCAATCTGAGGGCTGTCTTTTCACCTTACTTATAGTTTCTTTTGTAGTGCAGAAGCTTTTAAGTTTCATTAGGTCCCATTTGTTTAGTTTTGCTTTTATTTCCAATATTCTGGGAGGTGGGTCATAGAGGATCCTGCTGTGATTTATGTCGGAGAGTGTTTTGCCTATGTTCTCCTCTAGGAGTTTTATAGTTTCTGGTCTTACATTTAGATCTTTAATCCATTTTGAGTTTTTTTTTTGTGTATGGTGTAAGAAAGTGTTCTAGTTTCATTCTTTTACAAGTGGTTGACCAGTTTTCCCAGCACCACTTATTAAAGAGGTTGTCTTTTTTCCATTGTATATCCTTGCCTCCTTTGTCAAAGATAAGGTGTCCATAGGCTCGTGGATTCATCTCTGGGCTTTCTATTCTGTTCCATTGATCTATATTTCTGTCTTTGTGCCAGTACCATACTGTCTTGATGACTGTAACTTTGTAGTAGAGTCTGAAGTCAGGCAGGTTGATTCCTCCAGTTCCATTCTTCTTTCTTAAGATTACTTTGGCTATTCGAGGTTCTTTGTATTTCCATACAAATTGTGAAATTATTTGTTCTAGTTCTGTGAAAAATACCATTGGCAGCTTGATAGGGATTGCATTGAATCTATAGATTGCTTTGGGTAGAATAGCCATTTTGACAATATTGATTCTTCCAATCCATGAACACGGTATGTTTCTCCATCTCTTTGTGTCCTCTTTGATTTCTTTCATCAGTGTTTTATAGTTTTCTATGTATAGGTCTTTTGTTTCTTTAGGTAGATAAACTCCTAAGTGTTTTATTCTTTTTGTTGCAATGGTGAATGATACTGTTTACTTAATTTCTCTTTCTGTTTTCTCATTGTTAGCGTATAGGAATGCAAGGGATTTCTGTGTGTTAATTTTATATCCTGCAACTTTACTATATTCGTTGATCAGCTCTAGTAATTTTCTGGAAGAGTCTTCAGGGTTTTCCATGTAGAGGATCATGTCATCTGCAAACAGCGAGAGTTTCACTTCTTCTTTTCCTATCTGGATTCCTTTTACATCTTTTTCTGCTCTGATTGCTGTGGCCAAAACTTCCAAAACCATGCTGAATAGTAGTGGTGAGAGTGGGCACCCTTGTCTTGTTCCTGATTTCAGGGGAAATGCTTTCAGTTTTTCACCATTGAGGGTAATGCTTGCTGTGGGTTTGTCATATATAGCTTTTATTATGTTGAGGTATGTTCCTTCTATTCCTGCTTTCTGGAGAGTTTTCATCATAAATGGGTGTTGAATTTTGTCAAAGGCTTTCTCTGCATCTATTGAGATAATCATATGGTTTTTATCTTTCAGTTTGTTAATGTGGTGTATTACCTTGATTGATTTGCGGATATTAAAGAATCCTTGCATTCCTGGGATAAAGTCCACTTGGTCATGGTGTATGATTTTTTTTTAATATGTTGTTGGATTCTGTTTGCTAGAATTTTGTTAAGGATTTTTGCATCTATGTTCATCAGTGACATTTGCCTGTAGTTTTCTTTTTTTGTGGCATCTTTGTCTGGTTTTGGAATTAGGGTGATGGTGGCCTCATAGAATGAGTTTGGAAGTTTACCTTCTTCTGCAATTTTCTAGAAGAGTTTGAGTAAGATAGGTGTTAGCTCTTCTCTAAATTTTTGGTAGACTTCAGCTCTGAAGCCATCTGGTCCTGGGATTTTGTTTGCTGGAAGATTTTTTATTACAGTTTCAATTTCCTTGCTTGTGATGGGCCTGTTAAGATCTTCTATTTCTTCCTGGTTCAGTTTTGGAAAGTTATACTTTTCTAAGAATTTGTCCATTTCATCCAAGTTGTCCATTTTATTGGCATAGAGCTGCTGGTAGTAGTCTCTTATGATCCTTTGGATTTCAGTGTTGTCTGTTGTGATCTCACCCTTTTCATTTCTAATTTTGTTAATTTGGTTCTTCTCTCTTTGTTTCTTAATGAGTCTTGCTAATGGTTTGCCAATTTTGTTTATTTTTTCAAAAAACCAGCTTTTAGCTTTGTTGATGCAATTCATTTCAAAGAGGCCCAAGCAAAGTGCCCTGGAAACAAAATGGCTTGTTCATGGCTCAGGGAACTCAAAATCCAGAGCTTCTGGCAAGTGTTATTGAGGGCAATAAACAGGCTTCCCCAATGGCTCAGTTGGTAAAGAATCTGCCTGCAGTGCAGGAAACATAGGATAGCTGGGTTTGGTCCCTGGGTTGGGAAGACCCCTTGGAGAAGGAAATGGCAACCCACTCCAGTATTCTTATCTGGAAAAGATAGAGGATATCTATCCCCATGGATAGAGGAACCTGGCAGGCTACAGTCCAAAGAGTCACAGTGGCAACAGCACCTAGTACAGTGCCTAGCCCATAACGTGGGTCACGTGCTACATGCAACAGTGTTTCCCTCAGCCTGGTCAGAGCTCAGGGTATCACTGATGTGTGAGACTAGGGAATGAATCCCTAGTCTTTTTTCTCTCCCTGAAGCTAACGAAAGTTTTCTGGGACTTGAAGCTCCTGATTTTGGCTTCTTTAATCAACCAAGTCAACTAAACTCAAGTCAGAGGGGCAGCAACTAATTGGATTGCCAAGATAACCATTTAATGACGATCTTTATGACTAAGCTCTCAAAGCTGAAAGTTAAGCAAGTAACTATGGTTAAAAAACTTTGTTGGATAAACATTGCCACTCCCTTGAAAATTCTGGGAGTTTCAGCTTGGGTGCTGACCTTCTTTTGCTGTTTATCTAATTGTGTAGCACAAGCATTTCTTAAGTTTCCAATGTGTACAGAATGCTGCCCTGGGTTCTGGGAAATACAGTGAGCCATGATCCTTGTCTGCAACTTGGTCACATTTTAAAGTGGGAGTGCATATTCAAACTGCTTAACCATTTTAAACATAGAAAACAACTTTTATGAGCAACAGCTTTCAGCAGCTCCAGACAGTCTTGCCCAATCATTTGGCCATGACATTGCTCTCTGTCACAGAGAAGAAATTGTGGAAAAGTTGTCAAATCTGTATGGAATTAATGGTATGTTCTTTCTAGCCTCTGGACCTTTGTACATGATAGTTACTCCTTTTCCCACTCCCACCCCTCTATCTAGCTAACTAAAATTCAAATTTAAAGTATCAATGACAATTTAATCCTATGAGCTCTTGCTGACCAGCCTCTGTACATACATTCACCCCTACATGCAGTAGTTACCCCTCCTTTGTGGTCTCAATAGTGACAATAATTCTTCCCTTTTGATAACATAAATGCAAGTTACTGTGAATTTTCTCTCACCTTCTCTGTACCCTTTCTCCTGCTGGATAGTACATTCTGTGATTGAAGGGACCACATCTATCTTGTTCATCACAGTATTTCTAGTGGCCAGCACCTGGGAGCCACTCAACAGCTGCTTGCTGAATGCATGAATAAATCAACAATTGAATGGTAGAGCCAACATTAGAGTACAGTTTTCATCTACTGTTCAATCATTTGGGGCAATAATTTCCTAGATATTTTATGGATCTCCATTTCTGGGCTTATGCTGGCAGAAATTTGTTGCAGTGATACACTGTTCCTTAAGTACCTCAGTTACCTGTAGGATTTAGTGCTCATTATGGGAAGAAGGAAAAGATGCTACTGATCAGAAGTCACAGCTTAATCTCTGTCCAGACCAGTTGGCTCGTCACCAGGAGCTCGCTCCCTTAAATTGAGTTTCCTCGGGAACAGCCATTTTCATTCATTACAATTGGCAAGCAGTCAAGAGGTGTGTGACAGAGTAGGAGAGAGGATCTGAATAGCTTAAAGCAAACTACAGAAAGAATTCTACAGATACAAGACCAGATTCCTTTTCCACTGCAAATAAGGCCAAAATCTATGGAAATAACATGGAATATATCCTAAAAATACAGCAATAGAAGTGAAGGTGAAATAACCAGTGGCGTTTAATCTTTGGTGAAAGAATTTCATTTCATAAAGCAAAAGGGTACATTTATGATAAGTTTTGGTTCAGAAGTGTCTCTTCCGAAGGTCACTAAAATAAGTTTTCATTTGGCTTCCTAAATGCAATTTTTACTCTGTTAGTTCTTAGGGATTTTTTGAGTAAACAATCCATGCATAACGCCACTCTGTCCCACCGTTCTCTAAAGCGTGCTCATCCATAAAAGATTTCTTCTTCGTATTAAAGTCTAGAAGCTTAGAAATGTGATGCCTCCTGCCTGATGTATCCTACAATTCCCAGAATTTTTAAGATTAAGATGAATCATTGTAAGGGAAATGACCCTAGACGGAGAGCACAGAGGGCCGGTGTGTGTTTGCCGTAACCTTCGGAGAGAGCTCTTCGTCTCCTTTACAAGTTCTGGAGAGATTGCTTTCTGTGCTGTGATGAATGAGCCGTCCGGACTGCCAGCCCTCCGCTGCCTCACTCTACAGGAGTTGTTTTCTCAGGGGTCCTGTGCATCTGGACTGCCTTTTAAAAATTGTTTTAATTTATTAATTTTTTTACATGAAGGATAATTGCTTTAAGAATTGTGTTGGTTTCTGCCAAACATCAACATGAATCAGCCAGAGGAAGGGGACATATGCATTGCCTTTTAATCACAGACCATGTTATCCTTTGCTGGTAAATAAAAACAACCTGCCCCTTTCTGACTATGACTCTCTTGTTCCTTGTTCATTTTTTATTGTCTGAAAATGAGTCTACTTTTTCATTAAACACACCTGGATTGCTGGTTCACAATAACCATAAATTGGCAATTACTCAACTTTAATTTTTTTTTCCAATTTTTAAATTGTGGTGAAATAAAAAGAAGGCAAAAGGAGGCAGAGGATGAGATGGTTAGATAGTATCACTGACTCAACCGGCGTGAATTTGAGTAAACGCCAGGAGATGGTGAAGGACAGGGAAGCCTGGAGTGCTACAGTCCTTGGAGTCATAAAGAGTTGGACATGACTTAGAGACTGAATAAAAACAACAAAACGCATAACATAAAATTTACCATTTTTAAGTGTTTACAGTTCAGTGATATTAAATATGTTTGTAATATTGTGCAACCATTACTACCACCCATCTCCAGAATTCTTCCATTTTGTGAAACTAAAACTCAATACCCAGTGAACAATAACTCTACACTTTCCCTTTCTATCTAGCCCCTGGCAATCTCTGTCCTACTTTTTGCCCTCATGATTTTGACTAGTCTAAATGTCTCATATGAATGAAGTTATACAGTACTTTTCTTTTTGTGATAGGCTTATTTCATTTAAAATAATGTGCTCAAGATTAATCCATCTTGTAGTGTATTCCAGAATTTCCCCTTTTTTTGAGGCTGAATAATATTTCATGATATGTTTAAACCATTCATCTGTCAATAGACATTTGTGTTGCACCCACGTTTTTGCTACTGTCACTAATGCTGATGTGAACATGGGTGTATAGATGCCACTTTGAGATGAGGCTTTCAATACTTTGAGGATATACCCAGAAGTGAAATTGTTGGATTATACAGCAATCCAATTTTTAATTTTTTGAGGAAACTTTTCCCATAGTGTCTGTACCATTAACATTCCCACCAACTGTACACAAGGGTTCCAAATACTCCACATCCTCACCAACCCTTGTTATTTTTTTCTTTGTTTTTGGTTTGTTTTTATACTAGCCATCCTAATGGATGTGAGGTGTTATTTTATTGTAGTTTTATATACTATTACATGGAATATTAAAGTAAAAAGTATCTTTACATAATTGAAGAATAAGTGTGAGGATGAGTTAAGATTTTGATATCTTAGTCTGTAAATTGATCAATTATTTATTCAAAAGGAAATTGAGGCTATCTTCCATTGTTGTGAGGTCCCTCTGCCAAATCACTATCAATAGAAACTGTATATGTATATGCATGTGTGTGTGCATGCTAAGTCGCTTCAGTCCTGTCTGACTGTTTGAGATGCTATAGACTGTAGCCCACCAGGCTCCTCTGTCCATGGGATTCTCCAGGCAAGAATATTGGAGTGGGTTACCACACCCTCCTCCAGAGAATCTTCCCGACCCAAGAATTGAACCTGCATCTCTTATGTCTCCTTATATGTATATGTGTATGTAGTTGTTGAATTCCAAACTCAGAGAGATGTAGGATCAAATCTCACTCCTGCTACTTACTAGTTATGTGATCTCTAAGACTCAGTCTCCTTAACTATGTTATTATTCTTATTAGGATAATAATATTCCCTATGCCAAGGGGTTCCTATAAAATAGTGAGATGCTAAATGAGTTATATGACTTAAGAGTTTAATGAAATAATGCATAAAAAACATGACACACATTGGAAACTCCATAAATATTATTTATGTTAACGATGAAGATTCTAGTATATACATGCCCTGCATTCTAAAAATAAGGAGAAGCTTTTTGGTTAAACCAACCCCTAAAGGGTAACAGGGAGACCTCTTCCAACAGGGGTGTAAGGAAAAAAAAGGGTGGAGAAGATACTGTTCATAATCTTAGAGTTCAGAAGAGATGTACTTTTTCATCATTTGGCAAATCAGAGATTTTTTTAGAGACGTCAGAAGAAGGCACATTCAGAAAGAGTTAAAACAGCTTCCCTTAAAATGAATGAATTTCCCTCATAAACAATTTTGCTCAAAGTTGATGAGACATATATTAAGAAATAAAGTTTTCAATCTTGCTCAGGTCATGTGACCAAACAACTAATTAGTCAATATCCTGGAAGGCTAGCTTGTTAAATAAAGTGACTGCTTATTAAAAATGTTATTTTTATCCACCAAAATAATGTTATCTTTATTAAATGTCATTAAGCATCTACTTTGTGAAAGAAACTCAGCTTAGATGTAAGGAATCCATAGCCCTGCCCTCAGTGTCCTTAAGTGGGAAAATGTGCTGATGTGCTCAGCCGTGGTCGATTCTTTGAGACCCTACGGACTGTAGCCCACCAGGTTCTTCTGTCCATGGAATTTTCCAGGTAAGAATACTGGAGTGGGTTGCCATTTCCTTCTCTAGGAAGTGGGAAAATGAAATACACTCATTTTTAAAAAGTCATTCTCAGCATCAAGGGTTAAATGCTTTATAACTGATGATTGATAGCACAAGAAATCTAGAAAGAGATTTCTGTAACCTTGGAAAATTCACTCAACTTCTTTGAGTTTTCAAGTTTTCAAAGGCTAAATGGAGATGAAGTCTGCCCTACCATTCCCATAAAGTTGATGTGAGTTTCAAATGAGCTAAGGTTTATGAAAGCACATAATAAATTATTACATCAGTGGATTGATCTGCAACCTGATCATTTTCCTTCTTCTGTTACCTCATAGAATAAGACGCAGACTTTCTCTTTTTTTGTTTTCTGCCTTAGCTTATGAAATACCGGAAAGGTATATCTGTGTGTGTGTGTATCGTGTGTATGTTACCACATCTTACTAAGCTGAAGAAGAAGAGATAAAGAGACATCCAGACTGCTGAGTAATATTCTAACACTTAATCTTAAAGATTGCAACAATCAGTTCAGTTCAGTTGCTCACTCGTGTCCGACTCTTTGCGACCCCATGAATCGCAGCACGCCAGGCCTCCCTGTCCATTACCAACTCCCGGAGTTTACTCAAACTCATGTCGATCGAGTCGGTGACGCCATCCAACCATCTTATCCTTTGTCTTCCCCTTTTCCTCCTGCCCCCGGTCCCACCCAGCATCAGGGTCTTTTCCAGTGAGTCAACTCTTCACATGAGGTGGCCAAAGTATTGGAGTTTCAGCTTCAACATCAGTCCTTCCAATGAGCACCCAGGACTGACTCCTTTAGGATGGATTGGTTGGATCTCCCTGCAGTCCAAGGGACTCTCAAGAGTCTTCTCCAACACCACAGCTCAAAAGCATCAATTTTTTGGCTCTCAGCTTTCTTCACAGTCCAACTCTCACATCCATACATGACTACTGGAAAAACCATGGTCTTGACTAGACGGACCTTTGTTGACAAAGTAATGTCTCTGCTTTTTAATATGCTATCTAGGTTGGTCATAAGTTTCCTTCCAAGGAGTAAGCGTCTTTTAATTTTGTAACTGGAGTCACCATCTGCAGTGATTTTGGAGCCCCCAAAAATAAAGTCTGACACTGCTTCCACTGTTTCCCGATCTATTTCCCATGAGGTGATGGGACCAAATGCCATGATCTTAGTTTCCAAATGTTGAGCTTTAAGCTAACTTTTTCACTCTCCTCTTTCACTTTCATCTAGAGGCTTTTTAGTTCCTCTTCACTTTCTGCCATAAAGGTAGTGTCATCTGCATATCTGAGGTTTTTGATATATTTCCCTGCAACCTTGATTCAAGTTTGTGCCTCTTACAGCCCAGCGTTTCTCATGATGTACTCTGTATATAAGTTAAATAAGCAGGATGACAATATACAGCCTTGACGTACTCCTTTTCCTATTTGGAACCAGTCTGTTGTTCCATGTCCAGTTCTAACTGTTGCTTCTTGACCTGCATATAGGTTTCTCAAGAGGGAGGTCAGGGGGTCTGGTATTCCCATCCCTTTCAGAATTTTCCACAGTTTATTGTGATCCACAGTCAAAGGCTTTGGCATAGTCAATAAAGCAGAAATAGATGTTTTTCTGGAACTCTTGCTTTTTTGATGATCCAGCGGTTGTTGGCAATTTGATGTCTGGTTCCTCTGCCTTTTCTAAAACCAGCTTGAACATCTGGAAGCTAACAGTTCACATATTGCTGAAACCTGGCTTGGAGAATTTTGAGCATTACTTTACTAGCGTGTGAGATGAGTGCAATTGTGCAGTACTTTGATCTTTCTTTGGGATTGCCTTTCTTAGGGATTGGAATGAAAATTGACCTTTTCCAGTCCTGTAGCCACTGCTGAGTTTTCCAAATTTGCTGGCATATTGAGTGCAGCACTTTCACAGCATCATCTTTCAGGATTTGAAATAGCTCAACTGGAATTCCATCATCTCCATTAGCTTTGTTCGTAGTGATGCTTCCTAAGGCCCACTTGACTTTACATTCCAGGATGTCTGGCTCTAGGTGAGTGATCACACCATCGTGATTATCTGGGTCGTGAAGATCTTTTTTGTACAGTTCTTCTGTGTATTCTTGCCACCTCTTCTTAATATCTTCTGCTTCTATTAGGTCCATACCATTTCTGTCCTTTATCGAACCCATCTTTGCCTGAAATGTTCCCTTGGTATCTCTAATTTTCCTGAAAAGATCTCTAGTCTTTCCCATTCTGTTGATTTCCTCTATTTCTTTGCATTGATCACTGAGGAAGTCTTTCTTATCTCTCCTTGCTATTCTTTGGAACTTTGCATTCAAATGGGAATATCTTTCCTTTTCTCCTTTGCTTTTCACTTCTCTTCTTTTCACAGCTATTTGTAAGCCCTCCTCAGACAATTATTTTGCCTTTTTGCATTTCTTTTCCATGGGGATGGTCTTGATCCCTGTCTCCTGTACAATGTCACAAACCTCTGTCCATAGTTCATCTTACCTTGAGAACCCCATGAACAGTATGAAAAGGCAAAATGATAGGATACTGAAAGAGGAACTCCCCAGGTCAGTAGGTGCCCAATATGCTACTGGAGATCATTGAAGAAATAACTCCAGAAAGAATGAAGAGATGGAGCCAAAGCAAAAACAATACCCAGTTGTGGATGGGACTGGTGATAGAAGCAAGGTCCAATGCTGTAAACAGCAATATTGCATAGGAACCTGGAATATTAGGTCCATGAATCAAGGCAAATTGGAAGTGGTCAAACAGGAGATGGCAAGAGTGAATGTTGACATTCTAGGAATCAGCAAACTAAAATGGACTAGAATGGGTGAATTTAACTCAGATGACCATTATATCTACTACTGTGGGCAGGAATCCCTTAGAAGAAATGGAGTAGCCATCATGGTCAACAAAAGAGTCCGAAATGCAGTACTTGGATGCAATCTCAAAAATGACAGAATGATCTCTGTTCATTTCCAAGGCAAACCATTCAATATCATGGTAATCCAAGCCTATGCCCCAACCAGTAATGCTGAAGAAGCTGAAGTTGAATGGTTCTATGAAGATATACATGACCTTTTAGAACTAATACCCAAAAAAGATGTCCTTTTCATTTTAGGGGGCTGGAATATAAAAGTAGGAAGTCAAGAAACACCTGGAGTAACAGGCAAATTTGGCCTTGGATTATGGAATGAAGCAGGGCAAAGGCTTTGCCAAGAAAGAGTTTTGCCAAGAGAACACACTGGTCATAGCAAACACCCTCTTCCAACAACACAAGAGAAGACTCTACACATGGACATCACCAGATGGTCAACACTGAAATCAGACTGATTATATTCTTTGCAGCCAAAGATGGAGAAGCTCTATACAGTCAGCAAAAACAAGACTGGAAGCTGTCTGTGGCTCAGATCATGAACCCCTTATTGCCAGATTCATACTTAAATTGCAGAAAGTAGGGAAAACCACTAGACCATTCAGGTATGACCTAAATCAATTGCAACAATAGGTTGTACCAATTTCAGAAAAGAGTCAGTGTCACTGTCAGTTTACAGTGGAGGAAGCAAGCATTCATTTATGTATGTAACATAGGTGTTACATTTGTGCAACACCTATTCCATAAGTATTTATGAAGAGCCTTCTCTGTACAAGAGTCCTGCTTCTAAGAAAAGGCAGAGAGCTCAGTTTTAACATTGACCTTTGCTGGTAACTTCTTGTTGTTGCTTAGCCTGTAAGCTGTATCTGAACCTCAGAGACTGTAGCCCACCAGGCTCCTCTGTCCATGGAATTTCCCAGGCAAGAACACTGGAGTGGGTTGCCATTTCCTTCTCCAGGGGATATTCTCAACCCAGAGATCAAATTCGAGTCTCCTGTACTGCAGGCAGTTCTTTACCACTGAGCCACCAGGGAAGCCTGGTAACTTCTTGGCATTGAGTAAATCATTCATCTTCCTGTCCTCTAGTTTCCTCCTGTGTAAACTGAAGCACACAGCCAATATTATGCCTGAAAATACTGTAATATAGAGACAAAGTGTAAAAAGGAAAGGTGTGAAACCCTCTTCCGTTCATTCAGTCGTGAGAGGGTGGTGACTGTTAGTCTTAGGAGTCATGAGAGTGGGCAGTGGAAAGAATCATCTGTTTGTGGAAGTCAACTTGGGCTTTGGGTTGCTACAGGAATTTGAGTGAGTTGGGTAGTTGGGAAGGGAGTTGGGCTGAGATAAGATTGCCTGCTTCCAGAATGGGAGCTTCCGAGTATGTGATCGGAAATGACCCGTACGATAGCACTGCTTAGTATTCTGGGAATTTTAAAACTGAAGCTGTTATGGGCCAGAAGAAATTTTGTGGGATGATGAGAGAGCTCAAACTTTGTCCATAAACCTAAAAGGAGATGATGGATCTACACTGCGTGACCCACTGGAATTTCTTTTTATCCTGGATTAAAATATTTTGTGTGTGTGGTTTCTCAGCTTACTGTGAAACCTATTAAACATAAGTGAAAGAAACATATAACTGAAAGATAAAGAAAGAGAGAGTTAATAAAATAATATTCAAGAAAGGACTAAAGTGGGCTAAGGGAGCCTCCTAAGAGGAAGAAAGTTAATATGCGTTAAGCTCATGTGAGTGCCTACAGGGCCCTAGGAACTTTCACATCCACAAAATAACCTCATCATAGCCACACAAGGTAGGCTGTCCAACAGATCTGAAAACCGAAGCGTAGAGAGAGTCAGCAACTTTTCTAAAGTCAGGAATGACTCTGTTGTTGAGCTCGGCTCTGAGCTGTGGCGAGTGTGACATTCTCCTTAGCAACTCTTGTAAACTCAGCACCCTTGCCACTGTCACTTTATTATTAGAGAATGGTCTCTCTTGGAAAGAGGTGACCTGTCCATCTCTGCTGCAGCGGTAACATTATCCAAAGATGTTATTCCAGTGGGGCTGCTTGGACTCAGGGGTAGGCATGTGCGGTGTCTATTGTCATCCTGTGGTAACCTCTGGCACTGCAATTTCAGAAACCTGCTCACCCTGCTTAGCTAGGAAGACCCGTTGCCCTTTGAAAAAATGTCCAGTGAGAATTGGCTCTCCACTTCCCAGAGGCAAATCGTTTTGAATATGCATAGTTTCACAGGCTCAGAGAATTTCAGAGCTGAAGAGATCTGAGAGATGGAATTTTTCCTCTGCATCTCTGTCCAGGTTGTGTGCTTAGCTGCTCAGTTGTGTCCGACTCTTTTGCAACTTCATGGACTGTAGCCCATCAGGGTCCTCTGTCCATGGGGATTCTCCAGCAAGAATACTGGAGTGGTTGCCATGCCCTCCTCAAAGGGATCTTCCAAACCCAGGAAGTGAACCCGGGTCTCCCTCATTACAGGCAGATTCTTTACTGTCTGAACCCCCAGAGAAGTCCCTGTCTAGGTTAGGGGAAAGCTAGGGCAAGAGTTCATTTATGGCCCTCCCATCCTGTCTTCCTGGACTCAACATTTTCCTGTCTGTGGTGCTGGGTGCATGATTAAGCTATTGAAACCATTCCTGACTTTGTGATGCATTAACCCAGGAATAGGGCATTTATCATTTGAATCATCCCAGATGCATGTGTCAGAGTTGGGAAGGAAAAGCTTTCTTCTAAAAACTCTCGTCTTGGCTATTTAAGGTGACAGTCTTGCCCACTGTGGGAACTTGTGCATGCCTTGCTGATCCCCGGACCGAGTTCTCTTAGCCCTATTAAACTCGGAAGTACCAGCCCCAAAGGTTCTGCTTGACGGTTCCCAGCAAGGATAAAACTGAAAATAGGAACCATTTGGTTGCTGAGTGGGACATAAACTTGCTTAAGCAGCCTGCTGAAAGCAGCAGATCATATGAAAACCACATGACAAACCAGAAATAATTGGAGCTTTAAAGATGCCAATGTCGATGAGTAAGATTTCTTTCATCAAAGGATCTTGTTAAAGCAAATTCACCCACTCATAAGTTCTTAAGTGCCATTATTTTTTACCCTGAAACATTTCACTTGCCCTGATGTGGCAAACTAAGTGATTTAATTAACACAGAAATGTCAGGCTTTATTGACTACAACTAATTTTCATGTTTTTTTGCTTTATTATTAACTCATTTGTTTTTCTACTCAGCACATCTTTAAAAACCTATTATGTGCTAAGTGTAGTGCAAGATACAAATAATACTTTATGCAACCTTTTCTGATTCCTCCAGTGTAATGCTATTTCTCCATTTCCTGAAACTGACTGGCTCTTGGGTTTCTCTGATGGCTCAGTGGGTAAAGAATTCCTCTGCCAATGTAGTAGACACAGGAGACACAGGTTTGATCCTTGGTTTGGGAAGATCCTCTAAAGGCAGAAATGGCAACCAGTTCCAGTATTCTTGCCTGAAAAATCCTATGGACAGGGAGCCTAGGGAGCTGCAGTCCAGAGTCTCAGAGTTGGACACAATTGAACACAAGCACAAGTGACTCTGTTTGCAAATCTCCAAAGAAATTCATAATGCTTTCCATTGTATTGTAGCAACCCGAAAGCTTGTCTTATTTTACTATTCAGAACTAAGACAACTGAAGATAAACATGACATTCTACAAATTTTTGCAATTTCACGATATTAAAAGAAGTCTTGGTACAGGGTATATGTTCTCAAGACTGTGAAATGAATGACTGAATACTTGTTGAGTTGGATAGGAAGTGGATTTGGTGTAGGCTAATTTATGCTGCCTTAACAAACAACCCCCAGATTTCAATAATTCACAAAACAGCGGTTTCTTTCCTCATCTGTGTTAATGTCCACTGTGAGTTGGGTGCACCTCTACTTCCCATATTTTTATTCAGGCATCTGGGCAGGAAGAGCAGCTACTAACTGGGACAAGCTATCTGGTGGCAGGGGGACAAAAGAGATGTCAGAAACACTACAGACGAGAAGTGGTGTATGTTAGTTTTGCTCAGATTTAATTGGTTAAAGCCAGTCATGTAGCAAAACCTCCCATGAAAGGCAGACAAGTATGATTCTTCCACAGAGAAGACAGTGAATATTTTGAGGATAATAATACAATCAGAGAAGTCATCCTTACTTTTAAGGAGTTTAAAATATAGTTGAGGAAGTGAGCTAGGTACAACCACAATTTTTATTTTATTTATTTTTATTTTTTACAACCACAATTTTTAAAATGAAATGTAAGCAACAATTTATAGATGTAAGAGGAAAGAGAGGTTTCTGTTGACTGGGGTTAGGCATAGAAGGCTTAATAGGTACATCCTTCAGATTGGACACTAAGATTTTGTTAGAGGGAAATGGGGAAAGTCAGTCTAAGTGAAGAAGAGTATTAGGAGACTTATGAAGGTGTTCAAACAAAAAGTGTACTCAGGAAAAAAGTGGATAGTACAATTTTGGTGGTGGAGGAGGTATGATGCCACATCTGAGCCACCAGGGAAGCCCTTCCCTGTAGCTCAGATGGCAAAAAAAATCTGCCTACAATGCAGGAGACCTGAGTTCAATCCCTGGGTCAGAAAGATCCCCTGGAGGAGGCCATGGCAACCTACTGCAGTATTCTTGCCTGGAAAATTCCATGAACAGAGGAGCCTGGAGGGCTACAGTCCGTGGGGTTGCAAAGAGTTGGACACGACTGAGCAACTAACACCACCACTACTACTAAGATGCTACATAGAGAAATAATAGTGAATTAAACTTCAGACTAAATAATTTAGAATCTATTCAGTAGGCAGTGGCAGGCCATTGGAGATTTTGGAAGCTAATTAAAGAAGAGGTTGGAGAGAAGCTGAAGACATTTGTAAGACTATTTGAAGAGTCCAAGCAAGAGATAATAAAGGGAGAGCCAGGACATTGACAAATATAATGAAAAAGACTGAACAGATATAGACAACCTGCAAAGGAAATCAACAATACTTGAAAACTGATGTGTTTGGGGAGAAAGGAGAGAGAGAGCAGAGAGAGAGAGACCAAAAGAGAGAGAGAGGAGGTGAAAATGACTGAAAAGGAGTGGTGTCATTAATGGAAAAATAAGAAAGCATCGACTTGTGGAATAGGGAATTAATAAGTTTTATTTTAGCTATGATGGATTTGAAGAATTTCAGATAGAAATGGTTAGCAGGCATATGGGTCTATGGGAATAGGGTTTAGGATTGTGGTTGTGATTGAAGATGTAGACCTGTGGGACCCCATAAAGAGGTGACAATGGAAACTGTGGATGCATGAGAGATTATCAAAGGGGAATGTGGCTAATAGGCAGAGTCTTGGGGGATCCCCACATGCAGGGTGAGCAAAGATGAAGATACACTTGGGAGGGAGCCTGAGGAGCACTGACTGGGAGCACTGAGCTGAAGAGGATCTGAGTAGGAGGGAGAGATCAGTAGTATCAAGTACTTCAGAGAGCACCAGGAGGAAGAGAAATGGGAAGTGGTACTGGAGGAAGAGATTAGTGGTGATGGATAAGGAAAACAACTTCAGTGCAGATTGGGGATGTTCTTTTGAGATAATGAAAACTCTAGACATTGAATGGAGGAGGGGCAGTGCAAAAGGGTGGAATCAAGAGTACAGTGAGTGGGTTCTCTTCTGAAAAGAAGATGGACATATTCTGCAAAGGGAGGACAGAGGAGAACATGTACTAAGAGAGGAAACTGTCAATCAGAAACAGAGATTTTAAGGTAGCTCTTACCAAAGTAGGGAGTATTAAATATGTTCATTCTTTGAAATTAAAAATAAATATATTATTGAAAAATTAAATTTTTAAAATCATGTATGTAAAATTAGTCATGGGAAGTAGAAGAGATCTTTCAAGTGACTACATTGAACTTATTATTATAGAGTCGATGATAGCTCAGTTGATAAAGAATCTGCCTGCAGTTCAGGAGACCCTGGTTCGATTCCTATGTTGGAAAGATACCCTGGAGAAGGGATAGGCTACCCATTCCAGTATTCTTGGGTTTCCCTTGTGGCTCAGCTGGTAAAGAATCCACCTGCAATGCAGGAGAACTGGGTTCGATTCCTGGGTTGGGAAGATATCCTGGAGAAGGGAAAGACTACCCACTCCAGTATTCTGGCCTAGAGAATTCCAGGGACTGTATAGTCCATGGGGTCACAAAGAGCTGGACACGACTGAGTTATTTTCACACAGTCAAAGTCCAGCAAGGGCCTGCCATATACTCACATGCAATAAATAATTTGGGGAAAGTATTATTGTGCTACAGCATGGATAATTTTAGGAAAATGTGTTTGTTGCACAAGGCTCATACATAGGTCCAAGTGTCCTTATGATGGGAGAAGAGCACTTCAACATTTTTTTGAAAGCATATTAGAGACATTTTCTTCCTACTAGTTTGAATTTGCTGGCATTTCTTCAAAGTGACTATGAACCTTGTAAGCTATCAAGCTTTGAGGAGAAACAAAACCCAAGTAGAGCAAAACCTAGTATTATTCTGGGTTGTGATCTGTGATATGAGGAAGAACTGATGACCTTAGCAAAGAGGGAAGTTTATAATATTTATTTCCTCATTTATCAGTAACACTCATTCAGCATTCTAAAATTTTTTTCTGGGCACCTGCTGCATGTGTCAGGTAATATTCTAGGTGCTGAAGACAAAGCCTCTTCACTGATGGAGACTACATTGCTGTGGATAAATAACAATGCTACACATATCATGTAATGACCATTTTAAAGAAAAATAAAGCAAGTTAAAGAGATAAAGAATAAATTGGTACTGAGAGAGATTGGGACTGTTGGGACTGTTTCATTTAGAAGTGCTTTGGAAGGTCTCTGATGAGCAAACACTAAACCAAGATCTGAAAGATCTGGAGAAAGCATGCCCTAGGCAGAGTGAGGAAGCACAAGCTGGAATCAATATTGCCGGGAGAAATATCAATAACCTCAGATATGCAGATGACACCACCCTTAAGGCAGAAAGTGAAGAAGAACCAAAGAGCCTCTTGATGAAAGTGAAAGAGGAGAGTGAAAAAGTTGGCTTAAAGCTCAACATTCAGAAAACTAAGATCATGGCATCTGGTTCCATCACTTCATGGCAAATAGATGGGGAAACAATGGCTGACTTTATTTTTCTGGGCTCCAAAATCACTGCAGATGGTGGTTGCAGCCATGAAATTAAAAGACGCTTACTCCTTGGAAGGAAAGTTACGACTAACCTAGAAAGCATATTAAAAAGCAGAGACATTACTTCATCAACAAATGTCCATCTAGTCAAGGCTATGATTTTTCCAGTGGTCATGTATGGATGTGAGAGTTGGACTATAAAGAAAGCTGAGCACTGAAGAATTGATGCTTTTGAACTGTGATGTTGGAGAAGACTCTTTTGAGAGCCCCTTGGACTGCAAGGAGATCCAGTCAGTCCAACCTAAGGGAGATCAGTCCTGGGTGTTCATTGGAAGGACTGATGTTGAAGCTGAAACTCCAGTACTTTGGCCACTTGATTCAAGGAGCTGACTCATTTGCAAAGACTTTGATGCTGGGAAAGATTGAGGGCAGGAGGAAAAGGGGACAATAGAGGATGAGATGGTTGGATCACCGACACAATGGGCATGGATTTGAGTGGACTCTGGGAGTTGGTGATGGACAGGGAGGCCTGTTGTGCTGCAATTCATGGGGTTGCAAAGAGTCAGACACGACTGAGCAAATGAACTGAACTGAGGTAGAGTGAACAGTTGATGCTAAGACTATTTATTCCTGAGATAGGAATGAACTTGGCACATTTTTAGAGAGAGCCAGGTCTGTGTGGTAGAAGTCAAAAGAACAGGTGGAGAGTGGTAGATACAAAGTTGGGAAGAGAGGCCAGATTATGTGGGCCTGGAAGGCTCTGTTTTCAGTGTGATGGGAAATTGTTGGATGGATTTAAAGCAAGAAAGCAACAGGTTAGGGATTATGCTTTTAGCAATTGCTTTTTCTTTCTTTTTTGAGTATTATCTTTGTTTTCTTTAAATTTACCTAATTACACATTTACCAAATTTAATTTTTAATTATGTCTGTATTTAACAACTGGCTAAGAAATTCCTGAAAATTTAGCAATAAGCACTTGTGAACCCTTAAAGGATGACTCTACCATGTCTTAGAGGATTGCTTTGACTGCTACATGGAAATAAGCCATAAAAGGGTGGGACCTGAAGCAGGGAGACCATTTAGTAAGCTGCTACAGTAATCCAACAAGAGAAGATAGAGGTTTGGATAAGGATGACAGCGGTGGTGACAAGGAGTGGTGGAAAGATTCTTAGATGTATTTTTAATTTTTTAAATAATAGCTTTATTGAGGTATAATTCACATACCATAACATTGCTTTTAATTGTACACATTTAAAGTGTAAAATTCTGTGGTCTCAGAGATAGATTTAACTGGACTTGATAATGGAGTTGATTCAAAGTATGAAGGGAAAGACAGGCATCAAGGATTTCATTTGGGTTAGGGAATAAGCAAGCTGATGTACACTGGTATCTTTTGCTGAGATGAGGTGAAATGAGAAAAAGAAAAGTACCTTCATCCTTGGACCAGGAGATGATCTATAAGCACATAGAAAAATGCTAGTATGTTGTAAATGTAGAATATATTGGCTATTTCCCTGCTATGTAACATTTCCTCTCTGTTTTTGGACGAAAATGGTAAACCAGAAGTCTAGTCACTGAAATCAGGATATAGAGTTAGAGGGTTTCAGCAGGAAGAGTGATTTGATGTTCAGAAGTCCAACAGTGGATTGAGGAAGTTTTACATTTCCACTTTCTGGGGGCTGGAGAGGTCTCTTAATTATGGCAAAGGACACATTTCTTCTAGAAGCCAGTAGCAAATTATCATGTTGGATATTTTTAGTGGGCCATACAATGGCTTCCATTAGTATCCTTTTATGGAAAAAGAATAGGAACATATATCAGATAAAGTATGCTTATTGTCCAATAAATCACTGATATGTAAAATTTGGTGATCTCCACTGGGATTCCCCACCATTAATTTTACCATCCTGACTTTGTAATGTGCCAACAGCTTTTGTGAAATTTGTGTATTTATATAGTAAATTTACAAACAAATTTTAAGATTTATATAGACATATGTGCATATATAAGACTTAAGCTTAACAGTAATAATTCATATTCATCACTAAAATTATGGCTAAATCAACTGGAGAAAGGCCAACTGAGTTGAATGTGGGGAGGGAAATTCAGAGATAAAATTTTTTAATGGGAAGTAATTGGTTTGGATTCTTGCCTTATCCTGTACCTTGGGACTCATTTGTCTTAGTTGTCTACAGTTTTGTAATCAACACTTACTGGCTTAAGACCACACTTTATTATTACCTCTCCTAGTTTTGTGAGTTGACTGAGCTCATCTGGGCCGACTTCACTTGGGGTCCCTCGTGCAGCTGCAGTTGTAGAGCTGCTGAATTGGAGCCATGTGGAAGTTCAACTGGGCTGAGTTGAACCAAATTGGCTTCTTATCACGAACCAAGATGGCTTCTTATCACATGTGTGGCATTTCTGAGCTCCTCCAAGTGGTCTTTTTGTTTAGCAATGTATCTTGGACTTCTGATATGGCAGTTCAGGGCTCCAAGAGGTAGGACATGGAAACTTTCAGTCCTTACAAAAGCCAGTTCCAAAACTGACACAACGTCATTTCCATCATATTCTGTAGGTTGAAGCACCCAGCGGGAGAGCCCAGATTCTGGGTGTTGAAGGAATAGACTCCATCTTTAGATGGACGTGTCTCATGCAAATAGAAGGAGGAAAAGAATTGATGATAGCCATCAACGTAGTAGCCAAATAAACTACACTTAATGAGCTTGTAATCATTTCCCTCTCATGCAGGGATTGCTAAACCTTTTACAAAAGGCTATTTTTTTAAGATAATAATAAAAAATTTTTTTCTTTGAAATCAGGAAAGAAACTAAACTAAATATCTGGCACCTAGCACTATACTAAGTCCATTCTGTAATCAGAAAATCAGAGATTTCCAATTGTTTGATATCATATAAGACTTCCAACATCAGAAAAGTTTGCTTCAGTCAGTCCGACTCTGTGCAACCCTATGGACTGCGGCCTGCCAGACTCCTTGGTCTGTGGGATTCTCCAGGCAAGAATACTGGAGTATGTTACTGTGCCCTCCTCCAGGGGATCTTTCCCACCCAGGAATCCAACCGGAATCTCCTAGATCTCCTGCATTGGCAGGCAAGGTTATCACTAGCGCCACCTAGGATGCCCCATAGAGTTCCTTAACACATTATTAAACCATTAGATGCTGTTCCTCAAGAAAATAGGTAAGTTGATTTGGATTCTCTTGCAACTGTTTGTTGGTTTTCAGGATCAACTATTGGAATACTCTTTGATTTTATTTTTTAGCCTAGATCTATAGGCCAATGGAAAGAATAATTTCCAGAATCATCCTGGTCAATGTGATCTATTCAGTGTAACTGTACAGAGGTCCCTAGATATAGACAACCTTATATGCCTTTTCAATCATGTACCATGTGTCAGATCTAAAGTTGGGTTATATAAGAATGGGAAACCAAACAAGGTGGAACAAGTCCAGAACTGACCTAGAGCTGAAATATCTGGGAAGAATCGGCAAGACTTAGCAGGTATAAAATCAGGAGTCAACCAGGAGTATTGCTAGGAGTTTTTGAAAAAATGAGTAGGGCAGGCAGCCCAAGTAGGACAAGAGTGAGCATAAGAACTGAGCTGTGATCCAGGAGCAATCCCACCCCTGGTGTGGTAGCCAGACAGCAGTAGAGAAGCAGAGCAGTAAATTATTAACAAGCTGCTTTAAATACTTAATAACAGAGATGGGGCAAAGCTGAGTAGCAATTGAGAAGCAGGAAGCAGCAATTGAGAAAATATTCTTATGAGCTGGACCAATAATTATTTAAGACAGGGAAATCTTTTTAATTTTTTAAAAATTTAGCATTTTTAATTGGCATATAATTGCTTTACAATTTTGTGTTAGTTTCTGCTGTACACAAAGTGAATCAGCTATATGTATACATAGAACTCTTTCCTCTTGAGCCTCCCTCCCATGCCACCCCCATCCTATCCACTAGGTCATCACAGAGCATGAAACTGAATAAAACAGGGAAGTCTTTTAGACTCAGATGCTCGACCCCTTCCAGTCAAACCCTCAAGAAATTTCCCTAAGACTGGACAAGAATCTGTAAAATCCATAACACCCCTAGGTTAAGGAATTCCCTATTCTCATTGTTATGAAGAGTTATTTCACACCCAATGGGGTAATCAGAACCCAGGTAAAATGTTTGCAAAGTGTTTGGCATGTGACACTCAGTGAATGTTAGTTTCTACTTTCTACCTCGCCTTTCTTTAGTGGTAAAGCATGCAAAGCAAGAAGCAACTCTTGGCCCATCACATGAAGGCAGAGCTGACCTCGTTTTGCAATCAATATATTGATTATTCTCAATTTGTTGGTTGCCACTCATGTAGCCACACACTCCTGGTCAATTTGAATAAAGTTACAGTCACCATAGTTTTCTGAATTGTACATGTAGATTCCCACATAAGAACACAGTTGACGATCATGAAGAATGATTGCTTATATAGTGTACAACATAGTCTGCTCTGATCCATATTTCTTTGAAACAAAGTTAAATTCAGCCAAAAGAAGTTAAGACCATTAGAAGGAAAAAATTTGAGGACTGCACTGATCTTGATACGGACTTTGTAGGATTTTTTAGCAAAAGTCTAACATAGACTCGCTTTTATTAAGAAATCTAAATAAATATTTCTATTTAGATCATTTCACCTCTTTCTGAGAATGAACAGAGTGAACACTTTCATGAGAGTCCAAACTGACACATCCTGTATTAGCAGAACTCTCAGCAGCACACCCTGATATGGAGGACCAGTGATGAATACCGTAATTCAAGTGAGGCATGACAAAAGCAGACAATTTCCAGAACTGCCCAGTTAATCAAAAAGCCTGGAACTATTCCCAGGGTGCTTTTTTTTTTTTTAAGTCTAGACAAAACCTCAAGATAACCTTTGTATAAGGTTTGATCTAATGCCAGTGGGATGTGAGGAGAGAGTTACAGATCTGCATTGTCAAAGGGGTTTTTACAGAGAATAAGGTGGAGTAATAAAGAATAAAATGCAAATGGAGACTAGGACAGAAAAGGTAAATACAAACCATTTGTGTGTGGTGGTTGAGTGGAGGGTAGGGGAGGGCAAGGAAGCATTCAAGGGGAAGAAGAAACAGTTCTGCAATGTGGAGGAAGTTGATCAGACTTCAGCTTCCCCAGAGGATAAGCACAATATAATTATTAACTTGTATTTGGCACCAGCTTTATTCTCTACACAAAGAATTAACTCAAGCTAGGAAAAACCCTGAGAGGGAGGAGGAGACATTGTATTTGAAGGTGGGTGCCATGGATAAAATAATAATTGAAAGTATTTTTATTCTCACTGATGACTTCCAAGTGGAAGTACCAAATCCCACAGTGACGAATGGAAAAAACAAAGTTGATGAGAGCACTGTTTACTTCCCTGTAGAAAAGTATTCCTTAGTGATTACTTGGGTTCTAGGGTGACCTTTGTATTGCATCAAAGCTCTTATAACTGAGTTCAATTAGAGCACTTTCATCTTTCCAAGAATTTTTAATGACCAGAATATTTGGCACCTTGGCATTTCCTGATAGGCTCAAATAAATCACACAAATAATTCTCATTCGGCCCATATGCAATGTATTAGTGATGTAGTTCAAGTACCTTCTGACTTCCCACTTGTTCCTTGCAATTTTACCTAGAATCACATCTGTTTCATTTGGCCAACTGCAATTATAAAATCCTCTCTAAGAATGTCAAGTAACACAAGTAGATACCAGTAGAAGGTAATTTTTGTCTCCCCTATCACCACTTTTTCCCAGTTAGCTAGTTTCCAAACATAGCCACTTCTATACTGCAGCAATTCTATTCTAGGTATGTACCTAAAGAGAAATACTTCCACCTCAAAGATATACAAGAATGTTCATAGTTCCTTCATTCATTATAATCAAAGACTTAAACAAACCCAAATGTCCATACACAGTAGAATATTACAAAACAACGAAAGAGAACATGCTATTATTACATGCAAAAACATGGATGAATCTCACAGACATAGCATTGAGTGAAAGAAGGCAGATACAAAATAATTGTTTCCATTTGTATAAAGTTCAAAGACAGTTAAAACTAACTCATGGAGATAGAAGAACAGTGGTTATCCTTGGAGGATATTGACCTGGAATGGGCACTGGGAAGCCTTATGATAGTTTCATGGGTGCACACACATGTAAAAAGTGATTAAGCTGTATGTAAGATTTAAGAACTTTATTATATGTATATTATAGCTAAATTTAAAAATATAGAAGGAAATGGAGCCTTTTCAGAAGTTTATACTTGGAGATCCAAAATTTAAGCTCGTACTCAGGATACCAGCACTTCATTGGTGATACACTGATGATACAATGATGGCTGTATCCAGTACTTCCCTGTGAATATAGTTTGTGGCCAAAATTTTAGAAAAGTAAACATAATAGAAAATTTTAACCAAATCACTTTCCATACATGTTGGATATCAACAGTGATATAATCCACTGCTCATTGTACATGTGATTCACAGTACAGAATGTGGGTTCATTTATTTCCAGCAAATATTTTTAATCGTTTCTTTTATTTTTTTATCTTAAAATTTGTATTTAATTTTTTTTTGGCCATGCTGTGCAGCATGTGGAATCTTCGTTTCTTCCTACAGTGGAAACATGGAGTTTTAACCACTGAACTGCCAGGGAAGTCCTTTTATCACTTCTGGTTGCCTTGAGGTTAAAGAATCCCCTCTGAAGTATGGTGAACTATAGAAACCTGAATCAGGTAAATAGCCCCCTTTATGGAATTCTCATAACAAAGTTTATTTCAGTCTGCTTTGCTATGTTGCAAATACTTTGCCAGGAGACTAAAGAAAAGGGAGCGAACCCTTCTCATAGAATGGTTTTACTTCGGTTTTCTTCAAATACAATGGCCTCCCGTTAGTGCTTCTCTGATTCTGGTAGTTAATTTCAGGAGTAATCAATAAAAGTTTGAGTTTTATACATCATTTTAAAAAGTACCAATTTTTAATCAATTGACTTAAAAATTCTTTTACCTTGATTTGGTTGATTTTTCTTAATGATTCAAATAAACCATTGCTCTACTTACAGGAAACACATGGTTCCATTCCAAAGAGGAAATGCTCTCTTTGCATTTAGGAGTCTTGAATCCATTTAAGGAACCAGTACATAATAGGACAAGAGAGAGCATGAAGGATGCCATTGATAGGAAATGTCCCACTAAGATGCAGCAGACACTTGTCATGAATGCCAAAGAAACCCAAGAGGTAAAGTCAGTTGGGAGCAGTTTCATTCTCAAATGAATATCATTTCATTGGGTGGAAACTGTGCCCTAATTGTCTACAGTGCAACCAAATGGCTGGGAGAGCACTCAGGTTCATAATCCCTGTCTCTGGTTCAATTTTAAAACTCAGCTTCTTGACTGCTGTTTTGAAGCCATGGGAAAAGGTCAATTGAATTTCAACTGTGATCATGGAGAAATCATAACATAAAGACAAAACACTGAACAAGTACTTGAGCTTATTGCAGAACCTCTGGAAGCTAATGCTTTTAAGACAGAAGCCCTAGCCCCCGAGACTTGATAGGTAGATGGAAACCCAGAAGCAATGTGTAGTTCGGGTCTGATTAATGATATGGTTTAGGGTGCACTCTTGATCACTGCTGCCTGCAAAAGGAGCCTTGCACCAGCTGTTTATGAAGAGTTGTGGGTAAACTTTTCAGTCAATATCATTTGTACAATTGTAGAAGATATATGAATATTAATAAATCAGGGGACAAAAACAGTGAATGTTATAATGTAGAATTTGGCAAGCAGGTATTTTAGTAGTTTAGAATTAATTTATTCAATGTCTACTTGTGTTGAACAACTGCTGAGTACCAACACTGTGATATACATTGTGTGTGCAGGTAGCCTCTTACCTTGTGGAGCATACAGAACTGCTCTGAGACTAAATTTCTCTGTCTTAAAGCAAACATTTCATATGATTATCATGAGGATTAAATGAGGTCATGCATTTCAACTTTTTCTACACTGTGTGGCAAATAGAAAACTTCATTTTATATGTAGTCATGGATGCAGACAAAGACTTATGAAGGACAGGGTGTTGTGACAGAATATAGGAGGAGTGTCTGTTAATCACTCAGTCGTGTCTGACTCTTTGTGACCCCGTGGACGGTAGCCCACCAGTCTCTTCTGTCCTTGGAATTTCCCAGACAAGAATTCTGGAGTGGGTTGACATTCCCTTCTCCAGGGGATCTCCCTGATCCAGGGATTGAACCTGGATCTCTTGCATTGCAGGCAGATTATTTACTGTCTGAGCCATCAGGTAAGGGGTACATCAGTTAATTTGAGGGTGGAATATCAGGAAAGGCCTCCTTGAGGCGCTGAGTACTAATGTAAGAATGAGTAGGAGAGAGCCTATAGAAGAGGAGGAGATGCCCTTTGGCGGCAGTGTGGTACAAGGGTGGAGAAGTAGTAGGCACTTGGCAATGGTTCGGTTTTAGTACAGCTGTAGGACGGAGCTCCAGCTGGGAAGTTTTAGGAGATGAGGTGGTAGGTGAAATGTGTTGGTAAACCAGCTCTGGGATCATTGACCGATTTCCATAGACCGTGCCTATCCTGACTGATTTCAGTCATCAATAATTTAACAAGGGGGCATGCCAAATTCCTGGATTGTTAAAAATCAGCTCTGGGGCAGTTGTAAGTGACCTCTAGTATATCCTGGTTGTGGGCTAAGACTTTGGACTCTAGGGCAACAGGTATCCTGTGATATGCTGGCAGCCAGGGAAGCAGAGCATCAGGTCCAAATTTCAGAAAGATCACTTTGGCTTCAGTAAGGCCATAGAGGCAAGTCTAGAGGCAAAGAGACTGGTGCAGACTGGAAAGCCAGTGGATTTGAGATTCAGGAAAAAAAAAAAATGGACTTAGAAGAGATCAGAGCAACAGATGATTGACTAGATGTGGAGACTTAGGAAGGGGGGGCATCCAAGAAATACAAATGGGATTTGGGTTTAGGGGGCAGGGTAGACTCTGCACCATTCCTTAAGAGAGGGAACTCAGAGAATAGGAAATGTGTGGAGGTGGCAGACTGGTGGACACATTTGAACTTACTAGTTTTAGCTTCTCATCCAAGTGATGACGTCCAGGAGGCATGTCTCTCTCCTTGTCTCAGACCAGATCTGGAATGGAGATTGAAGTTGAAAATGGTGATCAAAGCTTTGCTAGTGCCTGAGATCACCGAGAAACCTAGAGCAGAAACTTGAGGACATCTCTGTTTAGGGGATTGTGCCAAAGAAAAGGACCATTAAAGGAACAGAGGGGTGGGGGGATGGACTTTTAGTAGCAGAAACAGAAGAGGATGATGGTGCTATAGAGTCAGCAGTGAGCCTTTCAAGGGGCTAATAATTAAACACCAATAACAAATCAATAAAGACTGGAAAGAAGCTATTGGATTCAACTAGGAAGTCATAAATATTGTCCTTTTTAAGAATAGATTTAGTGAGTTCCATCTGCAGCAAGTTGTACTACGAATACAAGGTAATGACACTGTTGACACCCAGTAAGCGTCAAGAATGTTTCAAAAAGCATAGTATGGTAGTGGGATCCCATAAAGAGGAAAGTGGGATCTAGGGAAAGTGTACTGTTTGTAGGTTTGGTTTGTGTCAAAGAAGAGACATTTTAAAATGTGAATGATTTAGTAAACACTTCTATGATATTTGCAATGGATCAGGCACTGTTCTAAATGCTTTACACATATTTGAGGACTTAGTCCTCATAAGAGGAAATAATCTTATGGTCTTCACTTTACAAATGGCAAAGAACTTGCCTGAGGTTACATGACTGTCAAGATGAAGTCAAGAATTGTCCCTAGGCAACTTGTCTCCCCTGGTAGCTCAGTGATAAAAAACCTGCCTGCCAATGTAGGAGACAAGAAAGATGTGGGTTTGATCTCTGGGTCATAAAGATCTCCTGGAAGAGGGCATGACAACCTACTCCAATATTCCTTCCTGGAGAATCTCATGGACAGAGGAGCCTGGCGGGATATAGTCCATGGGGTTGATAAGAGTCATGCATGACTGAATGATTAACACTTTCACTTTTCAAGGTACCTCCAAAGAAGGGAGGGGAATGGGGCCATGAGCACGAGTGGAGAGATCAACCCCAGGCAGGAAGGAATATTGTAATAGGAGAAAAAAGAGATAGAAATTGTGGGTATAGTTGCAGGTAAGTTTGTAAGTTTGGTGACTGTAAATAGAGGCTTTTTCAAAAGTGTGGAGGAGAAATGGTCTGAAAGCAATAGTGGGGAGTAAGGAAGGTCCTGATTTAATTTTCAAACCCAAAGCTTTACATGGGATGTAGAAAAGGAGCAACTGTCACTCAAGAGCCTACTTGGTGTCTCAGGAAAGAGCTACGTTTTATTTAAGGCAAAGAGAGAAGAGCCGTGAAGACCTAGGAAGCTTCATCATGGGATGAGAGTGGTGGGAGACTCAGAGGAAAGATTTGGAAGAGAGAAAAGGAATGGGGAGTTGGGATGAGGGGAAATGATAAAATATCAGTAACCAGTGAGGCTTGCACCTGGGTTGGGGATCAAGAAGAGTCAGACTGTCTCTTCTATGTATTATCCAGGCTGGGGAACACCAAGAGGGAACTCCAAGAAGTTAGTCTTCTGATTGGGGGAGGGGGTGAGGGGATAAGAAGAAGAAAAAGAGGAGAGGAGGGGACGAAATGGTGGGAGTGGTTCAGTGGTCAGATCACCCTGGAAAGGCAGTACTTCCAAATAAGTCATTGTTCTGGGAGATGAAAAGACTGCAGCCTTTGGCAGAAGTCACCATGATCAGATCCACTTGTGAAAGTTCTTGAGAAAGTCTTGTAAAAAGGTTCCTAATATGTATGTGTGTGTGTGTGTGCACCTGCTGAGAAAATTTTTCCTATCTGGTGTCTTTGGTATTAAGAGAGGCAAATCTTGAATTTTTTTTTTTTTTTTTTTACCAAAAGTACATTTCAATGAATGGATGTTTGGAGCAAGCTGGCTGTATCGCCTAAGAGTGAGCAGGGTTCTAGCCTCCTGATCGTCTGACTCCAGAGGGCTTCTCTTGACCACACCATTCCACTGTGCTCCAAAATATCTGCATACATCAGACAAGAGGAAAACTGCCTTATAATTCTCAGAGAAACATTACAAACAAATAAAATAAAGGACAAGAAAATCCCTGAAAGAGAAATGGGTAAAAGATTTGAATGAGAAATTCACAAAGAAAGAAATACAAGTGATCAATAAATATATGAAAAAATGCTGGCCCTTACTTATAATTAATGAAACACTTTTTCACCTGCTGTATTTGCAAGGATATTAAAAACATGAATTCCACAGAGTGTACAGAATATTGATAGCTACTTGTAATGAAATACTATACAACCGTTAAAAGAATGAGCTCTGCTGTGGAAAGAACTTATGCAATGTAATATTAAGAAAAAAAATGAAGTTTCCAGCTAATATGCATATAAAATACTACTTTAAAAATCAGGCTTTGTATGTGAAGATATGTGCTTATAAATGATCAGAAAATGTTTGGAAGAATATAGCAGAAATAATTACCATATGTAACTCTGGAGAGTGAAATTGGAGGTCTAAAAGGATACAGACCATGGGGATGAGTGGAAGTTCTTTTTAAAAATATATCTTGTTAGGGAAAATTTTAAACATTGCCAGGCTGGAAGAATGATATAATGAGCCCCCTGCCCATTTACCCATCACTCTGGTCCAATAATTATGAATATTGCTTTACGTTATCCTTTTGTTCTATTTGAAAAAAATACCTTTGGTTTGTATTATTTTTTCTGCTAAAAAAAATCCAACATGATGAAAGTGATTTTCCCCAATGCTTTCACAACCACAGCCCAAACTTTAGTTTCTAGAAGCAGCAGAAGGCTTCAGAAGCTAGGGATCTGGGGAGGTTTAGCCATGTTTCTCTTAAATTCTGTCAGCTCTGTAGCTAGGGGGACAGCTTACTTTATCCAGATACTATAAAACGATCCTTAATTTTAAAACCAACATCAAAGGAAGACTGTCTACCCGCTAAGGGGAATTTAATTTGTTCACCACCCCCACCCATACCCCCTAGTCCATGTTTTTTATTAAAGGACAATTTGATTTATCCTGCAGCTTATTTTTATCTCTTTGTTAAGATTTACTTCATTCCCCACCAAAGTCCCAAACTAAGAAAACAGTATCTTCATCTTCAGACTGGTGTGTCTTGGACAGCCAAGCAGCTGCTGCCAGATGTTGCCCTTGGTCATGGGGTCTGATGAATGTCTCATGCCAGAGGATCGGGGGAGCTTGGAAAAGTACATACATTCCCTAGCTCCATTTGGGATACAGTGTGAAGTTCTGCAGACTGAAAATGAGGACCCCCCCTCCTCTCTGCATCCATCCATCACTTACTCAACAGTCAATCATTCCATATACCCGACCCTTGGCCAGGCTTTATGCTAGAGTTAGGGTTATAATGTTGAGCAACACATGGCCCTTGCCCTTCAGAAGCTTATCACAACTGGAAAGAAACTTTAAAGATTTTCTCTGCTTCCTCTTCTCAGATTGCTCTTCCTATCTTGTCTATATATTCTTACTCATCCTTCAGAGTTTAGCCAAGAGTCACCACCGCGGATGAACAAAACTTGCAGTTTATTGCCTCCTTTCCAAGGAACATCCTTCTTATCTTGTCCACCTCAACTTACTCATCCTGAAAAACTGGGGTCAGCAGTCCCCATCACTGTAGCCTTGCCTGACTCCTCAAATCCTGGCAGGTTACTGTGCTGATCAGATTGCATTGTAGATTCTTACGTGTTTGCCTTCCTGTGGAGCAGAGCCTTTAATTCTCCAGTTTGCACACAGTGCAGAGTGTGTATGTTCATTGAATTAATGCATAAAGAAGCGTAACAAACATAGTTTTTTTTGGGGGGGGTATGTCATTTTATGTCTCACAAGCACCTTGAAGATAATCTCTGTGGCTAGCAACCCCTTCACAACTGTCCCTCCTTTTCTCTGTGTTCTACCAAAACACAAATCTTATTAAATCTTGTCTGAGAAGACCCGAGATTCCAAGCAAAAGAGCAGACGTATGTCTGTTGTCCCAGCCTGAGCAACTAAAATGTAACACTCAGCCCTTTGAAAGAGACATTAGTGTGGGTTTCAAACCCATTCCTTTCCATTTTAAATATTTTAAAAAGAAATTGGAATTTACCAGTATTATCATGTTTTTAGCATCCTGCTCTGAAGTCTTTGGACAGAGTGAAGGTGTTTGCAGCGCTTTTGTACAACTGCAGAACTTTTAAGAAAAACTAGGCAACATACAGCAGGTGAAGAATCATATCGAATAAGCACTAGATCAAGTCGGGGGACCTAGCTTCTCCTTCTTTTTGAAGCCTTAGTTTCTTCATCTGCAAAGAAGAAGGAGGAGAAGGAGAAAAAGAAGAATGAAGAGAAGAGGAAGAAAAAGTAGGAGGAAAAGGAGGAGAAGAACAAGAAGAAAGAGGAGGTGTAGGAGATGAAGGAGGTGCCCGAGTGCTTTCAAGGGTCCCTCATGGCTTTAAGCTCAATGAATCCATGAGTCCAGAAACCAGGACACAAATCTTTTCGGTAAACCGAAATAAAAAGTCAATTTTCTTATCTAATCTCCTCTTCTATGAATTGCCATTGAGATATGGGGTAATATTATAAATTTTTTTTCTGTTAACTGTTTCCTGTGAATCGAGACATTTTAAGGTAACAAGTTAGCAAGCAAGCAAAAAAAAAAAAGTCCCTTTGGGAAACTGATTTCAAGAGAAAATTCCAAAGTCCATTGTTTTCTTTGATTTCTTTTTGGCAAAGATATCTTAATTCAAGTTGCTATTGCATATTTTGAATTTAATCCAATGGGAGAGGAGATTCCACACTTATTTATAACTCCCCTGCTGCCAGCTCCCATTATGGGTGGTAACCCAAGCTCTTTGGAGCCAGTCTGACACCTGAGTTTCCGGATTGTGGCAGTTCCTGCCTGTTCATTCCACTGCTTTCCCAGCAATAGGACTGGCACAGGACATCTTTACTGTACAGTTTTTTAAATTTCAGTGTTAAGTTTTTGTCTCGCATCTATGATTCTGCTAAAACAAATCAGGCACCATTAGTTGATAATATTGTCTCAATTCAGATTTACATCAAATACCCAAATGGGAGAGGTAAAAAGTGACCTCTACCCAAAAGAAAATTAGAATAACTACTAATAATTTTCATTTGCTGACTATATGCCAAGTCTTATCTCAATTCTTCCTCACACAACACTGTGAGACAGGTACTATTACATGCCTCATTTTATAAACGAAGAAATTGAGGTTTGAAGAAGTTACTATCAAATCTAAGATTACTCAGTGCACCAAATTTGTGTTCAGATCCAGAATATCTGATCCCACAGTCTGTGCATATAACTACTGTACTGTATTGCTGCTCAAGATACCTGAATGTATGTGCCCTCAGAGGCATCCCTGGTGGTGCTAGTAAAGAACCTGCCAGCTAATGCAGGAGAAACAAGAACATAAAAGAGATGCAGATTTGATCCCTAGATTGAGAAGATCCACTGAAGGAGTATCAGATCTGGGAGACTATTCTGAACGGAACCAATGATAAAAGGTTTTTAATGGATTCCAAAATGATAATAGAATCTAATCATCAGCATGTCTCCTGAATTAGCCACAAGACAAGTTTTGGACATTATAGAAATAGAAGTCTTTGTTAAATAAAGGTTAAGTTTAAGAAACATTGCTGGATATCCAGGAAAATTAATCACATAAATTAATAAATTATATTAGTTAAGGTAAATGACTTCAGTTGTTATAGCACAACGATCATTTATTACTCCCAGTTCAATGTGGTTGGTAGATGGACTCTGCTCCACACAGTCATTCAGGGCAGGATCTGGACTAGGGTGGGGTGAGCAGGGTATTCATCTCAGGTACAAAACTGAAGGGAGTCACTCAGTAATCAAGAGAAATAATATTTTAATGCCATATTTTTGAAAAAATCAAACCTAATGCAAAAATATTCATGATGAATAAAGTATTAAAATTTTAAATTAAGACAGGAGCCAACAGAGCTGGGATAACAATGAAGTGATTCAGACTATGTCATGCTGGCTAATTAAAGGCAGATTTTAAAAATCCAACTAAAAGCAAAATGACCTTTTACTCAGAAAATGGAAGTTCACAGGTGTGAGCAAAACAAAAACATGCATAATTGCTCCCTCCTGTCATGTCTGGACCCATGGTAAAGGGAAAAATATCCCCAGGCCAGTGGGGGAGCAAACACTGCATTTTCCCATCACTCCAGGCAAGAGATGGAGCACAAGATTCCATCTTGTGCTCTGGAGTGCAGACTGGAGTGAGCTTCGCTTTGGCAACCATAGGACCCCAAGGAACTGGTTTGCTCCTCAAGACTGGGAGGAACGGCTCCTTCACTAAAAGGCTTTAGTTGGTGGCTGCCCTGACAAATAGCTCCAAAGAGCCTTTGGTTAAGGTAGTTATTATTTTCACAGCAAGCAATACACCCAAAAACCATCTTAAATCATATTGCTGAGATATCAACCATTATCTTACATTTTGAATAATATTTATACCCAGATATAAACTCTTAAGGGGCTTCCCAGGTAGTGCTAATGGTAAAGAACTCTCCTATCAATGCAGAAAAAATAAGAGATGGGGGTTTGATCCCTGGGTTGGAAAGATCCTCTGGAGAAGGAAATGTCAGCCCGTTCCAATATTCTTGTATTGAGAATCCCCCTGGCCAGAGGACCCATAGGGTCGCAAAGTGTGGGACATGACTGAAGCAACTTAGCACGCACACATAAACTCTTAAACGACACACAAGTCATTATCCTCCTTTTGGAACCAACTTTGTATTTTAATATTCTCCCCAATTTAATATTTTAAAATTACCTGTACCTTAACATCTCTAAAATCAAGATGTCTTATAATAAACATCTTATATGTATAGCATTTCATTTTTTTTCTTTAAAGCTGTTATTAAAATAATGGTATGTCTTTCCATCAATGGCAATTTAGAATCAAGAAAGTGTAGTATTTCTATGAAACATGATAGATAGCTTTATAATCTTAACATATTAAGAAGACATACAAAATTATAATAAATGTAGTAATACCTTGAGAGATAAACAGGCAAAGAATATGAACCTCCCATTTGCATAAGAAAAATATAACTAACCAGAAAATATAAAGAACTTTACTAGTGCTTAAGTAAGTACAAAATAACAAAAAAGAAGCTACATTTCTGTCTTTCAGATTAGCAAAGAATAATTTTTTAAAAAATCCAGTGCTAATATAGAGTGAAATAGAATGGGCATTACCATCAAATTTTGGTGAGTATATTTCTACAAAATTTCTGAAAAGCAATTTGGCTATATATGTTAAAATCCTTAGTGTTCACACTTTATTTATTATTTTATAAATGTATTACATGAGAACAATCAGAAATAAGTAAAATTTTATCCACAAATACAGTAAATGGAAAAGTCAAGATTCTAAATGTACACACTATATCAGTTGTGTAAGGAATTCGGAAAAAAAATAAGATACCTACTTACATGTACTTTACAAGTAGATGCATATTATTTTAATAACCAGAAAGAAATTTAAAAGCTGAAAGGAAAGAAAATGACCATAGAATATTCTGATGGAGTTTTTATTTCTTCCCAAAGGAAAAGTAGGACAATTTCTTACCACAACGTTTGTCCTTGTATAAGACTTACCAACAAAAAATTACACATTTGGGGATTTCTGAACATTTATGCAGCATGGTTTTTCAAGATTTGTTAGATTTAGGTGACTTAAAATCTCAATTCTTGAATTTCAAATTTTTAGGAAAATCGGTTTGAAGCTTGTTATTGTAATTATTTGACTCTTTTTTTCACACACTGGCAGGTCATTGGTTAAACTTACCCTGTTAAGCATCATCTTCCTGAGTGAGGAAGTTTTCAGTGTCTGCACTAAAGATGTTATTAGGCAGCTTTTTTTAATCTCTTGCAAATAATAGTCAGATAGAGCTCCTGATTGTAAATGTTTATTTATCAAAAATCCAACAGAAATTATATGCTGCTAATTAACACTGTGTAATAAGAATATTGCAAGATTTCCTTTTAATAGGACTCTTATGTCCAATTCAATATTACCTACGCTCAGAAGAATCTCCTAGAGGTCACTGGCTGTTTCCTATACTCCCCACCTCCAAGCCTCATCTCCAATCTTGAAATTTTAGTTTTGCTTACATATTCTTTAAGAAACAATAAAATACAGCATGCTTTGACTTGTTCCTTTGATATCAGAAAAAATAATCAGTTAAAGCTGATACCAAGTTTATATACTATATAGCTTCTTTATTTCAATAACTTCCTTATTATATTTATTTTTTCATGTATTAATACTTCTAATATTTTATTTAGGTAGGCTGATAGAATCACTGAGGTGCTCAAGTATCTTGCAGGCTAATTAGGGGTGGTAGGGTTGTGGGGCAGTTAGATTATCAGCAATTATAGTTGAAAGTGAAGAGTATCACTGATTCTTTTATCCAACATAGGTTTATTGAGTGTGTGCCATGGGCCAGAGAGAGTTCTGGGCATTGAGATAAAGTAAGGTATGAGGCAGAGGCTTTGCTCCCTGAATAGGACAGTAACTGGACACCCTGAGAGCATGGAAGACAGGTGAACTTCCATAAGTTGATAACCCACAATACTCTCAGTTTCTTTTCTCTTCACCCCTTATTTCTAAACTCTAGCCAAGTGGGTTTCTCTTGATTTGCTTTAATGCTCTCCTTGTAATTTTGATACACAGTTAGGTTTGGGAACCACTATAATGACTAAATAGCCATAATGATCTCATTCGAAAGCAGATGAAATTATTAAAAAGCAGCAGAAAAAAGTTTCCTTGAATCATCTTGTTTCCACAACAACTTGCTGCTGTTAGAATTTTGTTTTAGAATGTAAAATCATCAATGGTGTTGTCTTTAATTCTGTCCAACTATATAAATAAGACTCTTCTGTGTCCTCCAGATGATTCTTGGCTTTTGTAAGTTATTGAATTAATAGTCAGCTGAAGTTATTTCTTCTGTTCTCATTTGAAATTATCTTCTTATAAAAATGATGCTGCAATCTAGTATCTTTTTGTTCATCTGCTTCGTGCAAGCCTATGACTCTTTTATAGTTTCACAAACGTGCCATGTTTTCTTGCCTCTGGGTCCTTGAACATGCTATTCCATTTCCCACTTATTGGCTCATTTTTATTCAGAAGTCAAGTGTGAAAAGTAATTAATTTTTATGCATACAAGATATCAAAAGATATAACTTCCATGCATCCTGTCATGGTAAGATTTACTGAGGATGGTAAATCTGAATTGAGAATGACAAGACTTGAGAAAGAGCTAGCTAAGGAAGAAGAGCCAAGGTAAGGAAGTCCCAGAATGATGTTGGGCAGAAGGATGCAGAAATCCAGAGTGGAGAACTCTAGGGGAAAGAAAAGAGCTCTTGAGAAAGAACATAGGCAAACATTTAGCAAATATGATGGAATCATTAGTCACATAGAAAATTGTACAAATGATAAAAGAAAGTGAAACAGAAGGTTTTTAACATAGAAAAATGTAATTCTTGCATATGCTGTCTCAACAGTAGCAGTTGCATCATCTTTGCAATATATCTAGTATTTCTTTTACTCTTGTGCTATGACTTTATTGAGACAAGCAGAGAAGAGAACTGAATGTGTGAGTAGTGATGTTTTAATGACATTAAATCCTCTATCAATGCAAAAAGTCAACAGGAGAGATAAACCAAACAATAATAGGCATATAGAAAAGTAAGATGGAAAAAGTGCCAGCAGAAATGGCTTGAGAATTCAAAGTAGTCGCTTAAGGCAGGTATGGGTGAGGATGTGTACAAGAGACTGCACTGCTGTTGTTTTCTATGAAAGTCTTTTAAGTATTTTTGTTATCACTGTGTTTGAAAACTGCATATATTCCTTGATTAAAAAATCAAATCAACATGTACATATAGGAAGCAACTACTACATGCCTGGTGAAGTGCTGAACTCTGTAAATGATATGAGGAAGGCCAGAAAAAAACATTCTGACGCTTCCGGACCCTAAGAAGCCTTGGAGGAGATGAGCTGCTACTCATGTCTAAAACAAAGAGTACAAATGAACTTATCTACAAAACAGTAATAGAGTTACAGATGTAGAAAACAAACATATGGCTATCAGGTTGCAAGGGAGGGGGGAATAAATTGGGAGATTGGGACTGACATATATACAATCTACTATATATAGAATAGTTAACTAATGAGGACTTACTACTATATAGCACAGATAGCACAGGGAACTCTACTTAATACTCTGTAATGGCCTACATGGGAAAAGAACTTTAAAAAGAGTGAATATATATATATATATATATATATATATATATATATATATATATATCTGAATCATTTTGCCGTATATGTGAAACTTACATAGCATTGTAAATCAACTATACTCCAATAAAAATGTTTTTAAAAAGCTCTGTGACAACCTACGGGGGAGGATAGTGTGGAAGGGGGAGAGAATTTCAAGAAACGGGGGACATGTGTATATTTATGGCTGATTCATGTTGATATATGGCAGAAACCAACACAATATTGTAAAGCAATTATTCTCCAATTAAAAATAAATAAAAATTTTAAAAAGTGACAAAAGAAAAAAGTGTGACCAAATCTGAGAAGAAATGCAAAAAGTTTTGTATTTAAATTATATGTACCTTAAAGTTTATGAAAGTATATAAAACAAAACATGCTGGTGAATTTATAATTTCTTCCCTTACTCAAAAGGCAATGAAATTGAATCACCCTACTTTGGCTCCTCCTTAAGGATTTACAAATTTGGCCCCATCAAAGTCTCACCAATAGCAAGACTATATTGAAGAATTAGCCAGACTTTGCATTTGTTAGAGAAGGAAATGGCAATCCACTCCAATATTCTTGCCTGGAGAATCCCATGGACAGAGGAGCCTGGCAGGCTACAGTCCAAGGGGTCACAAAGAGCTGGACACTATTGTGTGACTAAAACACACGTTGCATTTGTAATGAAATGGCTGCTTTGCAATCTTCAATCTTAACTCCTTAAAAAAGTTAAGTGCTTCCTTTGTACCAGGCACTTTGTTGTTATGAGCACCGAGTTCACGTTATCCTTTGCCCAATAACTGTCTTAAAGGATGCTGCAGATATGACTGAAGGACAAGCAAGTAAGAAAATCAGAACCGGAGGGTCAGAAGAATGGAGACAAAGAGGAAAAGAGAGCACTAATGTTGTTTGTCAGGACTTTGGGGGCAGTTTCACATATGCACTTCTTGCCAGTGTTGTATATTTTACTTGGACATCCTGTCACTTCCTCTGTACCCTTTGTGACAGAGCTATTTGTTAAAAAGGTTAAAATCCCAGAGGAAGTTGTTTATGTGGCGTGTTCCTTGGCAAGAGATTTATCTTCTGGTCCTCTGAGAAATGTTAAGTTACAGCATACAATTAAGCCTATTCAAGTTTAAAAAAAAAGAAAGTGAAGTCGTTCAGTCGTGTCCAACTGTTTGCGACCCCATGGACAGCAGCCTGCTGTAGGCTCCTCCGTCCACGGGATTTTCCAGACAAGAGTACTGGAGTGGGTTTCCATTTCCTTCTCCAAGGGATCTTCCCGACCCAGGGATCGAAGCCGGATCTTCCACATTGTAGGCAGATGCTTTACCGTCTGAGTCACCAGGGAAAATACAAGCCTATTCAAGTTAGAGGGTGTCAAATGTTCTTGAATAAAGAAAAAAACAAACCTCTGCGGGGGAAGGTGTATCTCAGAGATCCACCATTGCATATACCCTGGAAGAATTTTTTCCCAAAGTTAAGAAAGCCAACAGTCTCAGAACCTGAGAATTGTCTGCATTTTAGACTAACAGATTTTAAAGGTAATACACATCTATTAGATTTTTTTAACTTTTTATTTTGTATTGAGGTATAGCTGATTAACAAACAATGTAAGAGTTTCAGGTGGACAGCGAGGAAATTCAGCCGTACATGTACATTCCCAGGTGGTGCTAGTGGTAAAGAATCCATCTGCCAATCCATGAGAAGTAAGAGATTCAGGTCTGATCCCTGGGTTGGAAAGATCCCATTGAGGAAGGCATGGCAACCCACTCCAGTATTCATACCTGGAGAACCCCATGGACAGAGGAGCCTGGCGGGCTACAGTCCAAAGGGTCACAAAGAGTTGAACACGGTCGAGTAACTTAGCATGGCATGACTAGTATATTTTAGTTAGCACAATATTTTAAAGGTTCATTCATGTTTAGTATATGTTAGAATTTCCTTCCTTTTTAAGGTTGGATAATAATCAATATTATGTATATACCACATTTGTTTATCCATTCATTTTTAAGGATGAAGAAAGAATATTTTTATCAATTACTGTTTGAATTTTGTCTCCCCTTGGTGTCTGTGGCAGAGTTGGCTGGGAGACGATCATTTTAAGGTCCCTCTTCCATAGTGTAGAGTTGCTGGGCAGCATCACCCAGATAGAGATTACATTTCCTGGTCCCGTTTTTGTCAAAGTGGGCCTCATGACTAGTTATTGTCAACAATGTGGGAGGAAGTGATATGTCACTTTTGAACTGATTCTCTAAACACTTGCTGGCAGGCTAACTCCAGGGCAACTTTAAAACCATAAGAAGGCAGAGCCCCAGGGAGAAATAGCCCGAGTCACCACCTTGAGGAAAGCCTCCCCGGAGAGCTTCCTGTGTCGAGAATCACATTGGATTTTCTTAAGCCTCTGTGTCAAGCCTCTGTGATTTGGGGGCTCTTATTCAACTCAAATGGCTTTCTTGGTGGCTCAGTGGTAAAGAACCCACCTGCCATTGCAGGAGACATGGGTTGGGAAGATTTACTGGAGAAGGAAATGGCTGACCATTCCAGTATTCTTGCCTGGGAAATCCCATGCACAGAGGATCCTGGCAGGCTACTGTCCATGGGTTACAAAAGAATCAGACACAGTTTAGTGTCTCAACAACATGCAACCCTAACACAGCTTTTAAGACTCACTTATTTCAAGTTTCTTTTCCTACCTTTCCAGCTCTTCTTTCCTGTTGTTCACCACTGACTTTTACCCTCTGCCTTAACTCTTGCTTTTCAGCTGCGAGTTCACACTTTACTTATTTTTTTCATGGAAGGGCATTTTGGTTTAAATATAGCAGTGTATACATGTCAATCCAAAACTCACTCCACTTTTTAGTAGTGTCTGTGTCAATCCTTTCCTACCTAAGTACTCTGCTATGATTTAATTAAGCGGAGACAGACCAAGGAGTATGTCAAGCCAGCTGAAAGCTGGAATGCTAGTCTATAAGAGGTGCTTAAAGTTTATTGGAAATTTTGTTTATACTGATAATTTTTTAAGGACGACTCTGTACTAGTTGGAGTGAGGGCTGAGACCTTCATGAAATCTGCTTCAGAACAGCAGATGGTCTCTAAGCTGCCTTAGGAAGCAGGTGGGTTGTGGGTAATGCAGGACTAGGTGTTTGCTGAGTGGGGATTAGCACCCAACTCCTGTATACAAATGTGGAGCAAATATGAGAAAACATCAGTTTATGGGGGTAGATTGTTAGACAACTCATGTTCCCCATGTATCTTAGTCTGGCCCTGAGTTCAGGCTAGCAGTTTTTCTTTCTTTTTCTGAGCTATTACATTTAATTCCAAATGGATCTGCCATTCATTCTCCTCCCTGCCATCATTCTATCTTTGCCTTAAATCTCTGAGGTTGCAAATTGCCTATGGTCAAACTCCTTTGAATGGATCTGATATGCCACACACTGGGAAGAGAGCAGGATAGAAAACCCATTTAAATAGTTCAGGCTATGAGTGCAAATTTGTTGTATGATGTCTGGAGCTCAAATCAGGTGCTCTGTGATAACCTAGAGGGATGGGATGGGTTGGGAGGTAGGAGGGAGATTCAAGAGGGAAGGGACATATGTACACCTATGACTGATTCATGTTGATATATTACAGAAACCAACACAGTACTGTAAAGCAATTATCATCCAATTAAAAATAAATAAATTTAAATAAACAGTGCAGGCTATGATTCCAAATCATGAGCTCATACCAAAAGATGAGGAGGTGCAGAAGACATGAGTGTGTTATGCCTGGCTGTTTCTCATCTCTGAATCTTTACTCAGATTGTCCCTTCTTCCAGAATTCCAGAAGACTATACACTCATCTTGTAAGTCTTAATCCAAGAGATATCCTTTCTGTGAAATCTTTTCTGACAAATCTCCTCACAACCCCTACCTCCACTCCCTCATTATCAGTTCTTTTCTGTCTTTTCTCCCTTTCCATATCCAGGCAGTGGTGGAAGCATAAAAACTTAGACTTTTCTAGCATTTAATCAGGTCCCATGGCAGTGTGAGAATAGTTACTGTGATATTGTTGTTTTAAGGGACATTATATACATCCTGGTTACAATGAAGGGCACTGGGGCTCTATGGTTTATGCTACATGCACACATGTTTAGTAATTGCTTCCCACTGGACCCCAAGACTGCCAGCATGTGGAGAACAGACGTGTCCTGTGGCCTAAACATAAGAGTTTGAATGTTTCCTTTGGGCAGAGGAATGCCCATTTATCTTTTCCTCTTCCTGAATCCACTTTTTCATCTGGGTACAATCAATCATCTTTTTGTTGAAAATAAATAAATTAAATGCCTTACAGGGAGTTTACTTGGCAATTGAAGTAAAGATAGAGGAAGATTATTCTTTCTGTCCACATTTTGACAGGAAATCTCTGCCTTTCCAAATGTGACCCAAAGACCCACTAACCTGAAAGTGGTTGGTTTGAACTTTGTAACCAAAGTAATTACTCAAAAAATATCTTTGGTGAGCACACTAGAAGTACATCACCACCTGCTGCTGTTGCTGTTGTTTAATTAATAGTCTCCAGGTGACAGGCCAGCAAGACTGGACCAATAAGCACAAATAATTGAAATCAATAACAATCTTGAGATGCAGAGTTTTATTCCACTAAATACTCATTATAAAACTATGGTTTTGAAGTTTTATAAGCAAAGGAGACAGCTGTGAATAAAGCTTCTGTGTGGGCTTTACTTACCTTGAGTTCTACCACTAGCTCTGACTTTCCAGCTACACCCTACACTGTTATTAAACAACAGCATACTTTACACATAGATTTGGTACTAAAAAGAGATGCTTACTCCCCTGTTTAAGGGTTTTTGCTTTAGGAGAGTTTTTGTTTGTTTTTGTTGTGGAAGTGGTCACACACTGAGGTAGCATGGCTAAATGGTTCTTTCTTTTTTAAAAGACTTTACTTTTTAAAAACAGAATTGGAAGAAGAGTATAGAGGTTTCCCATATATCCCCTATACTTGTACATGCATTGCCCCCACCATTATCAGCATCCCCCACCAGTGATCGAACCCAGGTCTCCTGGATTGCAGGTTCAATCTCTGGGTCAGGAAGATTACTTGGAGAAGGAAATGGCAACCCAATCCAATATTCTTGCATGGAAAATCCCATGGACAGAGGATCCTGGCAGACTGCAGTCCATGGGGTCACGAAAGAGTCAGGGAAGACGTAGCAACTAAACAACAGCAACATATACTTTTATACATTCATCCAAACCCATTGAATGTACAACATCAAGAGTGAGCCCTTAGGACTTTGGATAATTATGAGATGTCAATATAATAATAACTTCATCTGAGGTTAAAAATGTAACATTCTGATGGGGGATATTGATAATGGACATGTCAATCTTCAATTCCAGGGTTGATGTGTTCCTATTTCTTTGTTGCCAGTTCTGGGAATTATCACAGTTTATTTAATGGCTAAGGTCTGATCATCATGTAGTTAACTTCTACCTGGTAGGAGTTTCAGTATCTATGAGAAAACTCACAGGACATGGCTTAGTATATTATCTATAGTCCTTGAGAAGGAACTAAGATTCTTGACTATGCTTAATGACTAAACTGGGCTTCCCTAGTGGCTCAAACAGTAAAGAACCTGCCTGCAATGCAGGAGACCCTGGTTCAATCGCAGGGCCAAGAAGATCCTCTGGAAAAGGGAATGGCTACCCACTCCACTATTCTTGCCTGGAGAATTCTATGAACAGAGGAGTATTACGGGCTACAGATCATGGGGTCACAAAGAGTTGGACGTGACTGAGCGACTAACACTTTCATTATCTTTCACTTTCAATGACTAAACTATTATTATTTAGTCTTATTGGACTATTTGCCTTTGTTTTTGCATTTTCTCATTTCTGTGATTAAACTTATCCTCTGGTTAAGGTTTTTCCACAAGGTCAGGTGGAGGACGCAGTGGGAAAGGACCATAGGGTCTTGCTCTGTTTCACTGTGACTATCCCTTGGTGGGATTTTGTGTGGACATAAGTTTTCAACATCATGTTGCCAACAAAGGTCCTTATAGTCAAAGCTATGGTTTTTCTGGCAGTCATGTAAAGATGTGAGATTTGGACCATAAAGAAGGCTGAGCACCAAAGAATTGATGCTTTCAAACTGTGGTGCTGGAGAAGACTCTTGAAAATCCCTTGGACTGCAAGGAGATCAAACCAGTCAATCCTAAATGAAATCATCCCTGAATATTCATTGAAAGGACTGGTGTTGAAACTGAAGTTCCAATAATTTGGCCATCTGATGCAAAGAGCCGACTCATTGGAAAAGACCCTGTTGCTGGGAAAGACTGAAGGCAAAAGAGACAAGAGGGAAGCAAATGATGAGATGGATAGCATTGCTGACTCAATGGACAAAAACTGGAGCAAACTCTGGGAGATATCGAAGGACAGGGGAGCCTGGCATGCTGCAGTCCATGGAGTCACAAAGAATCAGACATGACTTAGTGACTGAACAACAATGAACAAAATTTTCAACTCATTTAGGAAAATACCTAGGAGAGTGATTGCTGGGTCATACGGTAAGAGTATATTTAATTTTGTAAGAAACTCTGAAACTGTCTTCCAAAGTGGCTGTGCTATTTTACATTTCCCCAGTAATGTATGAGAGCTCCTGTGGCTCCACATCCTCACTGTATCTTGGTAGCTAGACATGATGTACCAGGTGAGAGAAAATGCTGTCAAAGCACCTTTCACAATATAGTGGTGAGGTGTGGGGGAAGGGGAAGTGTTCTAAAGTCTCTGATTAGGTCTCAGTCTTTTAATGAGCTTGTGCCTCTGGAGTGGGAACTCCAGAAGTGTTTCTCATTTTTCACTCCCTGCTTTAGCCCAGACAGAATGACTAGAACAGGCTGGGATTGAGTATTTTCCTATATTCACATGGAAGGCTAGAGGTGACTGGAATCAGATAATGTTCTTCCCTCAGATCAATTCAACTCTGATAATATCCCAGCAGTTTAGGCTCTGGTTAACTAGTTTTCCCTAAGAAGTTCATAACGCGGACAACTTTTATGGTTAAAGGTAAAAAACCTAAGACCACATTTTTTCTCAAGCCTTACTTTATGCTGGAAAATCAAAGGTTGAAGTGTGTTATTTAATTGTTGTTTAGTCGCTAAGTCATGTCCAACTCTTTTTCAACCCCATGGACTGTAACCCACCAGGCTCCTCTGTCCATCTGATTCTCCAGGGAAGAATACTGGAGTGGATTGCCATCTCCTCCTCCGGGGGATCTTCCTCACCCAGGGATCGAACCTGAGTCTTCTGCATTGCAGGCAGGTTCTTTACCACTGAGTCACCTGGGAAGCTATGTTATTTGATTAGAAAATCTCATAATTTGTGTTTGTTTTCCCTGGTGGCTCAGATGGTAAAGCATCTGTCTATAATGTGGGAGACCTGGGTTCGATCCCTGGGTTGGGAAGGTTCCCTGGAGTAGGAAATGGCAACCCACTCCAGTACTCTTGACTAGAAAATCCCATGGACAGAGGAGCCTGGTGTCCATGGGGTTGCAAAGAGTCAGACACAACCAAGCGACTTCACTTTCTTTCCTCCTAACACTGGTTTAATTACTCTTGGCCCCAACATAGCAGAGCTACATTTTTCAGTGGGAAAAGATATTAAACTGATAAGAACAGAAACTACACTTGATTGTAGCCAAAAGGCCAAGAAATGATGGGAAAGGATTTTAATTTCCTCTTCGTGGTTCATAAAACAGCCCACTTACCCCTGGTGGAATTTTTTCTCCCTCACTGACCAAGGTGGCCACAAAATTTCCTTCCTCAAAATCCTTGGTTAATAAATGGTGCAATATGGAGCTTGTAGCTGGCAAGTGGAAAGGGAATTGCCCACTGCTTTGCCCTGCCATCTTAGGAGTAAGGCTACACCTCAGCTCTGAGATTTCACAGGCAGGGAGGGACCCTCAACTTCTTCCATCCAGAGCTTCTCCTCTTTCTCCTCAAAACTGCCTCGATGAGGTGACTGACTCCCTCCGTCAATGACTGGAGATGAAGCTTGAAGAGCAAGTGTGCCCAGAGCAAATGCTTTTTGTTCTTACCCTTAGGTGTAAATGCTTAAAAACAGATTTGTAGTCAGAACAATGAGGAAGTAGGAGAGAGCTGGCTAGTGTGGGGAAAGGGAAATGGGGCTTTCCCAGCAAGAAGATTCTGAAATATGGACTGGGGGAGGGGAGAGGACTTACAGTGGCTTCCTCACAACTTTAACCCAGTCTCACCTTTTACTAACACTGAGAAAGTACTTGACAGACAACTTGGGTGTCTCCCAAACAACGCCACCAATGAGACTCTTCCTCCCCTCTTGTCTCCATTTCTCATACATGGATTGCTCTTCTCTGCCTAGAAAGGCAGTGAGTTCCTGGATGTTGTTGACTACGGAAAGAAGAAAAGAATCCAGGGCATTCAGCTGCTGCTAAGAAAGGTCATTCCTTTGTTTCAGCATCTGGTTTCATTTTGTGCTTTCTGAGAAGATGCCATGTGTAGAAGAAATGATCCTTATGCATTTCCCCTGAAATAGAGCATCGTGTGGGATAGTTGACAGTATGAGGCTTTCTCTGCCATTCTCGGCTTTCATTGGCTGACGACCCAGAGAACTGGACGCCTCACTGCATTTATGACACTAGTTTCTCTCATGCTCTGAGGTGCAATGAAAGCTGACTACTTCTCTAATTACTTCCTTACGCCTCTACACCTCTTTAAGGACTAAGAGGCCATTTCCTTTCCTAGTTTTAACTCATTCCAAAGTGTCTCTTCACTGTTTGATTAGAACGCTTGTTATGTATATTTTACTTGGCAAATAGAGTGTCACATTTTAATAGTGGTGTCCAAAAGATATGAGTTCAATACATGCTCTGTAGGTTTCTAGCTGAATGATCCTTGTCCAGTTCTGTGACCTTTCTGAATAGTGTCATTGTCTTACAGTGGGAATAGCAACACCTAATTGGGTGGTGAAAAGTAGTGTGAAAATATATGCATTTTGTGTACATACATGATAATATTACTATATTGACATGTTCTAATTTTTCAAACAGTACAGCTGAACAGTGAGTGAATTGTTGTTATAATGATGTGCGTGTGTGTGTGTGTGCATGCTCAGCTGTGTTAGATTCTTTCTGACCCCATGGACTGTAGCCCACCAGGCTTCCCCTCTCCCCATGGAATTTTCCAGGCAAATATACTAGAGTGAGTTGCCGTTTCCTTCTCCAGGGGATCTTCCCTACCCAGGGACTGAACCCAAGTCTCTTTGGCAGGCAGATTCTTTACCACTGCACCACCTGGGAAGCCATGTTCTAAATTTTTGAACAGTGAGAAAATTGCTGCTATAGTGGTAAAAACAACAATAATATCTATAGGACATCACATTTCACCAAACCCTTTACATTCATTTTCTCTTACCAACCTTGTTTGGCATAGCAGGTATTTTTAAATATCTACTTTAGAAATTCCCTTGTGGCTCAGATGGTAAAAGCATCTGCTTGCAATGTGGGAGACCTGGGTTCGATCCTTGGGTGGGGAAGATCCTCTGGAGAAGGAAATGGCAACCCATTCCAATACTCTTGCCTGGAAAATTCCATGGATGGAGGAGCCTGGTGGGCTACAGTTCGTGGGGTCGAAAAGAGTCGGACACGACTGAGCGACTTCACTTCACTTTTAGAAATTGGAAGTTGAGAATCAGAGAGACGAGCTTAAAGTCACACAGTTGGTTAGCTAGATATTGTGTATCCTGTTGTCAACAGGAGGGTACTGACCAAAAAAAGATAAGTGACTTGTTGAAAGGAGCAAAGCTAGTAAATAGAGATGGAAACTGGAACTTAATAGAGATGAGGGCAATTTGAATTGATATTAAATCCCATGATTGTTTTATCATAGCTAATTAATTTTAATTCTCAAGAAAATTTCTGCTTCATGTATCACTTTCTGAGACATGTTAGTATTTCCAATTACCAGTAGCAGCTTCTTGAACTATTATTCATTTTCTCAGCACTAGAGAACACCCCTCTTTAACACTTAGGATGTTTTTATTTTCAAGTGTATTTTGATAGTAAAATTACTATCCAAGCTTTCTTTTGGTTCATATTTGTCTTTTCTCCCTTTAGTTTCAACTTTATCTTTTTCTTATAGCTGGTTGATTCTTGTAAACTACTTACTCCTGGTCTTGGTTTTGAGAACACAAGCTAAGAGTCTCCTCTTTTGATCATTAAGTTTATCCATATACTTTTTAATTATTCATATTAAAACATTTCTGCTAGCTCATTTAATATATTCTAAACACCTTGTTTTTCTTACAAATAATCCTTTCCTGCCTCTGTTTGGGTGTATTAAATTATATTCTGGTTATTTAAAAATTATATTCTATTTTTCTTTTTAGATGGTTTTCTTATACAAACTTTCATCTATCAATTTATTACCCTTCATATTTCCCATCTATACAAGCAGACAAACATCTTAACACATTTTAATCTCCTTAAAAAATTCCTTTTTGTCTCCTGTCTCTAACTTTTGCCTGTTATTATTTTCTGCTGTTTTAGTTCTGGGTTGATATAAATGATCTTGAGCTTTGGATTTTTTGCTTGTTTGTTTTGGTTCTTTTTTCAGAGATAACAATAACTTAAAAAAATTTTTTTAAAGGAGCTTCCCTGGTGATCCAGTGGTTAAGAATTTGCCTTCCAATGCAAGAGACTTGGGTTCAATCCTGGCCAAGGAAACAAGATCTTACATGCTGTGGGGCAACGAAGCCCATGTGCCACAACTAGCAAAGCCCACATGCCACAACAAAGACCCAGTGCAGCCATTTTTTTTTTTTGTTTTTAAAGAGCAACAATAATTTTTAGTAAGCTTATTAGCCCAATGTGTCTATCTCTGGGTATTGCTCTCTCCTCCCCTGTATTCTGCCCTGAGAACCCTAACCACCTTGATCTCCCCAGACTCTCAGCTTAGCATCAGGGAATTTTCTGAGCTCTGTTTGTGATCACTCTCCCCCAGTCAAGGTCCAAAAACTCTCTCAAGTCAGTAGCGGGAGGAATCATAGAGTTTACTTGTTTGTTTTCCATTTCTCGAGGGTTACCATCACTCATTTTCTAATTCCAATGTCTTGAAATCCATTGTTCATATATTTTGTCCAGTTTTGGGCTTCAGACTAGAGAGTAAACCTGGCCCTTGTTACTCCATCTTTGTTGAAAACAAAAGTCCTTGTGCCTCAATCTCTCAGTAAATGTTTATCCTTCTAACAAATAGAATGTAGTAGAAATGAGACTCTTGAGAGATAATTCTCTATGTGTCTGTTGCATTTCCTCATGTCTTCCAAGCAGAGGCATTGACCATATTTCTTCTATATTAACTTTTGAAGGATATTTAGGTAATTAACTAACGTAGAAGATAATATCTCCCACCGGGGCAAAGAACAGATTTGCTTAAAGTCTTAAAATAGAGAGTGTCTCTCTCTAGAGTGAAGTATAAAAATGTTTATTGTTCAGTAAAATATATTTGGGTTTCCAAAGCTCAACGCTCCTGTTCTATAAATGCAACCCAGTGTGTGAGGAGCTTGACCATCTATGCAACATCCTGTGCAACTGGGGCTCAAGGCATTAGTGGGAGAGAATGCTTATTCTCCATCTACTACTTTTACTGCAATTAATGAACTATCCTCTGTCTTTGACTCAGGAGTCTTGTGCCTTCTGCCAGCGTTCATGAAAATTTGGCAGGCTAACCTGTTAGATTGTAAGCAATGTAAATGCTCATACTCATCACAGTTCTTGACAGAAAAATTGAATAGTCTAGGTTAGAAAGCAGTACAACTTCCACTTGGCTTATTCTCTTGAGGCGCATGCCTTGGGAGTCCTGAGTCGATATGCTATACGTTTGACTACCTTGAAGCCTGTGGGCTGGAAAGATTACATGGAGAGTCTACATTTGAGATACTGAAGGAGTCCCAGCTGCGCTAGTTGTCAGCGGTTTGAGTTTCCTCAGCGCAGGTGCCGGTCACATGAGAGAGTGAATCTTCAGATCATACTCAATACCAGCCTTTGAGTCACACTGATAAACGGTGGTGGGAAGTGGGCAGAGAGAGTCTGCCCGCCTAATTTGCAGATTAGTGAGCAAAAGAAAGGCTACTGCTTTAAACCACTAAGTTTTGGGATGATTTGGTATACAGTACTGGGTAACTGAAACACTATATAATTTATAACTTCCTTCTGAACTTTTTGCTGATTTTGCTAAATCACTTTCTCTAAAAGGTTTATTTTTGTTGTTGTTGTTTAGTTTTTAAATTTTTATTTATTTATTTGGTTACACCAGGTCTTAGTTGGGACACATAGGTTCTTTGTCACCATAGTCAAGATCTAATTCCCTGACCAGGAACTGAACCCAGGCCCCCTGTTTTGGGAGTTCAGAATCTAAGCTACTGAACTGCCAGACAAGTGCCTCCAAAAGGTTTTTGATTTTTTGTTTTGTTTTTTTCAAAAAAGATTCTTGCATAGTAAACTTATGACCTAATATGCCCAAAAAGAAATGTATTTTTCAATCACAATTCAATAATAGCTTAGTTGATTGTGAAAGTACAAAAGTGAAGTTCTTTTCTTTCAAAATAATATCTGTTGTTTTCTTGCATTCCAGTTACTGTTAGAAAATCTGATGTTACCTTTATACTTACTTCTTTATAGGTGGTTTGTCCCAACAATATTTTAGATTTTTTTCCTTTCTTAACTTTTTTTACATTTTATTATGAGATGTTTAGGTACAGGTTTTTTCTTATTTACACTATTTTATACTTTATGAGCCCTTTCATTCCAAGATCTGAGTAGTATTCAATTGTATATATGTACCACATCTTCATTATTCATTCATCTGTTGATAGACATTTAGGTTGCTTCTATGTTTTGGCTATTGTAAACAGTGCTGCAATGAATATTGGAATGCATATATTCTTTTGAACCATGTATTTCTTCAGATATATGGCCAGGAGTGGGATTGCTGGATCATATGGTAGTTTTATTTTTAGTTTTTTAAGGAACCTCCCATACTGCTTTCTTTAGTGGCTATACCAATCTTTTGATTCTGCTATAGGATTTAAAGGAAAACAATTGCATTATTCCTGTTAAGACCTCATTATTTCATTCTGCTCTTCCAAAGTTCAGTGACCTCCTGGAAAGACCACCACTCCCCTGCTCATCTTAGTCTTACCACTACAAATTGCCAAATCCAAAAGATGAAACCATATCCAGAAGATGGTGATAATCGGGTCTGATCATAGACCTTCCACTAAGATGAATCCCATCTCTTCTTATGTGCTTCTTAATAAGTCCAAGCTTCACTATCAATAACTCTCTGTGAATTCCTTTGTTGTTGTTGTGCAGTCCCTCAGTCTTGTCTGATTCTTTGCAACCCCATGGACTGCAACATGCCAGGCTTCCCTGTCCTTCACTGTCTCCTGGAGCCTGCTCAAACTCAAGTCCGCTGAGTCAGTGATGCCAGGTAACCACCTCATCTTCTGTTGTCGCCTTCTTCTCCTGCCTTCAATCTTTTCCAGCATCAGGTCTTTTCTAATGAGTTGACATTTTTAATCAGGTGGCCAAAGTACTGGAGCATCAGCTTCAGCATTAGTCCTTCCAGTGAGTATTCAGGGTTGATTTCCTTTAGGATGGACTGGTTTGATCTCTTTGTGGTCCAAGGGACTCTCAAGAGTCTTCTCCAACAACACAATTCAAAAGCATCAATTCTTTAGTGCTCAGCCTTCTTATGGTCCAACTCTCACATCCATACATGATTACTGGAAAAACAATAGCTTTGACTAAATGTACCTTTGTCAGCAAAGTAATGTCTCTGCTTTTTAATATGCTGTCTAGGTTGGTCATAGATTTTCTTCCAAGAAGCAAGTGTCTTTTAATTTCATGGCTGCAGTTACCATCTCCAGTGATTTTGGAGCCCAATAAAATAAAGTCTGTCATTGTTCTCATTGATTCCCCATGTATTTGCCATGAAGTGATGGGACCAGATGCCATGATCTTTGTTTTTTGAATGCTGAGTTTTAAGCCAGCTTTTTCACTCTCCTCTTTCACCTTCATCAAGAAGTTCTCTAGTTCCTCTTTGCTTTCTGCCATAAGGGTGGTGTCACCTGCATATTTGAGGTTATTGATATTTCTCCTTGCAATCTTGATTCCAGCTTGTGCTTCATCCAGCCTGGAATTTTGCATGATGTACTCTACACATAAGTTAACTAAGCAAGGTAACAATATACAGCCTTGAAGTACTCTTCACAATTTGGAACCAGTCTGTTGTTTTATGTCTAATTCTAACTGTTGTTTCTTGACTTGCATACAGATTTCTCAGGAGGAGAGTAAGGTGGTCTGGTATTCCCATCTCTTTAAGAATTTTCCACAGTTTGTAGTGATCCACACAAAGACTTCAGTGTAGTCAATGAAGAAGTAGATGTTTTTCTGGAGTTCTCTTGCTTTTTCTATGATTCAACAGATGTTGGCAATTTGATCTCTGGTTCCTCTGCCTTTTCTAAAACCACATTGAACATCTGGAAGTTCATAGTTCATGTATTGTTAAAGCCTAACTTGGAGAATTTTGAGCATTACTTTGCTAGCGTGTGAGATGAGTGCAATTGTGTGGTAGTTTGAACACTCTTTGACATTTCCTTTCTTTGGAATTGGAATGAAAACTGACCTTTTCCAGTCCTGTGGCCCTTGCTAAGTTTTCCAAATTTCCTGGCATGTTGAGTGCAGCACTTTAACAGAATCCATCTTTTAGGCTGGAATTCCATCACCTCCACTAGCCTTGTTTATAGTGATGTTTCCTAAGGTCCACTTGACTTCACACTCCAAGATGTCTGGTTCTAGGTGAGTGATCACCCCATTGTGGTTATCTGTATCATTAAGATCTTTTTTGTGTAGTTCTGTGTATTCTTGCCAGCTCTTCTTATTATCTTTTGTTTCCATTGGGTTCATAACATTTCTGTCTTTTATCGTGCCCATCTTGCATGAAATGTTCCCTTCAGTTCAGTTCAGTTCAATTCAGTTCAGTCACTCAGTCGTGTCCAACTCTTTGTAACCCCATGAACCACAGCACGCCAGGCCTCCCTGTCCATCACCAACTCCTGGAGCCTACCCAAACTCATGTCCATTGAGTTGGTGATGTCATCCAACCATCTCATCCTTTGTTGTCCCCTTCTCCTCCTGCCCTCAATCTTTCCCAGCATCAGGGTCTTTTCAAATGAGTCGGCTCTTTGAATCAGCTGGCCAAAGTATTGGAGTTTCAGCTTCAAGATCAGTCCTTCCAATGAACACCCAGGACTGATCTCCTTTAGGATGGACTGGTTGGATCTCCTTGCAGTCCAAGGGACTCTCAAGAGTCTTCTCCAACACCACAGTTCAAAAGCATCAATTCTTCAGCGCTCAGCTTTCTTTATAGTCCAACTCTCACATCCATACATGACTACTGGAAAAACCATAGCCTTGGCTAAACAGACCTTTGTTGGCAAAGTAATATCTCTCCTTTTAATATGCTGTCTAGGTTGGTCATAACTTTCCTTCCAAGGAGTAAACGTCTTTTAACTTCATGGCTGCAATCATCATCTGCAGTGATTTGGGAGCCCCCAAAAATAAAGTCTGTCACTCTTTCTACTGTTTCCCCATCTATTTACCATGAAGTGATGGGATCAGATGCCATTATAATGTTCCCTTGGTATCTCTAATTTTCTTGAAGAGATCTCTAGTCTTTCCCATTCTATTGTTTTCCTCTATTTCTTTGCATTATTCCCTTAGAAAGGCTTTCTTATCTTTCCTTGTTATTTTTTGGAACTCAGCATTCAGATGGGTGTATACCTTTATTTTTCTCCTTTGCCTTTTGCTTTTCTTCTTTTCTCAGCTATTTATAACGCCTCCTCAGACAGCCATTTTACCTTTTTGCATTCTTTTCTTGGGGATGGTTTTGATCACTGCCTCCTGTACAATGTCATGAACCTCCATCCATAGTTCTTCAGGCACTCTGTCTATCAGATTTAATCCCTTGAATCTATTTGTCACTTCCACTGTACAATCATAAAGGATTTGATTTAGGTCATACCTGAATGGCCTAGTGTTTCTTCAATTTAAGTCTGAATTTGGCAGTAAGGAGTTTATGATCTGAGCCACAGTCAGCTCTCAGTTTTGTTTTTGCTGACTGTATAGAGTTTTTCCTTCTTCAGCTGCAAAGAACATAATTAATCTGATTTCAGCATTGACCATCTTGTGATGTCCACAAGAGTCTTTTCTTGTTTTGTTGGAAAAGGGTGTTTGCTATGATCAGTGAGTTCTGTTGGCAAAACTCTGTTAGACTTTGCCCTGCTTCATTTTGTACTCCAAGCTCAAACTTGCCTGTTACTCCAGGTATCTCTTGATTTTCTACTTTGGCATTCCAGTTCCCTATGATTCCCTTATTCTGTGCCAATTATTGGTCTTCCAAGACTTTCACTGTGATCTCTAGAATTTAAGATTAGTTATCTGCAAAATCTCTGATAATCTTTACCTTCACTAAGCCTTTTTTTCATCTTTTTATTACAATATAAAACTGGCTTGGTTTGATAACACTCTTTCCATTGGAGTCCTGACAGATGATAACCAAGGCATGCCACTGAACTTAAGTTGAGATTAAGGATCTTTCTTCTTCTCAGTGCCAATTCTCAAGCATTAGTCTTCTCCACTACTTCTCAGAGTCCATCTTCTTTAAGGTCCTGATAACTTCTGATGAGCCTACTTTATTCATTAATTATTTTGACACCTGATTCAATCTCTTCCTCTCCATTACTCCTACTTTTAACTTAATAGCTTGAATACCCTCATGGACCTGACCTCTGAATTCTTTGACCTCTTTGCTCATAACAATCATTGCCTCTGTCAAACCTTAGTCATTCCCTCTCATAGTCATTCTCTAAAACTTATCATCATCCAAACTATTCCTAATTGAAATTTTGGTATCAAGATTCCCTTTACTTTTTCTTAAAAGTTTTTTTTTTTTTTTGATGTGGACCATTTTTTAAAAAGTCTTTATTGAATTTGTTACAATACTCTTTGTGTTCTATGATTATGTTTATGTTTTTGACCCTGAAGCATGTCGGATTTCAGCTCCCTGACCAAAGATTGAAATCTCACCCCCTGTATTAGAAGGCAAAGTCTCAACAACTGTACCTCCAGGGAAGTCCCAAGATTCCCATTTTCTGACCACTAACCCCTTATGTTTTCTTCAGTTCACTTACTGTCTACAATCCAGATTTAATAGTTCTTTGATTCTGTCTTATTGCTACCATATACTGTATTCCAGATTCACTGTCACCTCCCGTGTCCTTATTTTTCTCCATCGTACATACCTGGCAAACCCTGAACTTTGTTCATTTCAACATTACACCATGCAGAATTTGCACTGCTGAAGCTAAACCTGCTTGGGGCAAAATCAGTGACTTTTTTAGGAATGTGATTTCTTAAGATGTTCATTTCATACCATATTCTATATCTCAGGCTACTCACACCTTTTTTTAATAGATAAAAGAAAATGAGAGGAGGGATTTCTGAAAGACACTCACCATCCTTTTCAAACACTTTGTAATTTTCACGTGGGGTTTACTTTGTTTCTCTGTCTTTTCTAACTTTCCCTCTGCTAGTTTACTTCTCTTCATATTTTTTGTTTAGTTCTACTAGAATGTGGACTCCATGAAAGAAAGCAGGGATTTTATTTGCCTTGTCATCAGTGTATTCCTGAGGACCTAGAACAGTGCTTGGCACATATGGGGCAATCTGTTCCTTCCCCGGTGTTTCAGATGGTAAAGAATCTGCCTGTAATGCAGGAGACTGGGTTTGATCCCTGGGTTGGGAAGATCCCCTGGAGAAGGGAATGGCAACCTACTCCAGTATTCTTGCCTGGAGAATTTCATGGACAGAAGAGCCAAATGGGCTGCAGTTCATGGGGTTGCAAAGAGTCAGACATAACTGAGCCACTAACACTTTCACTATCCGTCTATTCGTTTTGTCACCAACCTTAGCTGTGGAGGGGAAATAGACATGTTTATTTCCAGGGGTTCAAGTACAAATATTGGGACATGCAGAGTAAATAGAAGAGCCCAGAGCCTCAGCCAACAGCAGAAAGTCTGTTTAAGGCATAAAAAAAGCAATAGCGTCCATTTTAAAAAATGCCATGCAATAAGATTTCCTTGAGGATCCTGCAAGGAAATATGTGCCCTGCAAAATGACCTGTGTTGGTTTACTTAGACTCATAAAACCTGGGCAAGCAAATATTTGGCCAACATGTCTACGATTCTTTAGCTACTCATTTATAGCCTAGAAATCATGACGAAAGGGAAGGACTTTGCAAGCCATCTATCCTGCCCCCTTCTGTTTTGCAGATGAAAAATCTTGGACCCTGGAAGTAAAGTCTCAGTCTCTAGATTACACTTTTATTTATGGAGGCAAAACCCAGGTGTCCTTGCTCCTGACTACTTCTTTTTTCTTCATGTTTCTTGTTGTTTAGTTGCTAAGTCGTGTCCTATTCTTTTGAAACCCCATGGACTGTAGCCTGCCAAGCTCCTCTTTCCATGGAATTTCCCAGGCAAGAATACTGGAGTCGGTTGTCATTTCCTTCTCTAGGGGATCTTCCTGACCCAGGGATTGAACCCTTGCTCCTATACTGCAAGTGAATTCTTTATCCCTGAGTCACCAGAGGAGCCCATTTTCTTCATGGCATCCTACAACTGTTAAAATGTCTTCCTAAGCAGTGTAGTGCAATGCTGAACTACAATTCTTAAAATGGGTCTAAGTTACAAAAAAAATCTTGTATGTTGTTTAAGAATATGGGAACTTCAGCACATAAATTTAAACAATTATGTTTTAAAGGGTGTTTTAGGGGAAAAATATCTAAGCTAGTCATAGATATGCTAGTCAAATGAGAGAAAAATATTTTTATTGTTTTTATAAAAAACTCTGGTCATGGTAAATCCTGACCATTACCACATTAAATATGTAATTTATTTATAGATCTAACATATTTTGGTTTAGAGTGATTTTCTCCCATCGAATTTGCTTTTTCTTCTTTCTCATGTTTTTATTTGTCCCTATCTATTGTAAGCTCATGAAATGTCCTCTCCAAGTCTCCCCTTCCAATGTAAACAGATGTCTCATAACAATTTTGGAACAGATGGAGACTTGAATATTTTCATCTCCTCAATTCCTTAGTGTTGCTCATGTTGCAAATGAAGAATGGAGTTAGAATCATTTGAGTCCAGGAAGTCGGTGGGACAGTCTTATGGTACTAGTTTCTGAGGAAATCCCACTTAAAGCTGACTGGAGGAAGCTCCAAGAATGGTTAGGAAGTGTGTTTTGATGCTCAGAGGCTCTAATTCTCCTTCTAAAATCCAACAAGAGACAAAGAGAATTCCTCTTTTGAAGTTAGAGTCTTAGCCCCCAAGAGTGAATCTGAGTGGGTGAAGGGTGGGCAGAATGGATAAAGGAGAATCAAAAGGTATAAGCTTTCCGTTATAAAATAAGTCACAGGTGAAACTCTAATTTGAAAAGACCTGTGCACCCCAGTGCTCATAGCAACACTGCAGTAGCTAAGACATGGGAGCCACCTAAATGTTCATTGACAAATGAAGAGATATAGAAGATGTGGTACATATATACAGAGGGAATATGTACATTGGTGAAGTGGCTCAGTCATGTCCGACTCTTTGCAACCCCATAGGCTGTAGCCTGTCAGGCTCCTCTGTCCATGGGATTCTCCAGGCAAGAGTACTGGAGTGGGTTGCCATTTCCTTCTCCAGGGGATCTTCCTGACCCAGGGATCAAACCCAGGTCTCCCGCATTGCAGGCAGACGCTTTAACCTCTGAGCCACCAGGGAAGCCCTATGGTGATACATGATATATGTCTTTCTCTGACTTATTTCACTTAGTATAATAATCTCTAACCCATGTTGCTGCAAATGGCATTATATTATTCTTTTTATGGCTGAGTAAGAATAATATAATGCCATTTGCAGCAACATGGATAGACCTAGAGATTATTATATTAAGTGAAGTAAGTCAGAGAAAGACATATATCATGTATCACTTAACATATGAAATATAAAAAAAATGATACAAACGAACTTATTTACAAAGTAGAAATAGACTCATAGACATAGAAAACAAACTTATGGTTACCAAAGGAGGGAGGAGGGAGGGATAAATTAAGAATTTGGAATGAATACATGTATACATTGCTATACATAAAATTGATAAAGAACAAAAACCTAATGTATAGCACGGGAAACTATATTTAGTATTTTGTAATAACCTACAATGGAAAAGAATCTGAAAAGAATTATATACACACACACACACACACACACACACACACACACATATGTATGTGCGTTTATAACTGAATCACTTTGATGCACACCTGAAACGTTATGATTCAACTATACCTCAATAAAACATAAAATAAAATAAGTCATGGGGATGCAATGTTCAGTTCAGTTCAGTTCAGTCGCTCAGTCATGTCTGACTCTTTGTGACCCCATGAATCGCAGCATGCCAGGCCTCCCTGTCCATCACCAACTCCCGGAGTTTAGTCAAACCTTAAATTGTTAGTCAGTCAGTCGTGTCTGACTCTGCAACCCCATGGGGTATAGCCCCCTAGGCTCCTCTGCCCATGGAATTCTCCAGGAAAGAATACTGGAGTGGGTTGCCATTCCCTTCTCCAGGGAATCTCTCTGACCCAGGGATCGAACCTGGGACTCCTGCATTGCAGGCAACATAGTCTCTGTATCTAATAATACTGCATTGTGTATTTGAAAGTTGTTAAAAGAGTAGATCTTAAAAGTTCTCATCACAAGAAAAAAATTTTGTAACTATACATGGTGATGGATATTAACTAGATTTATTGTGGTGATAGTCTCATAACATATACAAATATCGAACCCTTATGTTGTACGCTTGAAATTAATGTAGTGTTAAATGTCAATTATACCTCAATAGGAAACTAAAAGTCAGTCTGAACAATGTGTTCCCATACTGTCCGCTCATGCTTCTGATTCTTCTACACCTGCAGCAGATTCTGAAGGCTCAGCAAAAGTTGCTCCAGTACTTAGCCTTCAAAAATGGCCAGAGGTGGGAATTAGCAGAGAGGAGAGGAAAGTTATCCCAAACAGTAGAATGAAAATACACAAAGACCACCTTTGTCTGTGTGAAATGTTGAACTTAAATGCATGGGATAGTCAAAGCATAATTGATTAAAGCCTAAATTCTGTGATATGTACTTATGAAAGGAAAAGAAGAAATAATATTTATATTGGCAGTCTTCTTCCTATTATTATTTTGTCCAATAATTAGTTCTAGGTTAAAAATTCAGTAAGTCACTCTTATCAGGTATATGTATTCATTAAACAGATATTTCTCTTTTTTTTTTTCATTTATTTTTATTAGTTGGAGGCTAATTACTTTACAATATTGTAGTGGTTTTTGTCATACATTGACATGAATCAGCCATGGAGTTACATGTATTCCCCATCCCGATCCCCCCTCCCACCTCCCTCTCTACCCGCTCCCTCTGGGTCTTCCCAGTGCACCAGGCCCGAGCACTTGTCTCATGCATCCCACCTGGGCTGGTGATCTGTTTCACCCTAGATAATATACATGTTTCCATGCTGTTCTCTTGAAACATCCCACCCTCACCTTCTCCTGCAAAGTCCAAAAGTCTGTTCTGTACATCTGTGTCTCTTTTTCTGTTTTGCGTATAGGGCTATCGTTACCATCTTTCTAAATTCCATATATATGTGTTAGTATGCTGTATTGGTCTTTATCTTTCTGGCTTACTTCACTCTGTATAATGGGCTCCAGTTTCATCCATCTCATTAGAACTGATTCAAATGAATTCTTTTTAATGGCTGAGTAATATTCCATGGTGTATATGTACCACAGCTTCCTTATCCATTCGTCTGCTGAAGGGCATCTAGGTTGCTTCCATGTCCTGGCTATTATAAACAGTGCTGCGATGAACATTGGGGTGCACGTGTCTCTTTCAGATCTGGTTTCCTCGGTGTGTGTGCCCCAGGAGTGGGATTGCTGGGTCATATGGCAGTTTTATTTCCAGTTTTTTAAGGAATCTCCACACTGTTCTCCATAATGGCTGTACTAGTTTGCATTCCCACCAACAGTGTAAGAGGGTTCCCTTTTCTCCACACCCTCTCCAGCATTTATTGCTTGTAGACTTTTGGATAGCAGCCATCCTGACTGGCGTGTAATGGTACCTCATTGTGGTTTTGATTTGCATTTCTCTGATGATGAGTGATGTTGAGCATCTTTTCATGTGTTTGTTAGCCATCTGTATGTCTTCTTTGGAGAAATGTCTGTTTAGTTCTTTGGCCCATTTTTTGAATGGGTCATTTATTTTTCTGGAATTGAGCTTCAGGAGTTGCTTGTATATTTTTGAGATTAATCCTTTGTCTGTTGCTTCATTTGCTATTATTTTCTCCCAATCTGAGGGCTGTCTTTTCACCTTGCTTATAGTTTCCTTTGTTGTGCAAAAGCTTTTAAGTTTCGTTAGGTCCCATTTGTTTATTTTTGCTTTTGTTTCCAATATTCTGGGAGGTGGGTCATAGAGGATCCTGCTGTGATTTATGTCGGAGAGTGTTTTGTCTATGTTCTCCTCTAGGAGTTTTATAGTTTCTGGTCTTACATTTAGATCTTTAATCCATTTTGAGTTTATTTTTGTGTATGGTATTAGAAAGTGTTCTAGTTTCAGTCTTTTACAAGTGGTTGACCAGTTTTCCCAGCACCATTTGTTAAAGATGTTGTCTTTTTTCCATTGTATATCCTTGCCTCCTTTGTCAAAGATAAGGTGTCCATAGGCTCATGGATTCATCTCTGGGCTTTCTATTCTGTTCCATTGATCTATATTTCTGTCTTTGTGCCAGTACCATACTGTCTTGATGACTGTGGCTTTGTAGTAGAGTCTGAAGTCAGGCAGGTTGATTCCTCCAGTTCCATTCTTCTTTCTCAAGATTACTTTGGCTATTCGAGGTTTTTTGTATTTCCATACAAATTGTGAAATAATTTGTTCTAGTTCTGTGAAAAATACCGTTGGTAGCTTGATAGGGATTGCATTGAATCTATAGATTGCTTTGGGTAGTATAGCCATTTTGACAATATTGATTCTTCCAATCCATGAACACGGTATGTTTCTCCATCTCTTTGTGTCCTCTTTGATTTCTTTCATCAGTGTTTTATAGTTTTCTATGTATAGATCTTTTGTTTCTTTAGGAAGATATACTTCTAAGTATTTTATTCTTTTTGTTGCAATGGTGAATGGTATTGTTTCCTTAATTTCTCTTTCCAAACAGATATTTCTTAATGATAAATAACAGGTTCCTCAAAATTTTGGAAGCCACAATCAATCCATGATGAAGTAGAATTTAACCAATGATCCTTCCTGTAGTTTGTTTTCCAGAAAATGTCAAACTTATATCAGGTTGCTAAAATATATTTTATTTTCTTTCTTTTTATTTATTTGTTCTTAGCTATGCTGGATCTTCATTGCTGTGTGGGCTTTTCTCTACTTGTCGGTCACAGGCATCTCATTGCAGTGGCTTCTCTTGTTGCAGAGCAAGGACTCTAGGGCACACGGGCTTCAGTAGTTGTGGCCCCCAAGCTCTAGAGCACAGGCTTAGTAGCTGTGGCATATGGGCTTAGTTGCCCTGGAGCATGTGGGATGTTCCCAGATCCTGGATCGAACCCTGCATTGGTCTTCTGCAACGTCTCTTGCATTGGTAGGTGGATTCTTTACCACTGAGCCACCAAGGCCCCACATTCTATTTTCTAATTGTAGGCAATGATAATCAAGTGGCCTCTCAATTATGTGGAAGTTCTTTTCTGATGCTGTTGCTGCTAAGTCTCCTCAGTCGTGTCCGACTCTGTGCAACCCCATAGACGGCAGCCCACCAGGCTCCGCCGTCCCTGGGATTCTCCAGGCAAGAACAATACAGTGCAGTTATTCATTCTGACATGGGAATTACGTTCACCTTCATTTATATATCCCCAGGGCTAGCATGTGCCTGTATAGTGTTTCTCGGTAAACATCTTCTGAACTGAGTTGAATTTGGAAACTGTGACAGGCATTGCTAATTGCCTTCTTATTATCCATTCTCTTTTTCTTATATACATAATTCTGATTTATTTGGGGCAACAATGTATTCAGTTAAAATATTCAATCTTTTAGCTTTTTCAATGAGATGTAACTGTAAGTCACTCCCTGGGACTTCTTGGAAAGCTCTTTAAAAGGGAATAATCTCCAATGGTTTTTTCTGTCTGCCCCTTTGCCTTTCTCTAGTTTTCTTGCCTGAAATACAGATGTGATGTTTGGGGATGAAGCAGCTGTCCTATGATCATGAGGGTTAGTGACAAGCTATAGATGATCATCCCTTAAACTAGAAGAAATCTTGGTTTTCAAAGTTTTTCTAAAGTAGCTGAAACAGCTTTGAACTGCATATCCTTGGCTCTCACATTCGTTAAATCACTGTGAGAGACTCCTACTACGTAGGCCTAATGGAGTAACAGGCTTTTTTTTTTTTTTTTTTTTTTTAAGCTATCCAGAGTACTTCTCAAAGTGGGGAGGAACTGACATTGCAAAATCTACTGAAGGGGTCTTTTAGGTTCCCTTTTCATTCTGAGATGCCCTCCCAAAAAGGAATTGCTCCTCCTCTCACCTTGGTGAGTGTGGCTGGATAAAGAGCCACATTTACTACAAGGAATGTCACTCGCCTCTGATGTGTTAGAAAAAGTGAGAAACTTTAGCTCCAGAGAGGCCCATAACATAACAAATTGATTACTTGGAAGCCCTAAAATAGTTGCTACAAATGTGGTGGTTCTGAAACCAGCTGAGGGAAGTATGTCTGAAACTTCTCAGGGTCCAAACAGAGTAGCATTAGAAGGTGCTTAGAATTTTGAAATGGACAACGAGGGGACTGGTGAAGTTGGACTAGAAAGGATGGATAACACAGAAACAAAATCTTAATATTGGAGGTCACCTTAATTGTCACCCAGTTAGATATCTCATAGAAGCAAAACCTGACTTCTGCCACATTTTTAGGAGGTGTCACCAACCTCGCTTGACAACCTGCAGTGACTAAGAGTTGATGAATTCTTAAGGGGACCCATTCCACTGCTGAAAAGATTTAGTAACTAGAATGTCCTTCTTCACAGTGAACTTAATAGGGTTGTATTTAAGTATTATTACATATCACTTTGGTGTTTATATTTAAAGAGATTTCACACAATCACTTCTGATTTGGTAATCATAAAACCATGTGAATTACTTGAAATGATACTATTATCCCTATTTGAGCATGTATAAACAAAGTGCAGAGAGGCTACCTATGTTTGTACAAAGTATACTTCCTACATGAAGTAGTGGATTTGTATTTAAGACTAATGAGATCTAAGTCAAGATCTCTTTCAAATTGTTAATTTGTCCATTCAGTGTTGATTTACTAAGCCCCCTACTACCTACTGGTCACTGTATTAAGTGCTGAGGATCTACTGGTGAATAGGACACGCTCTCCTGATCTTCTTGCTGCTGATAATCTAGTAATTACTACCAAAAAACTCTACACTTAGCCTTTGATATGACACAGTGCAGCAAGTATATTCTTTCCTCTGCACATCAGTCATTCAATTATGAATGACCTTCGTGTGTCTCTTATACAAACTAAATATCCAGTTCTTTCAACAGCTCCTACCAGGCTAGGGATTTTGAAGTCATTTATCACCCTATCACTTTCTTTTAGACACCCTCTCTTTTGTCAGTCTCTCACATAAGGCCTAGACCCTTGAATGACCCCTCTGCTCCCAATATGGTCTTAGAGACCATGGCCTCAGGCGATTTGAAGATTGAATGCTATCTTGATTGAGTGCACCTTGAGAGTATCAATATCTGTTTTGGTTTCCCATGGCACTGCAGGCATATGTACACATTGTGATTCACTAAAACCATCAGACAATCTTCCTTTGATGACCATCAAGTCAAATCTCTTCCATATTTTACTGAAGACTCTGATGTTCTGCATTTAAATGTGGGACTTTAACACATTCCATTAAATTTCACTTCATCATCTGGACAATTATTACATCTTTTTGGATCATCCTCATCTTGATTCTAAGGTTAGCTATCTTTCTCTTGCATTATGAATGATAAGCAATCATATCTTCTATGTTAATGATAAAAATGTTGAGCTGAACAATTTAAAATACAGAATACAGTTATGCTCTATCCAGTCTCAATATGTTATCTTTATATTTGAATTTCTATTCAATCATTCGTTGTGTAAATTTTAATGAATGCCTTATTCTAGTCTAGATGTGATAATGGAAAATGAAACTATTTGAGTTTTGTCAGTTAGGAACAATCAATATGTTAAGAGGTAAATGCAACATGACAAGTGCTTCATGGCCAGTGTGCTCTAGTGGAAAGGTCACAGAAGAGAATACAGTCAGCTCAACCGGGGAGGAGCAGGTAGGATCTTAAAATGGCATCCAACTCAAAGATACCATGAGGGACTTTTGCTGAAACAACTATGAACTAATTCAATAGATTAGATACTTCCCCAGTGTTCCAAGTTTAGAACCCTATTTAAGTGTGAAACAGAAGTTTTTTGCAATAACTTGTTCTTTCTTGGTGATCCCATTTTGGGATCCTATTATTTCCTTTTATCTTTACATTCCAGAGAATTACCTTGAAATTCCATAATTCCCTTTCTATCTCTTCTGAGTTAAGCAGTCAACCTACATGGTTCTGATCATCTTCTTCCATGACATGAGCTTGTAAAGGACCTGTAGAGTACTTGCTCATCAGCTAATTTTGCCTGAAGCTACTTTTCTGATCCTTAGCTATTTGGCAGATGACATCACACTTACATGTTATTACAGTCACTAGCTGCTTCCACTTCTTTTCTCTCCTTATCCTTGAATGGGAGCCTCATCTGCACCCAAGAGGAGGTCCAGAACCTCTCTAGCCATGAGGAACAGTTATTAGTTCCAAATCTCACTTATGGTCTTCCTTTGTCAAAAGGCACAGGGCTGTTTATTGTACACATCCCTGGGAGTCTGTGAGCTTTGGAATTTTTTCTTTTTTGTACACTCCAACATTTTTTCTCATGCAGTAGTTACATATTATTGCTAACATTTTGGGAGCTTCTTTTCCAAATTTTAATTTAAACCATTTTTGGGAACTACTAAGTGTAAAAACATGCATTAGACTTTGGGAAGGGAGAAGTAGATACAATGATGAACAAGAACTGGTCTGAGACCATGGTAGGAACTGATGATCCGATGAAGGAGAAAGACCTGCACATGTATAATACAAGGAAGTAGTTGTTCTGGTTTCTTTATGATGGGCAAGTGTTTTGCAAAGACTGAAGTACATGTGTGCAAGGCAAAAACAGCTATTTAAAAATACCTTTTAAAAAGTCACTTCTTTAGAGGGGAAATAAAGAGCATAAAATTGTTGTCCTCATCTCATATAAGAGAAACACATTATTTTTCATGTTTTAACCTTTTGTGGTTAAGTCTCACATTCTAAGAGATTTATCACTTCGAAGGAATTCCATCATTTGCATGAGAGTCTGCATGTAAGACTCTCAATTATCCAGTAACTGAATCAAGAATTAATAACATTTCTAAAACAAAAGAAGAAAACTTTTCTCTTCTTTTGGTAGCATCCCATTATTCTCTACTCAAGAAAATCATTTCAGAAACTTGATCTTTGCTGCCCAAAAAACTATTTTGTGAATAAAATGTATGAAACTCAGAAGCTATGCTGTCTCCCTTTTTAAAGATAATGCATCAAAAAAGAAAAGGAAAAAGCATCTTTTCCTTTTTCTTGCAAGAGAAAATATAGACTCTGTTTTTGAATTGCAAACATATCTCCATAATGGAGAAAAATCAGTTCACATGACATAGTGCTTGTTCAGCCACTTCAAGAACTAGAGTGTAATTTACTCTTTCTGTCTCTCTTCTCCCCAGTTGGATTCAGAAAGCCTCACTCTGAAAAAAACATTAGCTTCATGCAAAAATATACTTTTGGAATGAAAAGCGAGGTAATGTTTTAATTTTTAGCCTTCGGAGTGTTTTCTTTTACTATGATGGAGAGAGCAGTTTCAATGTTGAGTGCCACGGAAGGGGTTAATGCTGAACTTGGCAGGGTGTCAGTTAAACTTTTTTCTGGCTCTGCTCCAGGTTTCCCCTTGAAGGGATTTTCCTCTGCTTCTGCATCTCTGCAACAAGACCCTATATAAAGAGCTGACTTTCTATTTCATTCCTCACCAAACCTCACCGAAACTCACTGGCTTTAGGAGCTCAAGACTCTTCCCAGGAACCTTCAAGAGGAACAGAAAGAAGAGTTTTGGAATCATTACTTTTTCATAAGAACAGCAGCGTAAATGCCTAAGAAGATGTTTGTGATCTTTGGCGTCTCAAATATTCTTTGGATGGTGTTTGCAGTTTGTAAGTTCCCCTTGATTTGTTCCAAATGCTAGTATTCCATTTTAGCCCTGACTTTGACTTCAGTCACTTTGTTATGATAATAAAGAAAGGCAATGTGTGTGCTTCGTCATTTGTGTCCAACCCTTTGCAACCCCATGGACTGTAGCCCACCAGGTTTCTCTGTCCATGGAGTTTCTCCAGGCAAGAATACTGGAGTGCATTGCCATGCCCTCCTCCAGGGGCTTTTCCTAACCCAGGAATCAAACTCTGGTCTCCTGCTTTTCAGGAGCTTTCTTTACTATCTGAGCCATCAGGAAGCCCTGGATTTTTAACGAGTAGGAAAACTTAATTTAGCCTAACTTTTAATGTGCTACTGACTACTGCTATTAATATGTATCATTATATTGTCATAGTTAAAGCAGCAAAGTTGTTGTTTTTTGGATTTTTTCAATGTTGCGTGAGTAATTGGATTCTGTTTCTAGGAAGGTCTGTCTCTTTAGTTTCCTGAACTTGATAATGAGAAAAAACTTGGCTAGTGACAAAACAACTAATAAATGGGCATCAAGGTCAGAATTGAGAATTCTCAGAAGCAAAGATGATTTTAACAACTTCTCTTGGCAGTGACTCCTGTGCTGCCCTGCGTTACTTAGAAGCAGTTTAGGAAAGAGATCAGTCAGATCTGGGTGTTATACTAGAACAGAGAAGGAGGAGTAGAATACTAAACAATCCAGTGGTAAGCTTGTTTTTCTCTTTTTGCCTTCACAGCTCAAGCTTTCGAAGTGGACATGTTTCCAGATGAATCCAAAATTTTTGCTCAGATTGGTGAGTCTGTTTCACTGACTTGCAGCACAACAGGCTGTGACTCTGCATCATTTTCTTGGAGAACTCAGATGGACAGTCCACTGAATGGGAAGGTGAGAAATGACGGGACCAAATCCACGCTGATCATGGATCCTGTTAATTTCGGGAATGAACACCAGTACCTGTGCACAGTGATTTGCGGGGCTATAAAACTGGAGAAAGCAATCCGAGTGGAGATCTACTGTGAGTACTTTAGCTAATGTTTGATTTTCTCTCCATTTTGCTTTAAAATAAATTTTGTAAAAGGATAATTTTAAGAGAAAAAAAAGAAAAAGGATACTCATGTCCAGATTCTTGGCTAGGGGAAAGAGTGCAGCAAGAAATCTAGAAGACAGTTGAATCTACCACCAGACTAGAGACCTAGATCTTGGCTTCTGTTTCCAACTCTGCCGCGAATATGGTGACCACGGGTGAGGTTCAACTTCTCTAGGCTTCAGTTTTCTTAAACATAAAGTGAAGTTCTCTAAGATTCTTTTTATTTTATTTGTGTGTGTGTGTGTTTAATTTGATTCAATTGGTTTCTTACATGTTTACTTGGCCATATGTCAAATGACTTATGAATTCCATACTTCAGGGATTTTCTATTTATTCTTATGCAATTTGGTACTTAAAATTAGGTTAAAGTTTAAGGAGGATATATAATTTAATACTGGGATTTGGTACAAAATCTTCCCCCTTAGACAGAAGAAAAATATCTGCAAACTTTTCACTCATTTGACTTCAGCAGAGATAAATTTAGAAGTTTTATTTCTGTTTTTGTTTGGTGCCATTAAGTCTTAATGCTCAACAGCTTAACCTCAAGGATATTTGGAAAATGAACTCGATTTGCCTAGTGAATGTGGATGAATAGCCTTTGTTTACTAGCCTACCAAAATGTATTTCAATCCATTCTCAATCCAGCAAGAAAGTTAGAAAAAGGAGTGAAAAAAATAACCTGAAATACATCACTTGCATTCTGGTTACTGCTCCTGACAGAAAACCAGAATCCTTGATAGTCATCTCTTTAGGAAGACCTTATTTGGTTATCTTTTCTAATTATGCTGCTTTTCTTTTGCTAAGGTGGAGCTCAACTTGGTCCAATAATCTTAACTGATTCTTCAATAATCCCTTATGTAGCTAATGCTTCTCAGGAAACCAGCTGCTTTCAATTATGCTGGTTGTACATGCAGAGTTTATGTCTGCGAAGCCTTCTGAGCTCCATGAAAGGCTCCCTTATGTAAATACAGGGGAAAGTAGCCAGTTCTTACATTATGTGACAGCAAACTATGTGGATTATAGGCGCATTTCTTTCAGAATACAAGGGACAAAATTATTGGTGGAAAAATGAGAAGTACTGTTTCTTCACAAAGCAAATTTTTGCCACTTCCTTTGCCTCTCCTTGCAGGAACCAAATAGTTGCAGATTTAAGAATGAAAATGAAGGCCCTTCTGGCTTTAATTATCTTGCCTGAAATTTCTTTTTTTTTTTCCTTCAAGAGTGTCTGTCTTTCATTATGTTTAACAGTCCTGTCTCCATTCCACATTTGATTGTAATATTTTTTAGAGTTGGGACCTTTGTATTCTTATTTCACAGTCTTGAATCAAGCCAGTATGTTACCATCATGGTGGTTTGCAATGGAAAGCAGCCTTGCAAAGAAAGCAATGGCTCACTGAACTAGTGCTCTCCTTGACATTAAAAATTTCAAGTGGAATATTAGTTAGATGTTGAGTTAGACATTTTGGGAGGCAAATCTGCCTTCCATAATTTAAAGATTGCACAGATGTATATTTCTGGTGGATGAATGCCTGTTCAAAAGCCAATTATTTGGAGTTGCTCTTTTCATTTCTTAGCATATCTTGCCTAATAATTATTCTTTGCAATGATATTTTAAGCTTCAGGTTCCTTATCTGTAAGATGAAGTATATCTACCCTGACCAAAATAAAAGCCTGTGATATAATGATAAAAGACTGTGATATAACATAATGAAAGTCCCAGTAGTCATATGGAATAATAAAAGTCTTGAGTTTAAATCCCAGCATCACCATTACTAGCTGTGTGAACTTAGCAAAGTTATGCAAATGTGCTGAGTCTATGCTTTCATATCTATGAAATGCGGTATCTATTTCTTAGGGTTGTTGTGAGTATAAAATAAAGTCATCAATGTTAAATGAATAGCACAGGGATGGGCACATATCAATATTCAATAAACATAAGTTTCTTCTTCCTCCTTTTACTCTGGCAACATGCAACCCTTTGTACATGCAGGATCAGAACTGAAGAACTCTTTAACAGGTTGTTCTGATTTTGAATGCACCCCAAACCATGAAAGGGTATTTAAACAATTCATTCTGCTGTATTAAGATTGTATTCACAAAAATATTAGACTCAGATTACATTGATTTAAATCAGTAAGGGACTTTACACAATAAGAACAAAAAATCCACATGCTTGTACTCGTTTGACCTTTGCAGCTTTCTCTAAGGATCCAGAGATTCATTTGAGTAGCCCCCCAGAGGTCGGGAAGCAAGTCACAGTCACGTGTTCGGTGCCTGATGTTTACCCATTTGAAAGGCTGGAGATAGAGTTGTTCAAAGGCAACCGTTCCATGAAAATACAGGAATTTCTGGAGCCTTCAGAAAAAAAGGCCCAGGAAACAAAGAGTTTGAAAGTGACCTTCTCACCTACTGATGAGGATATTGGGAAAGCTCTTGTTTGTCAAGCTACATTATACATTTATGATGATGATTCTCCACCCAAAGTAAGGAAAACTACAAAAGAACTGGAAGTCTACAGTAAGTACTTGTGTCTGTCTATGGGAATATACTCTTGGATGCACACAGCAATAAGTTGAGCAGCTACAGTCAAGAAGAAACAAGCTTGTAGTTTTTATACCATTTTGATTCACTGAGAGCATAATTCTTGTCAACTGCATAATTCAAAAAAAGCACACCCAATTAGGGTTGAGAAAAGTTGAGCTTGAATTCTGTCTGCATTAACTGTGAATTAGAGTCACTTAATTTCTCAGTCTAGCAAAGGGGAATCATGATAATACCTCTTGATTGGGGAGCTTCCCTGGTGGCTCAATCAGTAATGAATCTGCCTGCAATGCCAGAGACCAGGGTTCTATCCCTGGATTGGGAAGATCCCTTGGAGAAGGGAATTGCAACCCACTCCAGTACTCTTACCTGGAAAATCCCATGGACTGAGGAGACTAGTGGGCTATAGTCCATGGGGTCAGAAGAGTCGGACCTGACTTGATGATTAAATCACTGCCACCTGATTGGGTAGTGAGAAATAATAGGCTCAAGTGATAAAATGTTTTAAATTATGTTTTGTAAACTCTTATATCATGCCTTGAAATATCAAGGTATAGAAGTTTTACAAGCAGCACTTAGTCTGTGTGTGATCGTATGTGTGTGAGCATATGTGTGTGTGCACACCTGGACACGTGTGCATGGGGTGGGAGAGAGGAGTTGAGATTTGGTTGTATCCATTCTCTCAGAGATGGCTGGGGGAGTTGAGGCAGTCTTGTAACCCCAAAGTTGTGTAGGAGTGACTCACTGTGCTCTGTTCTAGATTAAAATGCTCCTGTCTTCTCTGGACACCATAGTTAAAAGGAGCATTGCCTTCTACAGTATGTCTAGCTGAGACAGAATGAGATGGAAAGGATTTTATCAATGTTTTGAGAAGAATAGTCAAAAATAGGAGGTATTTTTCCTAGAGAATATAAAACTTGGAAATGAGGGCTATAATTAAGTATTTGAATGACTGTCATGTAGAAGTGGGATTTGGATTATTCTTTAGCAATAGAGGACTGAACTATGACCGGTGTATAGAAGTTAGTTACAAAGAGAAAGATTTCAGCTCAATAGAGGGAAAATGTTCTAATAATCAGAGTTGTCAAAAAATCAAATGGAAAATATTTACTATAAGGCAATGGATTGTTGTGTGCACTGGAAGTGTTGAAGCTGACTTGCATGAACATTTGGCAAGGAAGCTGAACTGGAATTTGTACCTTACCTGGGAGATTGAACCACATAAGTCTAACGGTTTTTCTTAATTTCTGAGTATCTATGGCCACCTGAAAACACCAAACATCAAAAAAAGTTACTCCATCAAATCAGTCAGAAACTGGATTGACTAATTTTTTGACTCAGCAATTCTTTATGCTAGTTTGGCAGAGTATGTCCAGTTGAGAAAGCTGTAAATACAGTCTATGAGAGAAACACAGTAGCCCTGTGGGACCATTATGATGCTTAGCAATGACTAATACTGTGCTCTGCCTTCTCAGTCTCACCCAAAGACACAGCTATATCTGTGAATCCCTCCACAAGGCTGCAGGAAGGCGACTCTGTGACGATGACGTGTACCAGTGCAGGTCTACCAGCTCCACAGATTCTCTGGAGCAAGAAATTAGACAATGGGAATCTACAGCTCCTTTCTGAGAATGCAACTCTCACTTTGATTTCTATGAGGGGCAGAAGATTCTGGGATTTATGTATGTGAAGGAATTAATCTGGTTGGAATGACAGAAAAGAGGTGAAATTAATTGTTCAAGGTAAGCAGAAATTGAAAAAGGTGCCATCATCAGATTTAAGCAATAGTGAAATAGCTTCAATGCCAGAAATACTTCATTGTGTTTTGAGTGAGTGAGTGAAGTCTCTCAGTCATGTCCAACTCTTTGTGAGCCCATGGACTGTAGCCTGCCAGTCTCCTTCGTCCATGGAATTTTCCTGGAAAGGGTACTGGAATGGGGTTGGCATTTCCTTCTCTGGGGGGATTCTCCCAACCCAGGAATTGAACCGGGTCTCCACACTGCAGGCAGACTCTTTACCATTTGAGTTACCGGGGGAACCCTCATTATGTTTTACGATGATCCATTTGACTGTTCTGTACTGTAGCACAATTATATACTCACCTTACTCATGCTTTTTGGGAGAAATCTTTCCTGCCAGAGCTTCCATTAGTTCTGCTGTTTTGGTTCCTTTTCATTTCTCATCATTCTTTCATTGCTCCAACCCTTGGCTTTCTCTCTTCCTTCTGCCCCTTGTGTATTAGTATTCTGTTTCCATGTCTAGTCCTCCTCCCTTGTCACTTCCAAGATTTGAGGCTATGTATTATTGATATATGCTGTTTACTCTGAAATTTGTGTTCCTATTCCATATCATCAAAACCTGTTGGTTCTACTTCAAAATGATCCCTCTAAGAATCTGACCTCTATTCTTCAAACCTCTTGCCATAGCTTTACTTCATCATCTCTCCTTTGGGCTCCTGAAAGATATTCTTAAATAACATTCACTGACCATCAGCTATTTTCCAGGCACTTTACATATGTTTCCTATGATCTTTAAGAAATGGCTAAGGAGTAAGTACTTTGTATTCATTTTAGTGATGAGAGAATAGTGTCTCATAGAGATTAATAATGACTCTTATTTATTGGTACAGCTAATACTTGCCAGGAGTTTCCTTGCTACTTTATAAATGCTACCACTTTAGTTTTTGCCACAACCTTTTGAAGTGAATAAAAGCTCAGACTCAGAATAGTTCACAACTTGCCATGTCACATAACTCATTAATGGCATTTACTGTGATTTTTAACATAGACCCAATTTAACCTCCAAACTCCATGATTTTTTAACTATGGCTAATTGTTTTTAAATGGTCACCCTACTATCATTCTGTCCCCCAACATAATCCTATGTACTAGCTACCAGAGTTATCTACTTGAAACAAGAAGACTGCATATTTCATATGACTTCAACTTGACCCTAATTGCATATAAATTAAAACTCACATTTCCCAAAATAGTTGCATAAAACTCTTCAGAATCCTAGTCAGAAATGACCTTTGCATCTTTGTGGTTGACTCTGTGTCTGTTTATGCTATAACTTCTGCTTCGAGTGTCCTTTCCTTCCTTATCTGGCAAACTTTTAGCCATCCTTCAAGATCAAGCTCATGTCAGCCTCCCAATTCCAGTTTGTGTTAGGCATAGCTAGTTTTTGATCCCTTCATGTACATTCAACACTTCTTATGAACTTGTATGTGCTTTTGTTCAGTTTAACATATGTTAATTAAGGTGCCTTGTCCAAGAATCAAAGAATTGTGCTTGGTACTGGGTACAGACATAAAAAGTCACAGTGATTACCCTAGAGGAACTTATAATCTAGAGATTGCAGATGTATAAATAGATAATTTAGATATTTTTAGTAAGAGCCAATACTTATGTAAGTGTGTCTTTCCACTAAACTGACTGGCAACTCCTCAAGTTAGGGACTGGTGTGTGTGTGTGTTTGTGTGTGTGTTTTACGAGTGCCTGCCATGTGGTAGGTGCTCAGTAGATACTGAATGAATAACTTGTGAACATAAATTAAAAAACATACTTTTAAAACAAGAAAACATGGAATTTGAACTTGCATGGCTAAAAAGATACAATTCAAACTCTCTCAAAAGATGAACCCGTTTGCTTTTAGGTCAGCATTTTTCAAGAAACCAGGGAAAAACATTACACTGATAAAAGCATGTAAAGCTAATCTTTCATGATTAGCTGTATCCCATTTCAGTGTGAAAAGGAAACGTGTTCTGGATTAGGCAGTACTGCTTTTCATTTTGCATCAGAGGACATTAGCAACCTTAAGTGCTGAAGAGAGAATTGAACTTCAGTTATCTTAGACCTGGAAGATCTTCTGGAGAAGTGGAGAAGGAAATGGCTACCCACTCCAGTATTCTTGCCTGGAGAATTCTGTGGACAGAGGAGCCTGGAAGGCTATAGTCCTTGGGGTCACAAGGAGTTGGACACGAATGAGCGACTAACACTTTTTTTCTATCTCACAGTTACTCTTTCAGGAGTCATGAGTTTACACGGCAACCTATGCAGCCACTGTAAAACACCATCTGAGACTGTTCACAGGCAGGAAGCAGATCTTTATATTCTCCATTCTCACACTAGCATATAAGGAATTCAGAAACGCTGGTTATTGTTTCTAAATGAACTTTCTCCTTCAAAAATCTGATAGCATGTCAGTTTGTTATGGTAATTTGAGGGAAGCATTCTTTGGAAGATACCATAATGGCTGTGTTAGACAAACCAAACTGAAAAAATCTTCTGGCACGGATGAGAACCCTTCAAAATGTAGTGGCCTTTAGATTATGTATATGCTGTGATTTCTTTTTTCTATCTCTAGCCAGCTATTTACAAGGGCAAGTTTTAGTGAGTTTTCTGTGAAGTCTCATCTGTCACTTTTAGAGGTGCTCAACACTCCCACTTTTGCTAGGGGAATAGAGTCAAGATTTAAAATTCTTCTTCTCCCTAGACAGTAGTCATCCCAAAGCAGCTGGGTGCCCCGCAGGGATTGCATTGGCAGTCAAAGAACTTTGCTAGATATTTCAGATTTTTTGCCCTGCATTTCAGCCATTGAAATATTGTAAAGTATCTTTATGTTGTATTAAGAAAATTTAAGAGGTGATTTGCATACCCCTTTAATGCTTAGATTTTGACTTTGCCGTGTGATTCTGAAATCATACTTTTCAGTGTGATTTCAGTATGTGTTTTCAGTGGGATTCTATGTGACTTTCATGTTACACTTTATTCTGTTGATACAGAAGCTCTAAATACTGGTCTGCTACAGGTATTGTTTCTAATCAGAAGCCATATTTATATAGCTTTTTTCAGTACTTTCCTTAGATTTGGTTTTCTTTCCACCTGAGGATATTTGGATTTAGTTGTTCAAGTGAAAAGCTGGGATCTTAAATCAGACTCACCTGGCTTCAAGTCCTAATTTTGCCACTTGCAGTTTGGATGAAGTTATTTTTCCTCAAGAAGAAATGGGAGAGGAGAGGAAAGAGGAGAAGGATGGAAAATAAGGAAAAGTAGAATGAGACACTGAGAGTCAAGGAGAAGAAGCAATGATACCAGATCCTGAAGTTGTGTGGATTACATGAGATAATATTCATATACGTAATGTGGTTTAAGCAGCGATTGACACACTGGAATCTTATATTTTTGAGCTTTTGTCCCTCGGTTATAAGAATACAATAAACACCTTTAAGTGGAGAATGAATTTTTGTTATGAAAAGGTGCCAGTCTCTGTCTTGACACATTTTTATTCCTGTTCATTCTGTTGAATGAATGAATCACAGCGTCTTGTATGTTTGTTCTTAAAAGCTGTGGTTCCCTTCCTGATAGTCCCAATGTGGAAAGGAGTAGTATATTCTTGGCACAGATGTTAGCTAAAAAGAAGTCAGAAAAAAAAAAAAAAAAAAAAAAACTGTATGTTGAACTTTGGTAAAAGAATTTTATTTTTGTCTTGTTCTTTTCTCCCCACCAGAGAAAATGTTTACTGTTGAGATCTCTCCTGGACCCCAGATTGCTGCTCAGATTGGTGACTCAGTCGTGTTGACCTGTGATGTCAGGAACTGCGATGCCCCATCTTTCTCTTGGAGAACGCAGATAGACAGCCCTCTGAACGGGAAGGTGAGGACCGAGGGCTCCAAGTCCACGTTGACCCTGAGCCCTGTGAATTTTGAGAACGAACATTTCTACCTGTGCACTGTGATGTGTGGTCAAAGGAAACTGGAAAGGGGAATCCAGGTGGAGCTCTACTGTAAGTAGATTTCAAAATCATTTACTGTTTTTGTTGTTGTTGTTGTTCCCGGTTCCATTGAAAGAAGCAAAATGCAAATCTGTGATACCCAACAAGGTCTTTGTGTTTAGGAAGGAAATTTAGCATTGTGAATGGTTCTCAAATCTCCAAACCAAAGATTTTGATGCAGCTTTGATGTATATATTTCATAGTAAATATTACACATGAATCCAGCATCCCTGATCCTTAGTTTGTGTCTTGTCTGTACTCTGTCATCATGGACTTGAACATGATGCATGTCCCCTGCTACCCACCCTACTCTGGTTGTATATGGTGTGTACAGAGATGGTTGTATGCAAAGAGTAGAAACAGTGCCCATTCAGATAATAGGGTGGGATGACAAATTATTCGAATTGGAGGGTGAGGCCCAAACCTACTGTTTTAAAGATACATTTGAAAGCTGATTGGCGGGATGGAGACATGAGGCAATAGTGAGCAGGAGAAAACCTGGGAGTTAGAATGATCACCAGGGATGGTCAGTGCAACAGCTCAGGTGAAAAGAAGCACCAGAAGATTGCACTAGATTTGAGTATTGATTTATACCACATACATATACTACACTTCTTCTTGCTATTCCTGTCACCTTAACAAAATCGTAGAGCTTCAAATCTCTATGAATTGACATGGCTGGAATTCCTCAGTTTATAATGAATGAGGACAAGATATACAAAGTGATCAGAAAGTTCCCTGGTGGCTCAGATGGTAAAGAATCCGCCTGCAATGCAGGAACTGCGAATTCAATCCCTGGGTCAGGAAGATTATTTGGAAGAGGAAATGGCAACTCAATCCAGTAGTCCTGTCTGGAGAATTCCACGAACAGAGGAGCCTGGGGGTCTACATAGTCCATGGGGTTGCATAGAGTCAGACATGACTGAGTGGCTAAGCACAGCACACAGCACACACATTCTGCCTTGTTTTTATTGAGCAGAATCCAAGAGAACAATTGTGGACATGTTCCTCCAGAAATCCTGCCCAAACTTGTGTTACCCCTCAAGATTTTGCTCAAAGTGAGTTAGAGTATGTCTGTAAAGGGATTTGAATCTCTCAAAAGACAGGTTAATTTATTGCTTTATCATGTTACCAAGAGTCCAGGAGCTGCCGATGCAGCACACTCCCAACAGCAATGAGAACCAGCAGTGAAGCCTTATGGTCCTGTGGAAACGTTAGAGAATCTGTCACTTGACAACATATTGCTTCAGGAGAAAAAAATTTTAGCATTGCTCTTGATAACTGTTCTCATCTTAGTTTTGTTGATTTGTATCAAGATGTGTTATGAATATTACTTAGAATCTGAATCTCTTGTTTTTTTTCTGAACTACAAGTATTATTCAAGAAACGTTTAAAATTTTCTGCCTAAACCTGGCCATTTGAAATAAAAATGTCTAAATTGCTTGACTCTGTGAAAGCAAGCCTGGGCTCTGAGCTCAAGGAAATAGGAATTCTGATCTCAGCTGGGTGACTTACTAGATATGATGTCAAATGGCAGACTCTTAGCCTTTATAAGTTTAATAAGTCTCCCTAGCTATCAAATACATTCTCTGTGCATTTTTCTAGCTTTAAAATAAGTTAATACCCATTAGATTACGCTGTTTTGAAGACTGAGATAATGAATATTAAGGGACTAGCACATAATAAACATCCAATACATCATGGAAAATATTTAAAATGTTTAAAATGTATGTATACTAAGTAAGATGGTAGAAGCTGATATGTCCTTTGAAAAGACTAGTCCTTAGCTGTCAGCAAAACTGTATCACTAAGGAGCGAAGAGTATGAAGTATATTTATTTCTTGATGATTTGATGTGCTAAGTATTTTTTGTTTCCAGCATTACTTTTATTTGATATCATAAATATTTATATTTAATGTTGTGATGTATCTATTAGTAATCATTTTATCCCAGGTGAATTAAAACCTTCACTTTGAGAACTTTGCATTTAATAGAGGTTAGCTCTGTTTTTCTTCTAGTGTCACATATAAACCTCATATTTTGCTTGATATTTGCAGCCTTCCCTAGTGATCCAGAAATTGAAATGAGTGGTCCGTTAGTGAGTGGAAACCCAGTCACTGTAAGTTGCAAGGTTCCTAATGTATATCCTTTGGACCGGCTGGAGATTGAATTGTTTAAAGGGGAGAGTATTATGATGAATAAAATCTTTTTGGAAGATTTAAGTAAGAAAGCCCTAGAGACCAAGAGTTTAGAGATGACCTTCATCCCCACCATTGAAGATACTGGAAATGTTCTTGTTTGTCTGGCTCAGTTACCTATTGATGAAATGGAATTTGAACCCAAACAAAGGCAGAGTACACAGATGCTTTATGTTAATGGTAAGTACATGTATGATGTATCCACAATTTAATGTGAATTTTTTTTTATCATGTTTTCCAGGTAATAGTTAACATGAAGTTCATAGTTAAAACCATTGTGAAATGGAATAATTGAAAAGAAACTACAAAATAATGATTTCATATTAAAAAAAACCCCTCAAACTTAAAGCAACTGTTTATTTGCTTATGATTCTAAGCTGGTAGTTTGGGAAGAGGTCAGATGAGCAGTTTTTTCAATATGCTATCAAATGAACACACATGTTCATTTTCAGTCTGTTGGAAGTTCATGGGGGATGGTCTCAGGTAGCCTCACTTCCAAGCCTGGGCCTTCTCTGGGGGTGCCTGGGCCTTCCTTTCTTCATATTGAAGAGAGGTAGCATAGATTTAGTCACCAGAGTGCAGGGCTTCAAGAGAGTGAAAATGAAGGTGGCTTCTTGGGGCCTAAGCTTGAAAGTCCTACAGAGTTACTTCTTCTAGGGTATATTGTTCAAAGTTAGTCACAAGGACAGCCTAGATTCAAGAGGTAGAAAAATAGTCTACCTTTTCATAGGTGATTTACATAGTTCATGTTCATGTTTAATGTACTATAAATGTCAATACACACTATCATTGACCATCCATTTTTTTTGACAGCAAGAATGTCTCTATAGATTTTATTTCCATTAAAAAATATCCATGATATGTTCATATTCTACTCTGGATCATTCTGTATAGGGCTTCCATGGTGGGTCAGTGGTAAAGAATCTGTCTGCTAATGCGGGAGACTGGGCTCAATCCTTGCGTTGGGAAGATCCCCAGGAGAGGAGATGGCAACCCACGTCAGTGTTCTTGCCTGGGACATCCCGTGGACAGGGAAGCCTGGCAAGCTACAGTCCATGAGATCACAAAGAATCAGACGTGACTTAGGGACTAAACAACAAAAACAATCATTTTGTATCTGCTAAAGTAAATGAGGGCAGAAAACTCCTTTGGTAAAGTTATCAAGGTTTATAAACTGTTCTAACCCACAAATACATAGCCAAGTTTTGCAACACTGATAAAAACTCTTTGGAACTCGGGGTGTAAACAGCCAAGCTAACAAGTGTCCCTACCTTTTCAGTTGCTCCCAGGGATACAACCATCTTGGTCAGTCCCTCCTCCATCCTGGAGGAAGGTAGTTCTGTGAATATGACATGCGCTAGCGATGGCCTTCCAGCTCCCAAAATCCTGTGGAGCAGGCAGCTAAGTAATGGGGATCTACAGCCTATTTCTGAGAATGCAACTCTCACCTTCATGTCTACAAAAATGGAAGATTCTGGTATTTATGTCTGTGAAGGCATTAACCAGGCTGGAATAAGCAGAAAAGAAGTTGAATTAATTATTCAAGGTGAGCTAAAGTGATTAAATGAGTTATTAGCGCTATTCTTATTTTGGTTATGTTACTGGTTTTGAATAAAGTCCTTTTAAAACAAATTTTCTAAAACAAAATGCACTGAACATTTTGAAGAGCTCTGCGTGGAAGTCTGGAATAGTACTTCTTCATGAACCATTCCAAGTCACTTATCCTAGAAGTCTTTCAACCTCAAGTGGAAAGCTAGCTCTAGGAACTGTGCCAAGAGTTCCAGTTACACTTATGGGGCATTGATTATGGTGTTGAAAAAAGGATAGGAAGACGTATATACATATTTTGGAATTACTTAGGGCCCAGGTGGCACTAGTGGTGAAGAACCTGCCTGACAATGTGGGTTAAATGTAAGAGACGTGGGTTGGACCCCTGGATCTGGAAGATCCCCTGGAGGAGAGCATCGCAACCCACTCCAGTGTTCTTGTCTGGAGAGTCCCATGGACAGGAGAGCCAGGCGGGCTATGCTCCACAGGGTCGCAAAGAGTTGGACATGACTGAAGCAACTTAGCACCTTGCATACAAAATCACCTTATCTAACTGGATTAAATTCCTCATGGTAATCTCATAAAATGACTGCTAGAGCTTGCTTAGAAGGCTAAGAAGGCTCTTAAACCTTTTATAAATTCTGAGATTGAGTAGCAGTGACCTTTCACTCTGATTCATCAATTTAATGGCATAGAATCACTAGGATGGATTAAGTTAGGAGATCCAGATCCATTCTTTTCAGGATGGAGAAGCAAAACTGAGAACAAAATAATTTCTAGTTGACAGGTTGAAGCTCTAGGCAGTTTTGGGAAAAGTCATGAAGTAGTCAATTTGGATTTCCCTCATACCTTCCCTTTTGGGGTTTGAGGTCCTCTTCTTCACTAGGGCTGTCAGTTCTTCTCTTATCCCTTGGTATTATTTCCACTAAGGTGTTAGTGACTGTCTTGTTACCTTGTTACAATAATTATTTGTATTTTAAAGGAAAGGAAGAAACTTGGAAGAGAAATGCACTACCCTAAAGAAAGCTCTTAGGATGTAGCTTTGGTTGAGGAAAGAGTATCAAGTCACAAAGTAAATAATCTTAATGGGAACCTCCCTCCACAGGTTGCACGTTAACAGAGATGTTGTATGTCAGATACTAAACCCAGGATAACAACTGGTGTGTTGATTGTAAGAGCCATCTCTGCACAGCTTAATTTCTTGATCTGGAAAGATCTAGTTCAAAACTCAGAAGCCTTTTATACTTCAAGAAATAGTTGCATGACTTAGTGACCCCCCAAAAAATGTTATTTTCCACATTTGAAATCGCCAACTGTTTTTAAACACCCATTCATTGGCTAAGGTTGGGTAAGAATTACATTAAGGCTGAGGCCCCAAACTTTTTGACACCAGGGTCAGGTTTTGTGGAAGACAGTTTTCCATGGGTTGGGGAGGGGGCTCACTTCAGAGTGATTCAAGTGCAGTAGGGTTCATTCTTCTATGAGACTCTAATGTTGCCACTGATCTGACAGGAGGTGGAGCTCAGGTGGTAGCCGTGGGGCGGGAGTGTAAATATAGATGAAGTGCCACTTGTCAGGTGCTCACCTCCTGCTCTGTGACTGGGTCCCTAATAGGACAGAGATTGGTACCAGTCCATGGCCTGAGGGTTTGGCACCCTTGTATAAGGGACATGAAGGAAGCATGAGATGTCTTCTTTTATTAAAAATAGGACCATTTATAAGAATCCAGTAAATGTTTGACTTCTTTAATTGCCCCTCTAAATATTTAATGCAAACAGTAAGCACAAATACCATCTTGACAACTACTGTTGCTGTCATTAAATTAATGTGGAATGTGTTTATATTTCATTCAATCAGAGGTATCTTTAAATTCTTTCCACAGTTGCTCCAAAAGATATACAACTTACAGCTTTTCCTTCTGAGAGTGTCAAGGAAGGAGACACTGTCATTATCTCCTGTATATGTGGGAATGTTCCCCCAACTTTGATAATTCTGAAGAAAAAAGCAAAGACTGGCTACACAGTGCTACAGTCTACAGATGGTGCATATACCATTCACAGGGCTCAGTTAGAGGATGCGGGAGTATACCAATGTGAATCCAAAAATGAAGTTGGCTCACAGCTAAGAAGCCTAACACTTGATGTTAAAGGTTAGTTTGTTTTTTTTGTTTGTTTTTTGTTTCTTGTTATTTTTAATAACAGGTCTGAAGCTTGGTGGGTTGTAAAGAATTTCAAGGGTTAGATGAATGAATTGGCAAAATGTAACTGAATTCCATGTCAATTATGGTTATTTCTTGGTGTTTCCTAAAATAATCATGTACAGGTGCTCTGTCCTTTTAGCCAGGTTGTTGACATTTATCATAAATCAGTGTCGGATTCCCATTTGCTATTTGAAACGTTGACAATTCATCGTTGGTCTCTGAGGTCTTTCATTTCTTGTGTGTTTAAATGTATTTTCAAAACCTTTCTTTGGGAGTTATAGGGAAACTAAAGAAGTAGAATTGGCACATGGAAAAAGAAAGGTTTATGTAGACCCTTTTCCTTCCTACCCGAAGAGAGTGTCACTCTCTGAATAAGTGACTGCATATTTTTCAGATTAACTCTTCTGGATTTGAGAATGATGATCTTAATGCGGAACAATGTAAAGGAGTCTCTAGACTACAGAATTACTTCCTTAGAATATCTAAGCTCCTAGTCCATCCTGCTGTTTTCTGATGGAGAAAGGGAGGGAGGGGGCCATGGCCCCCAGCAGAGGAATTTCAGGGGCCAGCTTAATTTCAGTCCATCTGTGAACTCACAGTAGGATCTGTTGATCTTATCAGTGAACGTAGTAAGTGTCAGCATTTATTGCTCAGTCTTCCACTCCTTGAGTGGTAAGGAGCTCCCACTGTGTACTGGAAGCCAAACTTGAAATAAACATGACTGTGAACAAATGCAACTCTTAAAGAGCCTTTGGCACTGGGCTCCCAGAGACAACAACTATCAATGTAAAGAGAATTTAAATTTGGGTCAGAAAATGGGTTCAAATTTTACTCATCTCATCAAATCTCTCAAGATTACAAGCTTTGCCATGTTTTCTGTCTTCACAATACCTCCTCGAAACACAACAATATCCCTTGTATCATGTCACTCAAAATGACACAGGAGTGTATATAATCAATGCTTCCAGATTTCTGGATGATTGAGATCTTAGTTATGAGTAGGTTGAAATTCATCTATTCCTATTTAATCCTTGATGTCTCCAGACCACCTTTAATTAAGCCTATTTCCAGGGACTTGGATTCCTAAAGTGAAGTCGCTCAGTCGTGTCCGACTCTTTGCAACCCCATGGACTGTAGCCCACCAGGCTACTCCATCCATGGGATTTCCAGGCAAGAATACTGGAGTGGGTTGCCATTTCCTTCTCCAGGGGATCTTCCTGACTCAGGGATCAAACCCTGGTCTCCTGCACTGCAGGCAGACTATTTACCATCTAAGCCATCAGGGATTCCTAACATTTTCATTATTCTTTTTGTAGTCAATGATTCTCTTTTAAAGACATATCAAAGCTTCTTCTCCTCTTTTTAAGTTTCTCATATATTGTTGTCTTTTCTAATTGCTTTATTAAGTTGATAACTTTACATATTTGCTATTTTTCACTCATTACTTAAATGAACAATTAAAGCACATTGTGGGCACTCAGCTAGAACCCCCAAACTAAATATGGTTTCAACTAACTACAAATGAATGGAAACAAAATTTGATGTTTTCCTGGGAATTTTGAACTAGTTATCCTTTGCATTTAGCTGAGATTGTAAACTAATTTTGGTTTGTTTTGCTTTAGAAATATGTTTGCTCAAATATATTTCAATGATAAAAATGTTTGGGAGTCTTTAGAATTTTCAGTATTGATGCGGTTAATAGAAAACTATATTTGAAGGTTGCCCTGGTAACCAACTCAGCAGCAAATTTGTACTTTACTGCAGATGCCTGAGGGGAAAAACCAAAGGCAAAAGACAGTATAATACTTATTAAGTTGAAAACAATAAGATCAGAAATACCATTGCCTACCATGTCATCAATACTGATGCCTAAGCATAATTATGATAATGAATACGTCATTAAAATATTACTCTCATACTCTTAGTTCTACCCTAGTAAGGAAAAGTAGAAAAATAGGGTAATTATCATTATGTTTATGATGAAGTTTTTTTAACTTCAATAATTCAAAAATCAGCTTCCCTTCATCTGACCCTAGTGATTCTTTTCTTCTTGGTTGACTTCTGGTGATTAGAAACCTCTAGAAGTAAAGCAATGATTATCAATCTCAAATCATTCATTTCTTCTAGAACAAAAACAATATAGAAGCCTCTTGAAGAAACTTACTATTTATGAGGTCATACTGTGCTGTGCAAGAATAAATATAAATAGAAATGAATCGCCAGTAAATATCATGCTGCCTTCTTCAGATATTCTTATGAGGTTAAAATGTTAAATACTATTGTAACTGTCAGACGATTTTTAGTGTAGTAGAAAGAGTACTAAGAGTACTTTGCCTGGAGAATCCCAGGGACGGGGGAGCCTTGTGGGCTGCCATCTCTGGGGTCGCACAGAGCTGGACACGACTGAAGTGACTTAGCAGCAGCAGTAGCAGAAAGAGTACTAATTTAAAAGTTTTGTGACACTATTACTTTATGAATTCAATTTATGACTAAATGACAATGACAGGATGTAGAAAGAAAACAATATATATTGTTATTTGAAAGATATTATTGGGGAAAGAAAAGATATTTTTTGGGTGCAAGCTACTCCAAGCAGTGAGCCAGTTGCTAGCTATTGAGTGGTGGATCAAAAGAAACTAGATACATGACCTTATGTAATTCAGTCTGAAGGAGGGAACCAAAACTAATAGATAATCAAACACACAGATGTTTAACTATAAGTGGTGATGAGGGCTGTGAAGGGAAAATGTAGTGGGTTATAAAAGTATACAGGGAAAAAAGTGCATTGCTGTTGTTCAGTCACTTACTTGTGTCTGACTCTTTGCAACCGCATGGTCTGCAGCATGCCAGGCTTCCATGTCTTCACCATCTCCTGGAGCCTGCTCAGACTCAGGTCCATTGAGTCAGTGATGCCATCCAACCATCTCATCCTCTATTGCCCCCTTCTCCTCCTGTATGTTAAGTTCCTAATTTAGGCTGGTGGAAATGCAGGTCAGAGAATGCCTCTTTGAGGAAGTAACACTTAAGTAAAAATATAAAGCTATCCAGAGAACTTCATATTGTCAAGAAATGATATAAATGCTGAAGAGGAATAATGTATATTAAGATGCCCTACTTCAGAGATACAAAATATAAAATTTTCTATATATTTCTAAAAAAGCCATTGGCAAGAATTCTTTCTCTTACTATCTCATACATGATGTTTGACTATAATGGTTGCACTGTAGGTATTTCAGGACCTTTCTTGGAGTATTGGTGAGTTATTTTAACTCATTAATAATCTGAGTCCTAGTTCTTTAGTACATACTTTTATTTCCCAAAGTAAACACTCTTGTCCCATTCTCACTCTTCTAAATGAGCCTTAAAAAGTTGCACCCTTCCTTCCATCCTGTTATTGGACCTGCATCTATGTGAATCTAAGTTTGTGGAAGTCAGCAACTGGCATCTTTAGATTCAATATGACCATAACAACTGCTAACTATTATTTGATTAATTCAGAGAAATGTGCATTTGAGTCCTGTTGGTTCTTATCACTGGTTTAATTCACTTTTCTTCAGAAAACTAGTGGTACTATTAAAATAAAACTTGTGACTGTTATTATTAAACAATTTCTTTTCATACCAGACATTAATTGCATCCATCTTGTTATTTTCCAGGAAGAGAAAGTAACAAGGACTATTTTTCTCCTGAATTTCTCATGCTGTATTGTGCATCCGCCTTAATATTAACTGCCATTGGAATGATTGCTTACTTTGCTAGAAGAGCTAACATGACAGGGTCGTACAGTCTTGTAGAAGCACAGAGAACAAAAGTGTAGCTAACGCTTGAAACGTTCTACTAAAGACATTGCCAGTTCAGATCCTTGATACTGCTCATCATTCCATGAGGAAAACAGAAACTGGGAGTTCAGGCTTCCTTGAATGCAGTGAACACTTGGAAAGAAATGGCTGCCTATGGCCCTTACTGTGAACAAGAAGCCAAAGGAAAATTTCTGCTTAAAAACTAGGCACTACCATTGAGGTGACTGGAGTAATTTCTTGATGTGTATATACAATAACATGATTTGTATATATGTAAAACTATGCCGTAGCAAGGTTGCTTGGAATATCAGCACACTAGAGTCAATATATCTAAAATTATTAAAATGTTGCTTGAACTGATTGTTATAACTTAATGCATCTTCATATCAACTGGCAGCTGACCTATGTCATCTTTTAATTATTTTATTTCCTGTAACAAAATTCTATTCCTATAAAGTTCATAGGCAACAATTTCATGTTGTGGGGAGATGCCAGGGTTTTATATTGTCATAGGCAAATGATAAACCAAGAGGGCACTGGGTTGACTTTCAGGTACTAAACACTTCAACCTATGGTATAATGGTTAACTGGATTTCTCTGGGTGGTACTGACACGGTACGGAGACATTTTTTGATGTTTGTTCATCAGACTTGTGTAATTTTCCCAAGTGATCTAAAAATGCAACTTCTTTTGATTTTCTTTTGTAAATGTTTAGGGTTTTCGGGGATTTTTTTGTACAGTAAAGTGATAATTTCTGGAATTGAAAGAGTTGTGTGTTTATTTATTATAAGTTGCGTCTTTTAATCATGTTGTAACTCTTTTGGTAATGTCAAGTTCCAAATACCTGAGAGTTCAAACCCATAGAAATAATATCTACTTGAAGTGAGCTCCTCACAGATTACTTTTATCAGAATTAAGATGGGAACTTTTATCTTGGGGCCATCCTAACCTGTTGAATTGAAATACCTGGTTTAGTTGCCTTGGAACCTGCAATTAAAAAAATTGTTTTAAATATAATATGCACAGAAAGAGTGAATGCAGATGAACATGGACATGTTAAAGCGTAGCAAGTGAACACCTGTACCACTAAAGCAAAGAGATAGAGCATTACTGTTCTTCAGAGCCTCTTAGATGCCATTCATTGATTGCAGCTCTGTTACTGAGGCTTCAACAAGATCTTGAATTGTACATTAACCTTTTCCCTCCTTTCTTTGGGGATTTTATACCTATATATGTTCTTAGTCGTGTCCAACTCTTTGCAACCCCATGGACTGGAGCCTGCCAGGTTCTTCTGTCCATGGGATTTCCAGGCAAGAATACTGGAGTGGGTTGCCATTTCCTTCTGCAAGGGATCTTCCCGACCCAGGGATGGAACCCAGGTCTCCTGTGTCTCCTGCTTTGCAGGAAGATCCTTTACCCACTGAGCCTTTGAGGAAGCCCTTATACCTATATAGGTAACCCTAAGTAGAATATTGTTTTGTTTGCCAGCTTTTGAATCTTACATGCATGCCTGCTAAGTCACTTTAGTCAAGTCCAACTCTTTGTTACCCCATGGGCTATAGCCCTCCAGGCTCCTCTGTCTATGGGATTCTCCAGGCAAGAATACTGGAGTGGGTTGTCATTTCTCCCTCCAGGGGATCTTTCCAACCCAGAGATGGAAACACTGTCTCTTGTGTCTCTTGCTTTGGCAGGTAAGTTCTTTACCATTAGCACCACCTCGGAAGCCCCTAAATATAATCAAATGGTATATTTGATGGTGATTTTATTTTTCACTCAAAAGTATGTTTTTGCTTAATTAATCCATATTGTTATATTTAGCTATGTATATTCATTATCAGATTTTGCCACAACTTATTTATATAGGATATATATATATACTGTTGGTGGATATTTGGGCTGTTTACAGTTTTTACAATATGATCAAAATTTCTATAAACACTGTCTTACATATTCCTGAATTACGTGTATGCATTAACTTAGAGTGCAAGAATTAAGTGTATATATCCTAATGAAATGGCTGGATTGCAGGAAATGTACACTTTCAGGTTTATAAGGAAAGCTAAACTATTTTCTGAAGCAGTTGAAGTAATTTATACTCCCACCAGCAGTGAATAAGTGTCCACATTACTAAACAGCTTACTGGTGACATTGTCTCACTTAGAAATTTGCCTTTCTTATGGCTTAAAATTGTTTTCCATATTGTTTTTAACTTGTATTTTACTGATTACTAGTGAGGTTGAACATCTTATCATATATTTAAGGACTCTGTGTTTAGGATCATTGGAGCTGGCCCTTTTGTGAAATATCTGTACATTTCTTTTGCTGTTTCCCTGGTGGTCTTTTATTGATTTGCGGGAGATTTTAAAATATGTTTATATATTTTAGAATATGTGTATATATTACCCTAAAACAATGGGCTTCACTGGTGGCTTAGTGGTAAAGAATCTGTCTGCCAATGCAGGAGGCACAGATTCTATTCCTAGATCATGATACAAACACACACACACACACACACACACATATATATATATACACACACATTTATATTTATTCTGGATGCTAGTCCTTTGTTGGTTTCCCCTTGTATCCTTCTGGGAGTTTTACAGTTTCAGGTCTTATGTTTATGTCTTTGCCTCTTTTGAATTAATTTTTGTATATGGTATAATCCCACTGTTCTTTATATTTCCTCTTTTTTGGCTTTCTTTTGAATTACTATATTTTTAGCAATTACATTTTCTCTTTCTTGTAGGCTCACTTGTTTTTTTTTTTTTTTTTTTTTTTTTTTTTTTTTTTTAGTAGTTACTTTAAGGTCTTTGTTGTTTAGTAGCTAAGTCATATCTGGCTCTCTGTGACCCCAGGAACTGTAGCCCACCAGGCTCCTCTGTCCATGAAATTTCCCAGCCAATAATACTGGAGTGGGTAACCATTCCCTTCTCCAGAGGATCTTCCTGACCCAGGAATTGAACCTGGGTCTCCTACATTGCAGGCAGATTCTTTACCATCTGAGCCACCAGGGAAGCCCTTATTTCTTTATTCTTACCTTTCAGCTCACTAGCTTGTTCTTCAACTGTCTTTACTCTCCTATCATATCATGCATTGAGTTCTTTATCTCAAATTTTTATTTATGCTATAGTATTTCTATTTGGTTATACCATATAACTGCCAGCTCTTTCTTTATGTTAATAATATCTTCCTCATCTTTCTGAAGATGATTATAATGCTCACTTTAAATCTCTAGCTAATTAAGTCTTATTTTTCAGGTATAAGTTTCTCAGTTTGCTTTTTTTAATCCTGGTATCAAATGTCTTTTGTTAGTGTGCCTGTGAGCTCACAGTCTTTATGAGTGTTCACTAGCCTTCATGAGAAAGTTAAATTCCAGGTTAACTGTTTCTCTTGTGGTAAATTTAAGGATAAGGGTAGAGTGGGGAAGCCACTCTACATCCCAGTAGGGGTGTCAGGACTCTCCACTGTCTCTTTATCATTCCTCTTCCCCACAGTTGACACTGTTCTCTGGCTAATTTTGTCATGCTTTCACCTAGGGGACTGCTTTTCCTTTTCCTTTCCTTGTAACATGCTAGATCTCTGTATCAGCCCAGGAGGAATCATTTGAAGGAAATATATCTATTTCTCTATATTAAGGGATTTGTGATAGTGATTCAAGCCTACACAGTGGAAAAGAGCTGGTTAAACTGTCTCTGCAAGACTGTTGTCTTCATTTCTGATGCTAGAGTTTGAAGCCTGTAAGGAAGTCAGTCAGAAGGGAGATGTGGATGTAAAGTCAGAGACAGCAAGGAAAAATTAGAACTTATAAACATCAGCTGGAACCTGCAATGATGGATGGGAACCCATGTCAGTTCCCACTGCTTTCAATCTCAAGGCAGTAAGACACTGGAACCCTTCATTGTGGACCCAAACACATCTGGCTCTTGAATCAGAAAAGGTGAAGGAGGTGCCGGAGAATCTGGATCATTTGATGTCCATGAAGTAAGCCAGCAAACTGACAATGCTTATGAGTTTCAACAGTTCCTGGTCATCTTGTTTTTGTTTGAGAAAATAAACAAACAAGACAAAAACTACCAAACAAGAAAACAAAATGATCTGAGTGTTACTTCACATCTACTATCCAATATTGCACAAAAGTCTAACTGGAAATACAGAGAAATGAATTCTTGGCAATGTAGTTCGTACTAGCCAAGTTGATACATTCCAAAGCCACCACAACCTCAGCATATGGAAAATGATTGACGTTATTGGTTATGTTGTTTTGCTTTTCTGGTGATATGTTTCAACAGCTCTCTTCTTTTCTGACAAATCATTCTGAGGAGAAAGAGACAATTAAGATGATGCTCTGACCATAGGATTTTTTTTTTTTTAGAGGTCAGAGTTTATTTCTACTTTAATTATACTCAAGGAACTTTCAGAAGGGTAAAAGACCCAGTGATATCTGGGTTTAATATATATCATAGAGAGGTGCAGATAGTTGCTGCCTCTGTTTCAAAACCCTCAGGATGACTGTGGGCAGTTTGATGCCTCACTAATTCTTCTGGTCCAAGAGAGGTGTAGTCTGAGTTTTGGCATAATCCATACAAGAGGATCCCTCCAGAAATGAGGATTAAAATGATGCCAGAAGCAATTATTGTCACTGAGAGGGAGAAAGGTAAATGATTACCGAAGAAGGCTACCACAGCAATTTTGAGGAGCATAATTATTAATCCGATACGGATCCAACAGATAGGCTTGCAGAATTCTTGCTTTAGTCTTTGAAACCAGGTCCACTGACCATGAGCTTGAGTAGCTGGGATCATGACGAGTCTTATCTGATTAAATGAATCTCCTTAATAACAAACAGGCAAACACATTTCAAGATGAAACCTTGACCATAGGATTTTTAAAGAGTTCTTTATTGCACATTTCAGCCTAGGCATCGGAGTAGATGTGCATTTAAGAAAAGCTGGTTGTCCGAACTGCTTCTAAAGATAAGAAGATAAAGCTGTACCTTGACCAACACCTGCTCTTATTAGTACAAGATATCATTCACCTAAGAATATCATTCTTTCCTTTGGGTCCATAAATTAGAAACCTAGAGGGAAAAAATTCACGACTCTCCAATGCCTTTAATTTCTAACCCTGGCTTGTGACTGGTTAGTGCAGCTTAATAGTATCCATCCTGGTCAACGTACTTCAATGTTGAATTTTCACACTGTACTTCTATGTGGCTCTATAACTCTAGACCACAGGAAATCCAGGCAAATAAAATATAGTTGATGCTTGTTTAGTTGACATAATATCTTGCTGCTTTCTTTGTTATATGTTTTTGTGTGTAGGTGTATTAAACCTTTCCATATTAGCACTCATATATCTCTCACATGATGTTATTACTAAATAGATATTCACCTTTTAAAAAAATAAAATATAGTTGAAATTTTATTCTTATTTGGACATAATAACTGAATTTAAACTCCCACAAATGACTAAAATTAAAGCCTGTAGGGAAGTCAGTCAAAACACCAATAAATATAGTATTTATACCATAAATAATAATGTATTAAAATTGCTTATTTTACTCAATATTTGGATCTTTCTTGGAAGTCACAGAGCATGCTGGTGAAATAATTATTATAAAAATGTTCCTAAATTAAGTAAAAAAGATAGAGAGAGAAAGCAAGAGATGTCAGTGCTCTTGCTGTAAACTATTTTGGGAAGACATTTTGGAAGATGTCTTCCAAATTAAGGACAGGTCAGATATTATGCTCTTTCATTGTCTTAGAAGATCTGAGAGACTAAGTAATCAAAATTGAGCAAAGAAGAAGTGTCTTCAAAACTTTAAACTTCACAAAGAAGTTTACCCAGGTAGAAGGGGACAAGTGCATTGACTGATTTTCCTGAAAAATGTCAATGCCTTGACAACGGCTATGAAAGCTTGATGACCCTTAACATCTCATGGAACAAAGGAGTCAGTAAAACAAGGTGAAGATGTTAAAGGGGGAACATAAGAAACACAAAAGAAAGATGTCAAAGTGACAAGTTAAACATAATCCACAGAATAAGAAACGTCAGAAGCCTCCTCCACAGTACACCTACAAACACCTGCCCTTTTGTTAATACATAAAAGAGAGCCTCTCACTGTAACCCCGTCACTTCCTCATGGGGGTAAATCAGATGACTAGGCAGTGTGAGGGTGCCTGGTGGGAGAGATTTTATTGGGCAGCAAACTGGACAATGCATCCAGTAAACTGCATTTTACATTAATCAGTCTTTTGTTTGTTTCTTCCAGATCCTAGATATTCAAGTCTTTCGACTGGACCTCATTTCTCCTGTATCACTCCACTTACAAAATCACAAAGGGGTTAATAGATTAAAGTAGGCATATTCACTGAATAAACCTTCTGTTTGTTAGGGAAGAATGGTATGGGATCCACTTTGACCTGAAAGCTTCTAATTTAAGCCAACTTTCAAAGACAAAAGATAATCAGATTCTTGTGGTATCTTTGATTATATGAGACCTTACTCAAATTTGTAATCTACAACCACAGATCTCTCATGACCTTGGATGTCTGTGACCTGGCACCAGTGGAGGATCCACTATGATCTCAAAGAGTCCACCCATTTGCCTCGGTGTTAAATTCCACCTTAAAGCCGAAAGCCTTTTAAGTTTTGTTTCTACCTAGTAGTAAAAATAGTATTACAGCAAATACCACAATGGGATACAAAAACAATGTATAAGTAAGTTATTCATATCAATTCCTCTAATGAAGAATTGCTATAGTTAATTTGTTTCCAAGGCAAACCATTCAATATCATAGTAATCCAAGTCTATGCCCCAACAAGTAAGACTGAAGAAGCTGAAGTTGAATGGCCCTATGAAGACCTACAAGACCTTCTATAACTAACGCCCCCAAAATGATGTCCTTTTCATTATAGGAGACTGGAATGCAAAGTAGGAAGTCAAGAAACACCTGGAGTAACAGGCAAATTTGGCCTTGGAGTACAGAATGAAGCAGGGCAAAGGCTAATAGAGTTTTGCCAAGAGAACGCACTGGTCAGAGCAAACACCCTCTTCCCACAACAAAAGAGAAGACTCTACACATGAACCATCTCATACACTAGTAATGCTCAAAATTCTCCAAGCCAGGCTTCAATAGTACGTGGACCATGAATTTCCAGATGTTCAAGCTGGTTTTAGAAAAGGCAGAGGAACCAGAGATCAAATTGCCAACATCTGTTGGATGATCAAAAAAGCGAGAGTTCCAGAAAAACGTCTACTTCTGCTTTATTGACTATGCCAAAGCCTTTGACTGTGTGGAGCACAAGAAACTGTGGAAAATTCTTAAAGAGATGGGAATACTAGACCACCTGACCTGTCTTTTGAGAAATCTGTACGCAGGTCAGCAAGCAACAGTTAGAACTGGACATGGAACAACAGACTGGTTCCAAATATGGAAAGGAGTATGTCAAGGCAGTATATGGTCACCCTGCTTATTTAACTTATATGCAGAGTACATCATGAAAAATGGTGGGCTGGATGAAGCACAAGCTAGAATCAAGATTGCCAGGAGAAATATCAATAACCTCAGATATGCAGATGACACCACCCTTACGGCAGAAAGTGAAGAAGAATTAAAGGGCCTCTTGATGAAAGTGAAAGAGGAGAGTGAAAAAGTTGGCTTAAAACTCAACATTCAGAAGAGTAAGATCATGGCATCTGGTCCCATCACTTCATGGGAAATAGATGGGGAAACAGTGGAAACAGTGACAGACTTAATTTTTTTAGGCTACAAAATCACTGCAGATGGTGATTGCAGCCATGAAATTAAAAGACACTTGCTCCTTGGAAGAAAAGTTATGACCAACCTAGACAGCATATTAAAAAGCAGAGACATTACTTTGCCAGCAAAGGTCTGTCTAGTCAAAGCTATGGTTTTTCCCGTAGTCATATATGCCTATGAGTGTTGGACTATAAAGAAAGCTGAGCCCTGAAGAATTGATGCTTTTGAACTGTGGTGTTGGAAAAGACTCTTGAGAGTCCCTTGGACTGCAAGGAGATCAAACCAGTCCATCCTAAAGGAAATCAGTTTTGGATATTCATTGGAAGGACTGATGCTGAAGCTGAAACGCCAATACTTTGATCACCTGATGAGAAGAACTGACTCAGTTGAAAAGACCCTGGTGCGGGGAATTATTGATGGTGAGAGGAGTTGGGGATGACAGAGGATGAGATGGCTGGATGGCATCACTGACTCGATGGGCATGAGTTTGAGTAAACTCTGGGATCTGGCAATGGACAGGAAGGCCTGGTGTGCTGCAGTCCATGGGGTCACAAAGAGTTGGACACGACTGAGCAATTGAACTGAACTGAACTGAACTGGTAGTTAAAGAATAAGGATCAAAAGAAGGAAAATTCTTCAATGAAGAGATGAAAGAAAGAGATGAAGTGTTTGGAGAGGAGGCAACAATTATTTTCTTAAGAAATTCCATTTACATAATTTTTCCCTTTCTGGACATCAGGAGATAAGTTAATTATTCCCTCAGTTGATGTATTATCATCACTGCTCAAAGTAAGAGTCTTTTTTTATTTTTTCTTTTTTTTTTTTTTCTGTTTCTCATTCCTGTTCCTTCTTCCCACAGGCAGACATTTTTTATTGTATTCAACATGTACCTTTTGGTTTGTACATGTTCTTGTAAAATGCATGTGTTTTTGCTTGCATTTAATTTATATAAATAATATCATGCTTTATGTTTATATTTACTTTAAAATTTTCTTTTACTCAGGACCATATATTGAAGATTCTTCATCCATGTACTCTGTGGGCTTCCCATGTAGCTCAGCTGGTAAAGAATCTGACTGCAATGTGGGAGACCTGGCTTCGATCCCTGGGTTGGGAAGATCCCCTGGAGAATAGAATGGCTACCCACTCCAGTATTCTGGCCTGGAGAATTCCATTGATTTTATAGTTCACGGGGGTCACAAAGAATTGGACACAACTGAAAGGAGATCAGTCCTGGGTGTTCATTGGAAGGACTGATGTTGAAGCTGAAACTCCAGTACTTTGGCCACCTGATGCGGAGAGCTGACTCATTGGAAAAGACCCTGATGCTGGGAGGGATTGGGGGCAGGAGGAGAAGGGGACGACAGAGGATGAGATGGCTGGATGGCATCACTGACTCGATGGGCATGAGTTTGAGTAGACTCTGGGAGTTTGTGATGGACAGAGAGGCCTGGCTGCGATTCATGGAGTCTCAAAGAGTCGGACACAACTGAGCGACTGAACTGAACTGAACTGAACTGAATGACTTTCACATGTACTCTGTGTGGTGGCTTCCCTGTTGGCTCAGTGGAAAAGAATCCTCCTGCAGTGCAGGACATGTGGGTTCAATTCTGGGTCAGGAAGATCCCCTGCAGAAAGGAATGACTACCCACTCCAGTATTCCTGCCTGGGAAATTCCACGAACAGAGGAGCCTGGTGGGCTACAGTCCATGGGGACCCACGAGAGTCAGACATGACTTAGGGACTAGAGCAACAACAACATGTACCAGGTGTTTATTTAGTTCCTTGCTTCCAACGACCATACAGTGTGTACATTTTCCTTATGATACATTTACTTAACGATGAATAATTTCCTCTACGCAGTCTTTCAGTGACATGCACCCAGATTACCTCTAGTTACCTCACTCCAAAGGGTGCCGAAGTCATTGTTCATGTATGTGATCCTTAAGAACCTGTGTAAGAATCTCTTTGGACTCTCTAACTTTACTCCAGGAGTAGAATTGTTGGTGACAAGGCTAGAATATATTTAACACACTCTTGTCTGGGGGTTGGTAGCCACTTTTTCTTACATGTAAAGTTGGTGTTGTCATTATCATCACCATTTAACAGCTGAATAAATGGAAAGATCAGATTTTGAGCTGGGTAGAATCACTCAGTGAGTAAAGAGTGACACTTTCTCTTCTGACTACAGTGTTCTCTACTCTTTGCATCATGTCCCATTGCCTCTGCAAGCTTGTCTTATCCTGAAACGGGGAAGTGGGTTAGATTTGTTTAGTACGTTTCCTGTGGACTGTCTAACGTTCCCTCATTTGTGATTATACTGTAATTAGCAAGGTTAGAGAAGGGAGATATAGTGATCCCTTTTGGATGAAGGCAACTCTAACTGATCTCATTTAACTCTTTCCTGGTGTACTAGAAGTAATGCCTCTGTATTATAATCAGGGGCAGTCAAACTCAGGCAACTTGTTGGCAAAGGTCTTAAGGTGAGTTTTTAAGATAATTAAGATGACTGACTTCTGAAGATCTGTCAAAAAAGAGTGATAACCTATTAAATTAGTACCCCTTGTATATGAGACACATGGAAAGCCTGACACCACAGGTTGTGAGGGGGAGACTAGGTTTAAATCTACTGGGAAAAGAAAAGAGAATAAAGCCATCTTATGATAGAGGTCTCAGAAGTATTTCATAAATACTTAGTGATAATAATCTGAGTGTTAGAGCGATTAGATTTTGTAGCTGACTCAGTCATTTTGTATGTATTGTTTTAATGTTATTCCGCACAGACCTGCCACATTCTTCTGATACTGCGCGTGGCAGCCCCACTGAGCCCACTGCAACACCTCTCTTATCAAGGCGAGGTCTCAGCCCCTAAGGAAACCTGATACAGTCATTCCAGACATTCCTAGTGGACATTTCTATCTTTAAAAGGGACTTTGAATTTCATGCTAAATCAAAGACTCCTCTCGCCAGGAAGAACGCATCTTATAATTCACCAGTGAGACTTCAAGAGCAATGATTCAATCTCAATGCAGGGAGAGGGAGGAGAAGGCTTCTTTTAGAGTCCCCAGGGATTCAGGTGTGTGTATTTGGGGAGTTGAAGGTTTTAAACACTGTAATCCTTTTCCCAAGAGATTCTTATCCCGAACTCAATGGTTTTTATTCATCCATGTAATTTAGGAAAATTTCCTCTTACTCTTTGGACAATAGCAGCGTCACCAGTCACTTGAGCAGATGTCTTGTACAGAACTTGTAAAACAAACACTAGGAAACTAGGAGTAGGGATAGGACAGGTTAGAATTTCAGAAAAAAAATTTCTCTTAAGTTCTCTCAATTGCCATGATATTTTTATTTTTCAAAAAGTCCACTGGAAAAACTGAACTAATTTTAGGCTAGAGGCCTGGGTAGTAATTATGCTTTTTACTCTAAGCAGTCTTATGTATTTGGGCACATGATGGCGGGCTTTAGTTAGACTAGACAAATGCCAAGATCTTGTCCAGTTCATAAGCTGTTAAAGTATTAAGCCTAGAGGAAAAATCAAATTACAATAGGAACTTAGAGTATCATGCCTCTGCTTGCCCTCACCTTTTAATTTTTTGGATCAAGTACATAAAATAATGTTTTTTGTCATCTTGACATTTCTTTTTATAATTTAATATTCCCCAGAACAGAACTATTGATACCTATGGAGGCACTGTGCTAAGAAGCAGATCAGGCCATGGGGATATGGTCCTGGGCCCTTTTGGACTCTTTTGGGGAACAGTGGTTTTCATACTTTAGCAGCATCACAATCACACAGATTGCTAAGTTCCGCCCCCAGAATTGCTGATTCAGGAGATCTGGGGCAGGATATGAAAACTTTATTTCTAACAAAGTTTCAGGTGATGTGTTGCTGCTGGTCTGGGACTACAGTGTTCTAGAATATCATTTACCCAGTGTTGAGGCAGTGATCTGATCCCTCCATGTCAACCTTGTCCCCAGGTTACAATGGGTGATGGGCAGTCTTTGCGATGATATCGTGACCTTCTAGTTCAGATTCCAGAAGACTATTTTCCAGTAAAAATCACCACACACACACCATCAACACAGAAAATGGAGAATAGGGCAAATTCAAGTACAGTCACTCAATTTCTCCACTCTTCCTCTCTTCATGGTTCTAAACTGTAGACAGTCTGATTTGCAATTTGGCCAAAAATTATTTTAAATGTTTGGTGTATTTTGGATGGTGTCTCATCAGTTTATAGAAGAATTCAACAGAAATGTCACAAATCAGAGTTCAGATATGTTCTCCCTCTCTCTCTGTATTTACTGAGCATTTTCTGTTTACTGTGAAAGGTGTTATGAATTCTACTTGCAGGATCTTATGTAACCCTTGAGACAATCCTATTAGATGAGTGGTTTTTTATCCTAATTCATAGATGGGAAAAGCTTTACCTAGAGAGACAAAGTGACTTCCCACAGGCTACTCAAAAAAGAAGTGGTGGAATCAAGATTTGCAGTAGCATCTTGCTTCCAAATATATAATTCTGGAAAAATGAAACACTCCACCATTTACATTCTATAAAATGGGTCCTGCTGCCCAAAGATAATGTGGGAATTAATGAGACAGTATACTGGTCAGGGGCCACAGAGAAAGGATACATTATGCCTACAGGATACTACACTTTGTAATATTTTAGAAGTTACTCTATTTTCTACAACAAATCAAATGGCTACGTTCTATAAACTTATCATCTCTTTTGCTTTCTTTGTATGTCTGATCCTTAAAGAATTATTTTTATATACTTCTCAAAATGGTCATGCATTCCTTTTTCTTGCTGATATTAAATGGAACTACTCAAAATTACTTTATTTCTAATGTGCAACCAATCCTAAAGGCAGATGTTCTGAGGTCACCAGAGACCTTAGTTCACTTAGAATTCGAGTTCCACTCCAGTCCTGCTGCTGCTATCTGTGGTTCTGGTGGTCACTGTTTCCTGCATTTAACATTGGATGGTGTTGAACTTCATCAGAGGGACTCCAGTTTATCTCCACCACAATATAGGATGGATGATTTTCATTTCCACAAACCCAGACTTGAGAGAAATCCATAAATATTTTTCAAGGATGCAGGAAAAATGATTCCCCGCCTTTTTTCTCCCTAATTACAACAACTATAATAATGAACAGAATGTTTGTTGTCTTACTCACCAGTAGCAGATAAGATAGACTGTGGGTTATAAGCAATTCACAGGAAACTCGCTGTAACTCCACCTTTTTACTCTCAATCAGGAAAGCATTTCAGAAAGCAAGTGAGTAAGCCTGATGATCATCATAGGCCTTATCTGCAATCTAATCTATTTTTTAAAAAATCATCTCCAAAGAGCAGCACTTTACCTGATCGCCACTCTGGTTGAGAACCACAGGATGAGATGATTTTCAGATCTCTTCCAACACAAACATCTCCTTTAATGGCCTTGAAACTTTTGTCCAGTAGACTTTCACAGTGGTCTTTCTGGATTGATTGCTTGGAAGACAAGTTACACGGCACCATTACTTCTAAATTCTGTTCAGTTTGCTAATCTAAAAGGAAAAGTTGTTGTAGCAATTCTTTGAAAAAATTTAAGAACATCCCTGAGAAGAAAATTGCCAATTTCATCACTGCTCTTGCAGGATCCTGAGAGGCATGGAAAATGTCAGGCTGCCAGTGTCATCTGGCTTAAGAAGATTTTCATCTGAAGCAAAGATGGCCTTGGTCCCGGTTTGGAGGAAAAGACGGAACCCACAGATTCCTAGGAGGCCAAATCCTTTAAGTGGAAAATTTTTCAGGTTGAAGCTATCTACTTTCATTTTCACATTCAGCATTTCTCCCTACTTGTTTATTTCCCTTTGGGTTTTTAAAAAACGTACTTAGGAAATTTATAGAAAATATATTTAACTTCCATAAGGACATTGAAATTTTTGTTATAACTTTCTTTTTAAACATTTTAACCACTTAGTATTTATTATATTTCTTCTGGCACAAAGTCTTCAAAAACAGGATATTCTCCTTAAGTTCTATTTTAGCTATAATGTGGCAAATCACAGGCAGGCTTTTTTAATTTTTTATATGAAAGCTTTGGAATTTCCACAGCTTATGTTCCAAGCCAACAAAAATATACAGGGGGAATTTTGAATTCAGTTGATTTACTTCACAACATTACTTCTTACAAATATAGTTCCTAATCAGGGCAGTGAACTTTTAAGTGTGATTTGGAAATGGAAAGTTTGTTCTGTGAAATCAGAAGCAAAAAGGATAAAAATAGTTTGCTTCTGACGATACCACATCCCAGGAAAAGGTAGTGCCTTCGTTATCTCCAAGGCTTTCCTGGACAGCCAAAAAAGGTCCAGGAAGACCAAAAAAAGTCCACGGTTGAGCTGAACTGTGCTAGCAGAGAGGGCACTTAAACAGGGAATCAGAAACTTCACTTCTAGTCCTAGCTTTCCTATTACCTAGCTGTGTGTTTTTGAGGAGGTCAGTTTACCTCTCAGATCCTCAGTTTCTTCCTCCATCTAATGAAGATAAAAATACTCACCCTGAGCATTGTTAGAAGGCTCACATGAGACAAAACATATTAAAGAATTAACAAAAATTAGAAAGCACTTTACAAATATGAGGTATCTTTATAAAATCTTTCCATAATTCAAATAACTTTTGAACATGGAAGTTTTAAATTGGATAAGATGGTAAGACTAATAGGAGCATTTTAGCTCATCAGGATATGATATTTCTTTCATTGGTACTTATTGGTACTGAATAAGTTAAAGAGCCCTTCTTACTACTAAGAGTGTCATTTGCCTCAGATGTGTTAGAAAAAGTGAGCGACTTTAGCTCCAGGGAGACCCATAACAAATTGATCACTTGGAAGTCCTAAAAGAGACTTGCTACGAACGTGGTGGTTACGAAACCAGCTGAGAAAAGTATGCCTGAATCTTCTCAGGATCCAACCAGAGCAGCATCAGAATGCTTAGAATTTTGAAATGGACAATGAGGGGATCGCCGAAGTTAGACTAGAAAGGATGGATAACGCAGAAACAAAATCTTAACATTGGAGGGCACCTTAATGGTCACCCAGTTGGATATCTCATAGAAGCAAAACTTGACCTCTATCACATTTTTAGGAGGTGTCACCCAACCTTGCTTGACAACTTACAGTGACTAGGAGTTGGTTAATTCCTAAGGAGACCCATTCCACTGCTGAATAGATTTGGCAATTAGAATGTCCTTCTTCACAGTGAACTTAATAGGGTTGTTTCTTAATATTGCGCATGTTAAGTCACGTCAGTTGTGTCTAACTCTGTGCAAACTTATAGACTGTAGCCCAGCAGGCGCCTCTGTCCATGGGATTCTCCAGGCAAGAATACTGGAGTGGATTGCCATGCCCTCCTCCAGGGGATCTTCCCCATCCAGGGGTCGAACCCACAGTTCTTATGTCTCCTGAACTGGCAGGTTCTTTACAACTAGTGCTACCTGTGAAGCCCATATTTTAATATTGTTACATGCTTTTTACCCAGCACTTTGCTATTTACATTTAAAAAGATTTCACACCATCACTTTTTATTTGATAATCATAAAAATCATGTGAACCACTTGAAATACTGTTATCCTTATTTGAGCATGTGTAAATAAAGGTGTTCCTTGGAAGAAAAGCTATGATTAACCTAAACAGCATATTAAAAAAACCAGACATTACTTTGCCTACAAAGGTCCGTGTAGTCAAAGCTATGGTTTTAACCAGTAGTGATGTATGTATGTGAGAGCTGAACCATAAAGAAGGCTGACACTGAAGAACTGATGTTTTTGAACTGCAGTGTTGGAGAAGACTCTTGAGAGTCTCTTAGACTGCAAGGAGATCCAACCAGTACATCCTAAAGGAAATGAGTCCTAAGTATTCATTGGAAGGACTGATTCTAAAGCTGAAGCTCCAATACTTTGGTCACCTGATGCAAAGACGTGACTCATTAGAAGAGACAATGATGCTGGGAAAGATTGAAGGTGAGAGGAGAAGAGGAGTTGGATGGCATCACCGATTCAATGAACATGAGTTTGAGTAAGCTCTGGGAGATGGTCAAAGACAGGGAAGCCTGGCATGTTGCAGTCCATGGGGTCACAAAGAGTTGGACGTGACTGAACAACAACAACAAACAAAAACGCAGGCTTCCCTGATGCCTCAGTGGTAAACAATTCACCTGCAATGAAGGAGCTGCAAGAGATGTGGGTTCAATCTCTGGGTCAGGAAGATCCCCTGAAGAAGGGCGTGGCAATCCACTCTAGTATTCTTGCCTGGAGAATTCCATGGACAGAGGAGCCTGGCAGGCTATAGTCCAAAGGATTGCACAGAGTCGGACACGACAGAATCGATTTAGCATGCACTCATGCAAACAAAATTGCAGAAAGGTTAGCTATGTTTGTGCAAGGTTGCACAATTCCTAGATGGAGCAGTGGATTTGAATTCAGGACTAATGAGATCCGACTCAAGCTCTCTTTCAAACTATTGTTTGTTTATTCAGTATTGATTTACTTAGTCACTACTATTTACTGGTCACTATATTAAGTGCTGAGGATCTTCTGGTGAACAGGACACACACACTCCTGGTCTTCCTGCAGCTAATAATCTAGCAATTACCTACCCAAAAGCTCTACACTTAGCCTTTGATATAACACAGAGCAGCAAGTATATTCCTTCCTCTGCACATCAGCCATTCAATTATCACATGATTTTGTGTGTCTCTTATCCAAACTAAATATCCAATTCTTTCAACAACTCCTACCAGGCCAGGGATTTTGGAGTCATTTGTCAGCCTTATCACTTTTTTCTGGACACCCTCTATTTTGTCAGCCTCTCACATAAGGACTAGAACCTTGAACTGACACCTCTGCTCCCAATATGGTCTTAGAGACCATGACCTCAGACGACATGAAGGTTGAATGCTATGAATACACCTTGAGGTTATCAATATCTATTTTGGTTTCTCATGGCACTGTTGGCATGTGATTCACTAAAACCATCAGACAATCTTCCTATGATAACTATCAAGGCAAATCTCTTCCATATTTTACTCAAGACTTTGATGTTCACATTTATGCAGGACTTTAATGCATTCCCATTAAATTTCACTCCATCATCTGGACAAATTGTTACATCTTTTAGGATCATCCTTATCTTGATTCTGTCATTTCTAAGGTTAGCTATCTTTCTCTTGCATTATGAATGCTAGATAATCGTATGTCAATGATAAAAACAGTGCAGATGAGGCTAAATGGTTAATGATAAAAACATCTCCTAAGTTAATGATGAAAATCTTGAACTGAACAATTTCATACACAGAACACAGTAACAGTCTATCCAGTCTCGATATTTTAAGCTTATAGTTGAATTTCTGTTAGCTCATTCATTTTGTAAATTTTAATGAATACCTTATTCGAAGCTAGATGCGATGATGGAAAATGAAATTACCTGAGTTTTGTCAGTTAGGAACAATCAACATGTTAAAAGGTAAAGTGCTTCACAACCAGTGTGCTCTAGTGGAAAGGTCACAGAAGAGAATACAGTCAGCTCAACCTGAGAGGAGCAGGTAGGACCTGAAATGGCATCCAACTCAAAGATACCATGAGGGACTTTTGCTGAAACAACTATGAACTAATTCAATAGATTAGATATTTCCCCAGTGTTCCAAGTTTAGAACCCTATTTAAGTGTGAAACAGAAGTTTTTTGCAATAACTTGTTCTTGGTGATCCCATTTTGGGATCCTATTATTTCCTTTCATCTTTACATTCCAGAGAAAAACCTTGAAATTCCGTAATTCTCTTTCTATCTCTTCTGAGTTAAGCAGTCAACGTACATGGTTCTGATCATCTTCTTCCATGACATGAGCTTGTAAAGGACCTGTAGAGTACCTGCTCATCAGCTAATTTTGCCTGAAGCTACTTTTCTGATCCTTAGCTCTTTGGCAGACGAAGTCACACTTACATGTTATTACAGTCACTAGCTGCTTCTACTTCTTTTCCCTCCTTATCCTTGAATGGGAGCCTCATCTGCACCCAAGAGGAGGTCCAGAACCTCTCCAGCCATGAGGAACAGTTATTAGTTCCAAATCTCAGTTATGGTCTTCCTCTGTCAAAAGGCACAGGGCTGTTTATTGTACACATCCCTGGGAGTTAGTGAACTTGGGATTTTTTTTTTTTTTTTTTTTTTGGTAGAATCCAACATTTTTTCTCATGCAGTAGTTACATATTATTTCTAACCTTTTGGGAGCTTCTTTTCCAAATTTTAATTTAAACTATTTATAGTTGCACTTTTTTTGGTAATCACTAAGTGTAAACCATGCATTAGACATTGGGAAGGCAGAAGTAGATACATTGATGAACAAGAACTGGTCAGGGACCATGATAAGAATTGATGATCCGATGAAGGAGAAAGACCTGCACATGTATGATACAAGGAAGTGGTTGTTCCAGTTTCTTTCTGATGGGGAAGCTTTTGCAAAAACGTATGTATGTGTGTGCAAGGCAAAAACAGCTATTAAAAAATATCCTTTAAGTCATTTTATTGGAGGGGAAAAAGAGCATAAAATTATTGTCCTCATCTCTTATGTAAGAAAAACAAATTATTTTTCATGTTTTTACTTTTTAAGTCTCATAGTCTAAGAGATTTACCATTTCAGAGGAATTCCATATATTTGCATTTAAGGCTCTCAATTATCCAGCGACTGAACCGAGAATTGGTAACTTTTCTAAAACAAAAGAAGAAAATTATTTCTCTTCTTCGTGTAGGATTCCTTCATTCTCTACTCAAGAAAATCGTTTCAGAACTTGATGTTTGTTGTCCAAAAACCTATTTTGTGAATGAAATGTATAAAACTCAGAAGCTATGCTGTCTCCCTTCTTAAAAATAATACATCAAAAGAAAGGATCTTTTCCTTTTCCTTGCATGAGAAAATGTAGTCTCTGTTTTAGAATTGCAAATATATCTTCATAATGGAGAAAAATCAGTTCACATGACATAGTGCTTGTTCAGCCACTTCAAGAACTAGAGTATAATTTCCTATTTCTCTGACTCTCCTCTCCCCTGTTGGATTCAGAAAGCCTCACTCTGAAACAAGCATTAGCATTTATGTATCAAGCAAGATATTCTTTTGAAATTGAAAACAAGAAAAAGTTTTAATTTTATAGACTTGGAAGTGTTTTCTTTTCCTATGATGGAGAGAGCAGTTTCAGTACTGAGTGCAACAGAAGGGGTTAATGCTGGACTTGGCTGGGAGTCAGTTAAACTTTTTTTCTGGCTCTGCTCCAGGTTTCCCCTTGAAGGGATTTCCCTCCGCCTCTGCAACAAGACACTTTATAAAGAGCTGACTTTCTATTTCATTCCTTACCAAACCTCACTGGTTTTAGGAGCTCAAGACCCTTCCCAGGAACCTTCAGGAGGGACAGAAAGAAGCTTGTTTTGGAATCATTTTCTCATAAGAGCAACAACTTAAAATGTTTAGGAAGATGTTTGTGATCTTTGGAGCCTCAGATATACTTTGGATGGTGTTTGCAGTTTGTAAGTTCTTCTTGATTTGTTCCAAATGCTAGCATTCCATTTTAGCCCTGACTTTGGCTTCAGTCAGTTTTGTTATGATAGTAAAGATAGGCAGAAGGATTTTTAAAGAGTGGGAAAACTTAATTTAACCTAATTTTTAATATACTACTGACTATTGCTATTAATTTATATCATTATATTGTTATAGTCAGAGCAGCAAAGTTGATATTTTTTGGATTTTTGCAATGTTGCCTGAGTAATTGGATTCTGTCTCTAGGAAGGTCTGTCTCTTTAGCTTCCTGTACTTGATAATGAGATCAAACTTGGCTAGTGACAAAACAACTGATAAATGGGCATCAAGGTCAGAAGTGAAAGTTCTCCTGAGGGAACATAATTTCAATACCTTCCTTTGGCAGGGACTCCAGTGCTGCCTTGCATTACTTAGAAGCAGTTTAGGGAAGAGATCAGCCAGATTTGGGTGTTATACTAGAACAAAGGAGTAGAATATTAAACAAACGAGTGGTAAGCTTGTTTTTCTCTTTTTGCTTTCATAGCTCAAGCTTCCCAAATCGACATATTCCCAAGTGAACCTGAAATATTTGCTCAGATTGGTGACTCTGTCTCACTGACTTGCAACACAGCAAGCTGTGAGTCCCCATCATTTTCTTGGAGAACTCAGATGGACAGTCCACTGAATGGGAAGGTGAGAAATGAAGGGACCACATCCACGCTGACCATGGATCCTGTTAGTTTCGGGAATGAACACCAATACCTGTGCACAGCGATTTGCGGGGCTATGAAACTGGAGAAAGCAATCCAAGTGAAGATCTACTGTGAGTACTTCAGATAATGTTTGATTTTCTCTCCATTTTGCTTTAAAATAAGTTTTTTAAAAGAATTAGTTCAGTTCAGTCACTCAGTCATGTCCGACTCTGCGAACGCATGGACTGCAGCACGCCAGGCGTCCCTGTCTGTCACCAGCTCCCGGAGCTTGCTCAAACTCATGTTCACCGAGTCAGTGATAAAATGACAGTTTTTTTTTTTTTTTTTTTTTTTTAATAATTAAAGGGATAGTTTTAAGAGAAAAAAATTAAAAAGGATATTCGTGTCCAGATTCTTGGCTGGGCGACATACTGCAGCAAGAAATCTAGAAGACAGCTGAATCTCCCACCAGACTAGAGACCCAGATCTTGGCTTCTGCTTCTAACTCTGCCATGAATATGGTGACCATGGGTAAGGGGCAAGATTCAGCTTCTCTAGGCCTCAGTTTTCTTAGCCATAATGTGAAGTTCTCTAAGGTTCTTTTCTTTTAATTCTTTTCAGTTGGATTCTTACATGTTTACTTGTCCGTGTGTCCAAATAATCTATGAATTCCATACTTCAGGGATTTTCTATTTATTTATTCTAAAGCAATTTGGTACTTAAAATTAGTTTAAAGATTAAGTTGGAAATCCATAATAATAATGGGCTTCGGTACAAAACCTTCCCCCTTAGATGGAAGAAAAATATCTGCAAACTTTTCACTCATTTGACTTCAGCAGAGATAAATTTAGGAGGTTTTATTTCTGTTTTTGTTTGTTGCCGTTAAGTCTTAATGCTCAACAGCTCAAACTCAAGGATATTTGGAAAATGCACTTGATTTGCCTAGTGAATGTGAATGAATAACCTTTGTTTACTAGCCTACCAAAATGTATTCCAATCCATTCTCAAACTAGTAAAGAAAGGTAGCAAAATGAGTAAAAAAATAACCTGAAATATATCATTTGCATTCTGGTTACTGCTCCTTCCAGAAAACTGGAATTCTTGATAGTCATCTCTTCAGGAAGATATCATTTGATTATCTTTTCTAATTATGTTGCTTTTCTTTTGTTATAGTGGAGATCAACTTGATCCAATAACCTTAACTGATTCTTCAATAATCCCATATGTTGCTAATACTTCTCAAGAAACTGTGCTTGGCTGACTGTTTTCAATTAAGCTGGTTGTACATGCAGAGTTTATGTCTGTACAGCCTTCTGAGCTCCTTGAAAGGCCCCCTTATGTAAATACAGGGGAAAGTAGCCAGTTCTTGTATCACCTGACAGCAAACTATATGGATTATAGGTGCATATCTTTCAGAATACGAGGGACAGAATTATGGGTGGATAAATGAAAAGTATTGTTTCTTCATATAGCAAATATCTACCAGTTCCTTTGCCTTTCCTTGCAGGAACCATATAGTTGAAGATTTAAATAGAGAACAGAAGTTTCTTCTGGCTTTAATTATCTTGCCTGAAGTTTTTCTTTTTTCCCCCAAAAGTGTCTGTCTTTCATTATGTTTAACAGTCCTGTCTCCATTCCACGTTTGATTGTAAAATTCTTGGTGGGGACCTTTGTATTCTTCTTATTTCACAGTCTTGAATCAAGCCAATGTGTTACCATTATGGTGGTTTGCAATGGAAAGCAGCCTTGCAAAGAAAGCAATGGCTTTCTTGTGTGTTCCTTGGCACTGAAAATTTCAAGTGGAATAGTAGACGTTGAGTTAGACATTTTAGGAGGTAAATCTGCCTTCCATAACTTAAAGATCACACAGGTATACCTTTCTGATGGATGAATGTCTTTCAGAGACACCATTTTCAGAGGCTAACTATTTAGAGTTGTTCTTTTCATTTCTTAGCCTATCTAGCCCAATAATTATTCTTTGCCATGACATTCTAAGCCTCAGGTTCCTTATCTATAAAATTAAGTATATATGCCCTCACTAAAATAAAAGACTGTGATATAACACAATGAAAGTCCCAGTAGCAATACAGAATGAGAAAAATCTTGAGTTTAAATCCCAACTTTACCATTACTAGTTGTGTGACTTTAGCAAAGTTATGCAAATATGCCAAATCTATGCTTTCATAGTCTATGAAATGTGGTATCTACTTCTTAGGGTTCTTGTGAGTATAAAATAAAGTCATCAATGTTAAATGAATAGCACAGGGATGGGCACATATCAGTATTCAATAAACATAAGTTTCTTCTCCCTCCTTTTACTCTGACAACACGCAACCCTTTGTACATGCAGGATCAGAACTGAAGAACTCTTTAACAGGTTGTTCTGATTTTGAATGCACTCCAAACCATGAAAGTCTATTTAAACAATTCAGTCTGCTGTATTAAGATTGTATTCACAAAAATATTAGACTCAGATTTAAATCAGTAATGGACTTTATACAATATGAACAAAAAATCCACATGTATGTACTCATTTGACCTTTGCAGCTTTCTCTAAGGATCCAGAGATACATTTGAGTAGCCCCCCAGAGGTCGGGAAGCCAGTCACAGTCATGTGTTCGGTGCCTGATGTTTACCCATTTGAAAGGCTGGAGATAGAGTTGAAGAAAGGCAATGGTTCCATGAAAATACAGGACTTTCTGGAGCCTTCAGAAAAAAAGGCCCAGGAAACAAAGAGCTTGGAAGTGATCTTCACACCTACTGATGAGGATATTGGGAAAGCTCTTGTTTGTCAAGCTACATTATACATTTATGATGATGATTCTCCACCCAAAGTAAGGAAAACTACAAAAGAACTGGAAGTCTACAGTAAGTACTTGTGTCTGTCTGTAGGAATATACTCTTGGATGTATACAGCAATAAACCAAGCAACTACAGTCAAGAAGAAACAATTTGTAGTTTTTATATAATTTTGATTCACCAAGAGCATAATTCTTGTCAACAGCATAATTTAAAAAAAAAAAAAAAACACACCCAATTAGGGTTGAGAAAAGTTGAGCTTAAGTTCTGTCTCCATTAACTGTGAATTAGAGTCACTTAACTTCTCAGTCTATCAAAGGGGAATAATGATAATACCACCTGATTGGGGAGCTTCCCTTGTGGCTCAATCAGTAAAGAATCTGCCTGTAATGTTGGAGACCAGGGTTCTATCCCTGGACTGGGAAGATCCCATGGTGAAGGGAATGGCAATCCACTCCAGTACTCTTGCCTATTAAATTCCATTGACTGAGGAGCCCCGCAGCTATAGCCCAGAGGGTCACAAGAGTGAAAAGACTTGGTGACTTAAATCACCACCGCCTGATTGCTACTGCTACTGCTAAGTCACTTCAGTCGTGTCCGATTCTGTGCGACCCCATCCCTAGGATTCTCCAGGCAAGAACACTGGAGTGGGTTGCCATTTCCTTCTCCAACGCATAAAAGTGAAAAGTGAAAGTGAAGTCGCTCAGTCATGTCCGATTCTTCAAGACCCAATGGACTCCAGCCTACCTGGCTCCTCCTTCCATGGGATTTTCCAGGCAAGAGTACTGGTTAGGTAGTGGGAAATAATAGGCTCAAGTGATAAAATGTTTTAAATTATGTTTTGTAAACTCATATCATGCCTTGAAATATCGAGGTATAGAAGTTTTACAAGCAGCACTTAGTCAGTGTGTGAGCATACGTGTGTGTGCATACCTGGACACGTGTGCATGGGGTGGGAGAGAGGAGATGAGATTTAATTGTCTCCATTCTCTTAGAGATGGCTGGGGGAGTTGAGGCAGTCTTGTAACCCCAAAGTTGTGTAGGAGTGACTCACTGTGCTCTGTTCTAGACTAAAATGCCCTGGTCTTCTCTAGACACCATAGTTAAAAGGAGCATTGCCTTCTACAACGTGTTTAGCTGAAACAGAATGAGATGGAAAGGATTTTATTAATGTTTTGAGAAGAATAGTCAGAAATAGGAGATATTTTTCCTAGGAACATAAAACTTGGAAATGAGAGCTATAATTATCTGAATGGCTGTCATGTAGAAGTGAAATTTGGATTATTCTTTAGCAATAGAGGACTGAACTATGACTGGTGTATAGAAGTTAGTTACAAATCAAATGGACAATATTTACTATAAGACAGTGGATTGCCTTGTACACCAGAAGTGTTGAAGCTAACTTGCATGAACATTTGGCAAGGAAGCTGAGCTGGAATTTGTACCTTACCTGGGAGATTGAACCACATAATTCTAAGGGTTTTTCTTAATTTCTGAGTATCTAAGGCCATCTGAAAACACCAAACATCAAAAAAAGTAACTCCATCAAATCAGTCAGAAACTGGATTGACTAATTTTTATGACTCAGCAATTCTTTGTGCTAGTTTGGCAGAGTAAGTCCAGGTGTGAAAGCTGTAAATACAGTCTATGAGAGAAACACAGTAGCCCTGTGGGACCATTATGATGCTTAGCAATGACTAATACTGTGCTCTGCCTTCTCAGTCTCACCCAAAGACACAGCTATATCCGTGAATCCCTCCACAAGGCTGCAGGAAGGCGACTCTGTGACGATGACGTGTACCAGTGCAGGTCTACCAGCTCCACGGATTCTCTGGAGCAAGAAATTAGACAATGGGAATCTACAGCTCCTTTCTGAGAATGCAACTCTCACTTTGATTTCTATGAGGGCAGAAGATTCTGGGATTTATGTGTGTGAAGGAGATAACCCTGTTGGGAAAGACAGAAAAGAGGTGGAATTAATTGTTCAAGGTAAGCAAAATGTGAAAAAGGTGCTGTCATTGAGATTTAAGCAATAGTGATAAAGCTTCAATGTCAAAATTACTTCATTAAGTTTTATTAATGATCCATATGACTGTTACATACTTTAGCACAATTATATACTCATCCTACTCTTGCTTTTTGGAAATCTTTCCTGCCAGAGCTTCCATGGCTCTGCTGTTTTGGTTCTTTTTCATTGCTCATCGTTCTTCCATGGTCTCATCCCTCTTCTTTCTGCCCCTTGAGGGCTTCCCTGGTGACTAAGATGGTAAAGAATCTGCCTGCAATGCAAGAGACCTGAGTTTGATCCCTGGATTGGGAAAATTCCCTGAAAAAGAGAATGGCTATCCACTCCAGTATTCTTGCCTGGAGAATTCCATGGACAGACGAGCCTGGTGGCTATAGTCCATGGAGTTTGAAAGAGTCAGACAGGACTAACACTCACTTTTTTCTATCTCAGAGTTGCTTTTCCAGGAGCCGTGAGTTTACGCGGTAACACTTGCAGCAACTGTGAAGAACAACCTGAGACTGTTCACAGGCAGGAATTATCTCCTTAAATTCTCCATTCTCACACTAGTATATAAGGAATTCAGAAACTGCTTATATTCTGAATGAAATTTCTCTTCAAAAATCTGATAGCACATCAGCTTGTTATGGTAATTTGAGGAAAGCATTCTTTGGAAGATACCATAATGTCCCTGTTAGACCAATCAGACTGAAAAAAATCTTCTGGCACGGATGAGAACCCTTCAAAATGTAGTGCCTTTGGATCATGTATATGCTGAGCTTTCTTTCTTCCTCCTCCAGCCGGCTATTTATAAGGGCAAGTTTTCTGTGGAGTCTCATCTGTCACTTACAGAGGTGCTCAAGGATTCCCACTTTCGCCGGGGGAATAGAGTCAAGATTTGAAATTCCTTTTCTCCTGGGACAGTAGTCATCCCAAAGCAGCCAGGGTGCCCCATGGGGATAGCATCAGCAGCCAAGGAGATTTCCTAGATATTTGAGACTTAGGAGTTTGACCCGGCATTCCAGTTTTCAGTCCCTGAATTTATTGTATTTTTACATTGTGTTAAACAAGTTTAAGAGGTGGCTTGCATACCACTTTAAAGCTTAGATTTTGACTTTGTTTTCAGTGTGATTCTGTGTGACTTTCAATGGTACAACTTTATTCTGTTGATATGGAAGCTCTAAGTACTGGTCCATTACGGGTACTGTTTCTAATCAGAAAGCATATTCATATAGCTTTTTTTCAGTACTTTTCTTTGATTTTATTTCCACATGAGGATATTTTGATTTAGTTGTTCAAGTTAAAAGCTGGGATCTTAAATCACCTGGCTCCAAGTCCTAATTTTGCTACTTGCAAGCTGGGTGAAATTATCATTTTTCCTCAAGAAGAAAGGGGAGGAGGAGGGAGAGGAGGAAAGGACGGAAAATAAGGAAAAGTAGAAACAGAAAATGAGGGTCAAGGAGAAGAAGTAATGATACCAGATCATGAAGCTGTGTGGATTAAATGAGATAATATTCATATATGTAAAGTGGTTTAAAAAGTGCCTGATACACTGGAACCTCATATTTTTGAGCTGTTCTTCCACATTTATAGGAATTTGATAAATACATTTGAGTGGTGAATGAACTTTTGTTGGGAAAATATGCCAATCTCCATCTACAAGTTTTTATCCTTGTTCAGCCTGTTTAATGAATGAATCACAGCGTCTTGTGGGTTTGTTCTTGAAAGATGTGGTTCCCTTCCTGATAGTCTCAAAGTGGAAAGGAGTAATATATTCTTGGCACAGATGTTAACTGAAAAGAGTTCAGAAAAAACACAGTGTATTAAACTTTGGTGAAAGAAGAAAATTTTATTTTATTTTATTTTTTTGTTCTTTTCTCCCCTCACCCCAGAGAAAAACTTTACTGTTGAGATCTTGCCTGGACCCCAGATTGCTGCTCAGATTGGAGACTCAGTCGTGTTGACCTGTGATGTCAGGGATTGTGATTCCCCATCTTTCTCTTGGAGAACCCAGATAGACAGCCCTCTGAATGGGAATGCGAGGAGCGAAGGCTCCAAGTCCACGTTGACCCTGAGCCCTGTGAGTCTTGAGAACGAACATTTCTACCTGTGCACTGTGATGTGTGGGCAAAGGAAACTGGAAAAGGGAATCCAGGTGAAGCCCTACTGTAAGTGGTTTTCAGAATTGTTTACTGTTTTGTTGTTGTTGTTGTTCCCAGTTCCATTGAAAGAAGCAGAATGGAAATCTGTGATACCCAACAAGATCTTTGTGTTTAGGAATTGGGAATGGTTCCTAAATCTCCAAACCAGAGTTTTTGATGCAACTAAATTGTCCTAAATCTTAAGTATATATCATGTATGAACCGAGCATCCCCAATCCTTAGTTTGTGTCGTGTGGATACTCTCTCATCATGGACTTGAACAAACTTCATACTCCCTGCTTTCTACCCTACTCTGGTGGAAATATGATGTATATGGTGTATTCGGAGATGGTTGTGTGTAAAGAGTAGTGTCAGTGCCCATTCAGATCATCGGGTGGGATGACTGTGGCCCAGTTATTCAAATTGGGGGTGAGGCTCGAACCTCCAGTTTTGAAGGCACATTTGAAAGCTGATTGGCAGGATGAAGAAATGAGGCAATGGGGAGCAGGAGAAAACCTGGGAGTTAGAATGATTGCCAGGGATGGTCAGTGCAGCAGCGCAGGTGAAAAGAAGCACCAGGAGACTGCACTAGATTTGAGTATTGATTTATACCACATACATATACTACATTCTTCTTGCTAGTCTTGTCACCTTAACAAAAATCCTGAATAGCTTCAATCTCTATGAATTGCCATTGCTGGAGTTACTCTGCTTGTAATGAATGAGGGACAAGATATGCAAAGTGATCAGAAAGTTCCCTGGTGATTCAGATGGTAAAGAATCTGCCTGCAATGCAGGAGATGCGAGTTCGATCCCTGGGTCAGCAAGATCCTCTGGAGGAGGAAATGGCAACCCACTCCAGTATTTTTGTCTGGAGAACTTCATGAACAGAGGAGCCTGGGGGTCCACATAGTCCATGGGGTTGCATAGAGTCAGACACAACTGAATGATTAAGCACAGCACACAGCCCGTACATTCTGCCTTGTTTTTATTCAGCAGAATTCAAGAGAACAATTGTGGACACGTTCCTCCAGAAATCCTGCCCAAACTTGTGTTACCCCTCAGGATTTTGTTCAAAATGAGCATGTCCAGAAAGATATCTGAATCTCTCCAAAGAAGCAATATGATTGCTTTACTATGTTACCAAGAGTCCAGCAGCTGCTGATGCAGGCATATTCCCAACAGCAATGAGAACCAGCAGTGAAGCCTACAGTCATGTGGGAACATTAGAGAACCTATCACTTTGATGACATTTTGCTTAAGGAGAAAGAAATAATTCAGCATTGCTCTTGCTCTTCATAACCATTCTAATCTCATTTTTATTGATTTGTATCAGATATATTATCAACTATTTAGAATCTAAATTTCTTATATTTTTTTCTGAACTGCAAGTATTATCCAAGGAACACTTAAAGCTATCTGCCTAAATTTGGCTGTTGGAAATAAAAATGTCTAAACTGCATGGCTCTGTAAAACCAAGCCTGGGCTCTAAATCAAAGAAATAAGAATTCTGATTTCAGCTGGGTGACTTACTAGATATGATGTCAAATGGCAGACTCTTAACCTTTATAAGTTTTATAAGTCTCCCTAGCTATCAAATACATTCTCTGTACATTTTTCTGGCTTTAAAATAAGTTAACACCCATTAGATTAGGCTGCTTTGAAGCCGAGATAATGAATATTAAGGGACTAGCACACAGTAAACATCTAATATATCACAAAAAATAATACAATGCTTAGAATATATATTTACTAAGTAAGTTGGTAGAAGCTGATATGTCCTTTGAAAAGACTAGTCCGTAGCTGTCAGCAAGATGTATCATTAAGGAGAGAAGAGTGAGAAGTATATTTATTTCTTGATGATTTGATGTGCTAGGTATTTTTTGTTTCCAGCATTATTTATATTTGATATCATAAATGCTTATATTTAATGTTGTGATGCAGCTATTAGTGATCATTTTATTTCAGGTGAATTAAAGCCTTCATTTTGAGACCTTTGCATTTAATAAAGATTAGCTCTGTTTTTCTTCTAGTGTAACGTATAAACCTCATATTTTGCTTGATATTTGCAGCCTTCTCTAGTGATCCAGAAATTGAAATGAGTGGTCTGTTAGTGAGTGGAAACCCAGTCACTGTAAGCTGCAAGGTTCCTAATGTGTATCCTTTTGACCGGCTGGAGATTGAATTGTTTAAAGGAGAGAGTATTATGATGAATAAAATCTTCTCAAAAGATGTAAGTAAGAAAGCCCTAGAGACCAAGAGTTTGGAAAAGACCTTCATCCCCACCACTGAAGACACTGGAAATGTTCTTGTTTGTCTGGCTCGGTTATCAACTGATGAAATGGAATTTGAACCCAAACAAAGGCAGAGTACACAAACACTTTATGTTAATGGTAAGTACATGTGTGATGTATTCACAATAGATTATGATTTTTTTTTTATCATGTTTGCCAGGTAATAGTCAGCATGAGGTTCATAGTTGAAACAATTGTGAAAAAATAAATGAAAAGAAACTACAAAATACTGATTAAAAAAAAAAAAAAAAACACCTCTGAACTTAAAGCAACCATTTATTTGCTTATGATTCTAAGCTGGCACTTTGAGAAGAGGTCAAAGGGGTAGTATGTTCAATATGGTATTAGATGAGCTTACATATTCATTCAGTCAGTTAGAAGGTCAGTGGGGGTGGTCCCAGGTAGCTTCACTCACACATCTGGGCCTTCTCTGGGGGTGTCTGGACCTTCCTTTCTCCATGTGGTGTCTCTCAGGGAAGGTAGCGTAGATTTAGTCACCAGAGTGTAGTGTTTCAAGAGAGTGATAATGAAGGTGGCCTCTTGCAGTTTAGGCTTGGAAGTCCTGCGGTGTTACTTCTTCCAGGGTATATTGGTCAAAGTTAATCACAAGGGGAGCCTAGATTCAAGAGGCAGAAAAATAGAGTCCACCTTTTCATAGGTGGTTTACATGGTTCATGGTCATGTTTAATGTACCTTAAATGTCAATACACAATATCATTGACCATCCAATCTTTGATAGCAAGAGAGTAAATATCCATGATGCATCCATGTTCTCCTCTATCATTCTGTATTGGGCTTCCCTGGTGGCTCAGTGGTAAAGAGCCGATGCAGGAGACGCAAGTTGGATCCTAGGGTGGGGAAGATCCCCTGAGGAGGAAATGGCAACCCACTCCAGTGTTCTTGCCTGGGAAATCCCAGGGACATAGGAGCCTGGCAGGCTACAGTCCATGGGTTCACAAAGAAGCAGACATGACTTAGGGATTAAACAATAGCAACAACAATTATTCTGTATCTGCTATAGTAAATGGGGGCAGAAAACTCCTTTGGTAAAGTTATCAAGATACAAATTGTTCTAATCTACTAAACTCATAGCCAAGTTTTATAACATTAGTAAAACTCTTTGACAGGGTGCAATCAGTCAAGCTAACAAGTGTGTTTTACCTTTTCAGTTGCTCCCAGGGATACAACCATCTTGGTCAGTCCCTCCTCCATCCTGGAGGAAGGTAGTTCTGTGAATATGACATGCGCTAGCGATGGCCTTCCAGCTCCCAAAATCCTGTGGAGCAGGCAGCTAAGTAATGGGGATCTACAGCCTATTTCTGAGAATGCAACTCTCACCTTCATGTCTACAAAAATGGAAGATTCTGGTATTTATGTCTGTGAAGGCATTAACCAGGCTGGAATAAGCAGAAAAGAAGTCGAATTAATTATTCAAGGTGAGATAAAGTGGTTAAATGAGTTATTAGTGCTAGTATTATTTTGGTTGTGTTACTGGTTTTGAACAAAGTCCTTCTGGAAATAAGATTTTCTAAAATAAAAAGTAGTGAGCCTTTTGAAGAGCTCATGATATTTCCTCTGCATAGAAAGCTCCTGGAAGAGTTATCCCCATGAACCATTCCAAGTCACTTATCCTAAAATTCTTTCAACCTCAAGTGGAAGGCTATCTCCAGGAACTGTGCCAAAAGTTCCAGTTAAACTTTTGAGGCATTGATTATGGTGTTGAAAAAAGGATAGGAAGACGTATATACATATTTTGGAATTACTTAGAGCCCAGGTGGCTCTAGTGGTAAAGAACCTGCCTGACAATGTGGGTTAAATGTAACAGACGTGGGTTGGATGCCTGGATCTGGAAGATCCCCTGGAGGAGGGAACGGCAACCCACTCCAGTGTTCTTGTCTGGAGAATCCATGGGCAGGAGAGCAAAGCAAGTTATGCTCCACAGGGTGGCAAAGAGTTGGACATGACTGAAGCAACTTAGCCCCTAGCATACAAAATCACCTTATCTAACTGGATTAAATTCCTCATGGTAATCTCATAAAACGACTGCTAGGATTTGCTTAGAAGCCTAAGAAGGCACTTAAATCTTTTATAAATTCAGAGATTGAGTAGCACTTACCTTGCCCTCTGGTTCGTCAATAAAATGGCATAGAATCACCAGGATGGATTAAGTTAGGTGATCCAGACCCATTCTTTCCAGTATGGAGAGGTAAAACTGAGGACAAAATAATTTTTAGTTGACAGGTTGAAGCTCTAGGCAGTTTTGGGCAAAGTCACGAAGTGGTCAATTTGGATTTCCCTCATACCTTCCCTTTTGGGGTTTGAGGTCCTCTTCTTCACTAAGGCTGTCAGTTCCTTTCTTATCCCTTGGTATTATTTCCACTAAGGTGTTAGTGACTGTCTTGTTACCATTATAATAATAATTTGTATTTTAAAGGAAAGGAAGAAACTTGGAGGAGCAATTCACTACCTTAAAGAAGGCCCTTAGACTGTAGTTTTGGTTGAAGACAGAGTATCAAGTTGCAAAACAGATAATGGGAACCTCACAAAACAGTGATGTGTTACCTCCCTCCACAGGCTGCATATTAACAGAAGTGTTGTATGTCAGGTACTTAGCTCAGGATAACAACTGGTGTTAAGGATTGTGAGAGCCATCACTGCAGAGCTTAATCTTTTTATCTGGAATGATCTAGCTCAAAACTCAGAATCCTGCAAAGGCTTTTACACTTAAAGAAATATCTGCACAACTGTGTGACAAAAAAAAAAATTATTTTTCAGATTTGAAATTGATGACTGTTTTAAAGCAGCTATTTGTTGGCTAAGCTGGGTAAGAATTACATTAAGGCAGCAGTTCCCAACCTTTTTGGCACCAGGGACTGATTTCGTGGAACACAATGTTTCCATGGATGGGAGAGGGGGCTGGTTTTGGGGAGATTCAAGTGCAGTAGGGTTCATTCTTCTGTGAGAATCTAATGTCACCCCTGATCTGACAGGAGGTGGAGTTCAGGCGGTAATTCAAGCAATGGGTTGTTGTCGTTCAGCCTCACAGTCATGTTCGACTCTTTGTGACCCAATGGACTGCAGCACGCCAGGCTTCCCTGTCCTTGAGCTTGCTCAAACTCATGTCCATTGAGTCAGTGATGCCATCCAACCATCTCATCCTCTGTCGTCCCCTTCTCCTCCTGCCTGCAATCTTTCCCAGCATCAGGGGCTTTTCTAATGAGTCGGCTCTTTGCATCACGAGACCAAAGTATTGGAGCTTCAGCTTCAGCATCAGTCCTTCCAATGAATATTCAGGACTGATCTCCTTTAGGATGGACTGGTTGGATCTCTTTGCAGTCCAAGGGACTTTCAAGAGTCTTCTCCAACACCACATTTCAAAAGCATCAATTCTTCAGCGTTCAGCTTTCTTTATAGTCCAACTCTCATATCCATACATGACTACTGGAAAACCATAGCTTTGACTATATACATGGACCTTTGTTGGCAAAGTAACATCTCTGCTTTTAATATGCTGTCTAGTTTGGTCATAGCTTTCCTTCCAAAGAGTGTCTTTTAACTTCATGGCTGCAGTCACCATCTGCAGTGATTTTGGAACCCCAAAAATAAAGTCTGTCACTGTTTCCATTGTTTCCCCATCTATTTGCCATGAAGTGATGGGACCGGGTGCCACAGTCTTCATTTTTGAATACTGAGTTTTAAGCCAGCTTTTCACTCTACTCTTTAACCTTCATCAAGAGGCTCTTTAGTTCTGCTTCACTTTCTACCATAAGAGTGGTATCATTTGCATATGAGATTATTGATATTTCTCCTGGCAATCTTATTCCAGCTTGTGCTTCATTTAGTCTGGCATTTTGCATGATGTATTCTGCATATAAGTTAAATAAGCAGGGTGACAATATACAGCCTTGAAGTCCTCTTTTCCTGATTTGGAACCAGTCTGTTGTTCCATATCCAGTTCTAACTGCTGCTTCAGGTTTCTCAAGAGGCAGGTAAGATGGTCTGGTATTCCCATCTCTTTAAGAATTTTCCATAGCTTGTTGTGATCCACACAGTCAAAGATTTTAGCATTGTCAAAAAGCAGAAGTAGATGTTTTTCTGGAATTCTCTTTCTTTTTCTATGATCCAACGGATGTTGGCAGTTGGATCTCTGGTTCCTCTGCCTTTTCTAAATCCAGCTTGAACATCTGGAAGTTCACGGTTCACGTACGTTGAAGTCTGTCTTGGAGAATTTTGAGCATTACTTTGCTAGCCTGTGAAATGAGTACAATTGGGCAATCGTTTGAACATTCTTTGGCATTGCCTTTCTTTGGGACTGGAGTGAAAACGGACATTTTCCAGTCCTGTGACCACTGCTGAGTTTTCCAAACTTGCTGGCATATTGAGTGCAGCAGTTTCATAGCATCATCTTTTAGGATTTGAAATAGCCCAACTGGAATTCCATCATCTCCACTAGCTTTGTTCACAGTGATGCTTCCTAAGGCCCACTTGACTTTGAATTCTAAAATGTCTTTCTCTAGGTGAGTGATCACATCATTGTGGTTATCTGGGCTTTTTTATAATTCTTCTGTGTATTCTTGTCACCTCACTTCTTGAGCAATGGGTAGGATCTGTAAATACAGAAGAAGCTTGATAACTATTTGTTCACCTCCTGCTATGTGACTGGGTTCTCAGCAGGCCGCAGACCCATGGCCTGGTGGTTGGGGACCCTTGTGTTAAGGAACATGAGAGAAACATAAGATGTCTTCTTTCATTAAAACATGATCATTTTACAAGAATCCAATAAATGCTTGACCTGTCTAATTGCCTCTATAAATAGTTAATGCAAACAGTAAGCACAAGTACTATCTTGACAGCTATTACTACTGTCATTAAATTAATATGGAATTTGTTTATATTTCATTCAATCAGTGGTGGTTTAGTTGCTAAGTCATGGCCGACTCTTGCGATCCTGTGAACTGTAGCCCACCAGTCTCCTCTGTCCGTTCAATGACGATTGAATGTCATTCAATCAGAGGTATCTTTAAATTCTTTCCACAGTTGCTCCAAAAGATATACAACTTACAGCTTTTCCTTCTGAGAGTGTCAAGGAAGGAGACACTGTCATTATCTCCTGTACATGTGGAAATGTTCCCCCAACTTTGATAATTCTGAAGAAAAAAGCAGAGACTGGCTACACAGTGCTACAGTCTACAGATGGTGCATATACCATTCACAGGGCTCAGTTAGAGGATGCGGGAGTATACCAATGTGAATCCAAAAATGAAGTTGGCTCACAGCTAAGAAGCCTAACACTTGATGTTAAAGGTTAGTTTATTTCTTTATTATTTTTGTTTCTTGTTATTTTTATAACAAGCTTCGTGGATTGTAAAAAATTTCAAGGGTTAGATGAATGAATTGGCAAAATTGAACTGAATTCCATGTCGATTATGGTTATTTCTTAGTGTTTCCTAAAATAATCATGTACAGGTGCTCTGTCCTAAGGAGTTTAGCCAGGATGTTGACTTTTTATCATGAGTCAGTGTAGAATTCCCATTTGCTTTTTGAGACATTGACAATTCATCATTTGTCTCTGAGGTCTTGCATTTCTTATGTGTTTAAATGTATTTTCAAAACCTTTCCTTGGGAGTTATTAGGAAACAAAGAAGTAGAATTGGTTCATGGAAAAAGCAAGTTTCTAACCAGGCCCTTTTCCTTCCTACCTGAAGAGAGGGCCACTCTTTGAACACCAAGTGACTGCATATTTTCTGGGATTGACTCTTTACAGGATAATAATTGAGAATAGTGATCTTAATGTTGAACAGCATAATGAGTCTCTAGACTGCAGAACTGCTTTCTTAGATATCCAAGATCCTTATTCATCCTGCTGTATTCTAATGGAGAAAGGAAGGGAGGGGGCAATGGCCTTAGCAGAGGAATTTCAGGGACCTCTTAATCTTCTAACCCTGCTAATTCTACTGTGAACACACTGTATGATCTGTTGATCTTATCAGTGGAAATAGAATCTGTCAGCTCTGACTACTCAATCTTCCACTCCCTGAGTGCTAATGAGCCCCCTTTGTGTACTGGAAGCCAAACTTGAAATAAACATGATTGTAAACAAGTACCAACTCTTAAGAGCCTCTGGCACTGAGCTCCCAGATACAGCAACTACTCATCAATGTAAATAAAATTTACACCTGGGTCAGAAAATGACTTAAAATTTTACTCATCTGGCCAAATCTCTCAAGACTTCATGCCTTACCACAGGTTTTCTGTCTTCACAGTACCTCCTCAAACAATATCAATACATCCATCTAGAAATGTTAAAGAAGGGGAAAATATCACTATTACACGTAAAACTTTTAGTCATCCACATGCAGTGATCATTCTGAAAAGAGTTGATCTGGCCAATGAAGTTACTATGTGTTCAAAGACTGGGACATTTACCTTGTATCATGTCACTCAAAATGATACAGGGGTGTATGTAATCAGTGCTTCCAGTGAGGTTGGGGACATTTCTGGACAGATTGAGATCTCCATTATGAGTACACTGAAATTCACCTATTCCTATTTAATCTCTCTTGGCTCCAGATCACCTTTAATTAAGCCTGGTTCCAGGAACTTGTACTCCTAACATTTTTATAATTTTTTCTGTGCTTAATGTTTCTCTTTTAAAGACATAGCAAAGCTTCTTCTCCACTTTTTAACTCTTTCTCATACATTGCTGTCTTTTCTAATTGCTTTATTAAGTTAGTAAATTTATTTATTTGCTATTTTTTCACTCATTACTTAAATGAACAATTGAAGTATATTATAGGCACTCAGCTAGAACCCCCAAACTAATTATGGTTTCAAAGAACTATAAATGAACGGAAACAAAAATTTGCCATTTTCCTGGAAATTTTTATCTAGTCAACCTTTGCATTTAGCTGATATTTTAAACTATTTTTTGTTTGTTTTGTTTTAAAAATACATTTGCTCAAATGTAGTCCAATGATAGAAATGGTGAAAGTCTTTAGGAATTTCAGTGTTACAGCTAATAGAAAATTGTATTTGAAGGTTGCCCTGGTAACCAACTCGTTGGCAAAATTTTACCATAGATGCTTGAGGGGGAAACCAAAGGGAAAAGATAACACACTATTTATTAAATTGAAAAGAAAACAATAGGATCAAAAATATCATTACTTACCATGTCATCAATATCGATGCCTAATTATGATTTTGATAATGAATATCCCATTAAATTAGGACTTATACTCTGACTAGTTCTACTCTAGCAAGGGAAAGTAGAAAAATAAGACAGTTATCATTATATTTGTGGTGATACATTTTTTACTTCAATAATTCAAAAATGGTCTTCCCTTCATCTAATGATTTCTTCTTGGTTGACCTCCAGTGATTAGAAACCCCTAGAAGTAAAGTAATGACTTCCAAGGCCAAATCACTCATTTCTTCCAGGACTGAAACAATATATATACCACTTGAAAAAATGTAGTATTTGTGAGGTCATACTGTGCTATGCAAATATAAATGTAAATAGAGATGATTCTCCGGTAAACACCATGATGTCTTCTTCAGATGTTCTTATAAGGTTAAAGTGTTAAATAATACTGTAACTGTCAGATGATTTTTAGTAGAGTAGAAAGAGTACTAAATCTCAAGTTTTGGGATACTATTACTTTATGTACTCAATTTATAGCTAAATGACAGAATGATAGGATGTAGAAAGAAAAATATTTATTACTATTCAAAAGGTATTTATTGGAAAAAAAAATTTACTGGGTGCAAGCTACTCCAAGCAGTGAGCCAGTTACTGGCTATACAGTGATGGATCAAAAAGAAACTAGATTCTTTCCTCACGTAATTCACAGTCTGAAGGAAGAAATCAAAATTAATAGATAATCAAAGAAACATTTAACTATAAGCTGTAATGAGAACTATGGAGGGAAAATGTAGTGGTTATAAAAGTATATTAGGGAAAAAAATTATATTAAGGTTCCTAATTTAGGCTGGAGGAAATGCAGGTCAGAGGATGCCTCTCTGTTTAAGTAACACTTAAGTTAAAATATCAGTTCAGTTCAGTTTGGTTGCTCAGTTGTATCCTACTCTTTGTAACCCTATGGACTGTAGCACACCTGGCTTCCCTGTCTATCACCAACTCCCCGAGCTTACTCAAACTCATGTCCTTTGAGGCAGTGGTGCCATCCAATGATCTTATTTTCTGTCATCTCCTTCTCCTCCTGCCTTAAATCTTTCCTTGCATCAGAGTCTTTTCCAATGAGTCAGCTCTCCGCATCAGGTGGTCAAAGTATTGGAGTTTCAACTTCAACATCAGTTCTTCCAATGAACACCCGGGACTGATCTCATTTAGGATGGACTGGTTGGATCTCCTTGCAGTTCAAGGGACTCTCAATAGTCTTCTCCAACACCACAGTTCAAAAGCATCAATTATTTCATGCTCAGCTTTCTTTATAGTCCAACTCTCACATCCATACCTGACCACTGGGAAAACCATAGCTTTGACTACGTGGACATTTGTTGGCAAAGTAATGTCTCTGCTTTTTAATATGCTGTCTAGGTTGGTCATAGCTTTTCTTCCAAGGAGCAAGTGTCTTTTAATTTCATGGCTTCAATCACCATCTGCAGTGATTTTGGAGCCTAAAAAAATAAAGTCTGCCTCTGTTTCCACTGTTTCCCCAACTATTTTCCATGAAGCGATGGGACCAGATGCCATGATCTTAGTTTCCTGAATGTTGAATTTTATGCCAACTTTTTCACTCTCCTCTTTCACTTTCATCAAGAAGTTCTTTAGTTCTTCTTTGCTTTCTGCCATAAGGGTGGTGTCATATGCATATCTGAGGTTATTGATATTTCTCCCACCAATCATGATTGCAGTAGCTTGTGCTTCTTCCAGCCCAGCATTTCTCATGATGTACTCATTTCACATATAAGTTAAATGAGCAGGGTGACAATATACAGCATTGACATACTCCTTTCCTGATTTGGAACCAGTCTGTTGTTCCAGGTCCAGTTCTAACTGTTGCTTCTTGACTTACATACAAATTTCTCAAGAGGCAGGTCAGGTGGTCTGGTATTCCCATCTCTTTAAGAATTTTCCATAGCTTGTTGTGATCTACACAGTCAAAGACTTTGGCATAGTCAGTAAAGCAGAAGTAGATGTTTTTCTGGAACTCTCTTGCTTTTTCGATAATCCAGCAGATGTTGGCAATTTGATCTCTGTTTCCTATGCCTTTTCTAAACCCAGCTTGAACATCTGGAAGTTCACGGTTCATGTATGTTGAAGCCTGGCTTGGAAGATTTTGAGCATTGCTTTGTTAGCGTGTGATGAGTCCAAGTGTGCAGTAGTTTGAGCATTCTTTGACATTGCCTTTCTTTGGAATTGGAATGAAAACTGACCTTTTCCAGTCCTGTGGCCACTGCTGAATTTTCTAAGTTTGCTGGCATATTGAATGCAGCACTTTCACAGCATCATCTTTTAGGATTTGAAATAGCTCAACTGGAATTCCATCACCTCCACTAGCTTTGTTCATAGTGATGCTTCCTAAGGCCTACTTGATGTCTAGCTCTAGGTGAGTGATCATACTGTCATGATTATCTGGATCATGAAGATCTTTTTGTGCAGTTCTTATTTGTATTCTTGCCACCTCTTAATATCTTCTGCTTCTGTTCAAAGTCCATACCATTTCTGTCCTTTATCGAGCCCATCTTTGCATGAAATAATCCCTGGTATTTCTAATTTTCTTGAAGAGATCTCTAGTCTTTCCCATTCGGTTGTTTTCCTCTATTTCTTTGCAATGATCACTGAGGAAGGCTTTTTTTAATCTCTCCTTGCTATTCTTTGGAACTCTGCATTCAAATGGATATGTCTGCCCTTCTCCTTTGCCTTTCACGCCTCTTCTTTTCTCAGCTATTTGTAAGGCCTCCTCAGACAACTATTTTGCCTCTTTGCATTTCTTTTTCTTGGGAATGGTCTTGATCCCTGCCTCCTGTACAAAGTCACGAACCTCTGTCCCTAATTCTTCAGGCACTTGATCTATCAGATCTAATCCCTTGAATCTATTTCTCACTTCCACTGTATAATCATAAGGGATTTGATTTAGGTCATACCTGGATGGTCTAGTGGTTTTCCCTACTTTCTGCAATTTAAGTCTGAATTTGGCAATAAGAAGTTCATGATCTGAGCCACAGTCAGCTCCCGGTCTTGTTTTTGCTGACTGTATAGAGCTTCTCCATCTTTGGCTGCAAAGAATATAATCAAACTGATTTTGGTGTTGACCATCTGGTGATGTCCATGTGTAGAGTCTTCTCTTGTGTTGTTGGAAGAGGGTGTTTGCTATGACCAGTGCGTTCTCTTGGTAAAACACTATTAGCCTTTGCCCTGCTTCATTTTGTACTCCAAGGCCAAATTTGCCTGTTACTCCATGTATCTCTTGACCTCCTACTTTTTGCATTCCAGTTCCTTATAATGAAAAGGACATCTTTTTTGGGTGTTAGTTCTAGAAGGTCTTGTAGGTCTTCATAGAACTATTCAACTTCAGCTTCTTCAGCTTTACTGCTTGGGGCATCGACTTGGACTACTGTGATACTGAATGGTTTCCCTTGGAAATGAACAGAGATCAATCTGTCGTTTTTGAGATTGCATCCAAGTACTGCATTTCAGACTCTTTTGTTGACTATGAGGGCTACTCCATTTCTTCTAAGCGATTCTTGCCTAGAGTAGTAGATATAATGGTCATCGGAGTTAAGTTCATCCATTCCAGTCCATTTTAGTTCATGATTCCTAAAATGTTGATGCTCACTCTTGCCATCTCGTCTGACCACTTATAATTTACCTTGATTCATGGACCTAATATTCTATGTTCCTATGAAATATTGTTCTTTACAGCATTGGACTTTACTTCCATCACCAGTCACACCCACAACTGGGTGTTGTTTTTGCTTTGGCTCCATCTCTTCATTCTCTCTGGAGTTATTTCTCCACTGATCTCCTGTAGCATACTGGGCACCTACCAACCTGGGAAGTTCATCTTTCAGTGCCCTATCTTTTTGCCTTTTCATACTGTTCATGGGGTTCTCAAGGTAAAATACAATACTATCCAAAGAACTTCATTTTATCATGAAATGATATAATTGCTGAAGAGGAATAATGTATGTTAAGGTGCCCTACTTCAGAGATACTAAATATGAAATTTTCTACATATTTCTAACAAAACCATCAGCAAGAATTCTTTCCCTTACTATCTTACAGGTGACATTTGACTATAATGGTGTCATAGTAGGTGTTACAATACTTTTCTTGGAGAATTGGTTAGTTATTTTAGTTCATAATGATCAGAGTTCTAGTTCTTTAGTATATACTTATATTTCCCAAGGCAAACACTCTTCTCCAGTTCTTACTCTTCTAAATGAACCCTAAAAATTTGCACCCCTCCTTCCATCCTGTTACTGAACCAGCATCTATTTGAATCCAAGTTTGCGGAAGCCAACAACATCTTTAGACTCGTCATGACCATAGCAACTGCTAACTGATTATTTGATTAATTCAAAGAAATGTGCATTTTGAGTCCTGTTGATTCATATCACCACTTTGATTTACTTTTCTTTGGAGAACTAATGGTACTATTAAAATAAAACATGTGACTTTTATTATCAAACAGTTTCTTTTTGTACCAGACATTAATTGCATCCATTTTGTTATTTTCCAGGAAGAGAAAGTTACAAGGACTATTTTTCTCCTGGACTTCTGGTACTCTATGGTGCATCCTCCTTAATAATACCTGCCATTGGAATGATTATTTACTTTGCTAGAAGAGCCAACATGACAGGGTCATACAGTCTTGTAGAAGCATAGAAAGTGTGCTAATGCTTGTAAAGTGTAGCTACTGCGTGAAATGCTCCACCAAAGACACTATCAGTTCAGATGCTCAGTACTGCTCATCATTCCATGAAGAAAACAGAAGCTGGGAGTTCAGGCTTCCTTGAACGCCGTGAATGCTTTGAAAGAAAAGGCTGCCTATGGCCCTCACTGTGAGCAAGAAGCCAAAGGAAAATTTCTGCTTAAAAACTAGGCACTACCATTGAGGTGACTGGAGTAATTTCTTGATGTGTATATACAATAACATGATTTGTATATATGTAAAACTATGCTGTAGCAAGGTTGCTTGGAATATCAGCACACCAGAGTCAATATATCTAAAATTATTAAAATGTTGCTTGAACTGATTGTTATAACTTAATGCATCTTCATATCAACTGGCAGCTGACCTATGTCATCTTTTTAATATTTTATTTCTTGTAACAAAATTTTGCTCCTATAAAGTTCATAGGCAACAATTTCATGTTGTGGAAAGATGCCAGGGTTTTATATTGTTATAGGCAAATGACAGACCAAGGGGGCACTGGGTTGACTTTCAGGTACTAAACACTTCAACCTATGGTATAATGGTTAACTGGATTTCTCTGGGTGGTACTGACATGGTACGGAGATGTTTTTTGATGTTGTTTGTTTGTCAGACTCTTGTGTAACTTTCCCAAGTGGTCTAAAAATGCAACTTCTTTTGATTTTCATTTGTAAATATTTAGGGCTTTTTATTTGTATAGTAAAGCAATGATTTCTGGAATTGAAAGAGTTGTGTGTTTATTTATTACAAGTTGCCTCCTTTGATCATGTTGTAACTCTTTTTGTAATATCAGTCCCGAGACCGAAGTGTTCAAACCCATGGTGATAATAAGCAGATACTTGAAGTGTGGTCCTCAGATTACTTTTATCAGAATCACCATGGGAACTTTACAAATACTTACTTATCTTGGGGCCATCCTGACTTATTGAATTGAAATATCTGTTTTGTAGCCTTGGAATCTGCAATTTTAAAATAAATTTTAAAATATAATATGCACAGAAAGAGTGAATGCAGATGAACATGGACACATTAAAGGGCAGCAAGTGAACACCCATATGTATCATTAAAGTGAAGAGATAGAACATTATTTTTCTTCAAATCTTTTTAGATGCCACTCACTGATTGTAGCTCTGTTACTGAACATTCAACAGTATCTTGGATTGTACATTAACCTTTCCCTTTCTTGGGGGTGTAAAATCCCCAAATTTTATACCTATATGCATGCTTACTCACTCAGTCATGTCCAACTCTGTGACCCCACGGACTGTAACCCACCTACCAGGCTCCTCTGTCCATGGGATCTCCAGGCAAGAATGCAGGAGGGGGTTACCATTCCTCCTCCAGGGGATCGTCCTGACCCAGGGATCGAACCTGCATCTCCTGTGTTTCCTCATTCGTAGGAAGATCCTTTATCTGCTAAGCCATTGGGAAGTCCTTATACCTATATAGGTAACCCTAAGTAGAACATTGTTTTGTTTGCCAGCTTTTGAATTTTACATGTATGCCTGGTAAGTTGCTTTAGTCGAGTCAGACTCTGTCACCCCATGGACTGTAGCCTGCCAGGCTCCTCTGTGTATGGAATTCTTCAGACAAGAATACTGGAGTAGCTTGCCATTTCCTCCTCCAGGGGATCTTTCCAACCCAGGAATCAAACTCCTGTCTCTTGTGTCTCCTGCATTGACAGGTGATTTCTTTACTGCTAGCACCACCTGGGAAGCCCCTAAATATAATCAAATGGTATATTTGACAGTGACTGTTTTTCACGCAAAATTATGTTTTGGCTTAATTAATCCATATTGTTATATTCAGCTATGTCTATTTATTATAAGATTTTGCCACAACTTATTTATCCATCCCATCATTGATGGATATTTGACCTGTTTACAGTTTTTACAATATGATCAAAGTTTCTGTAAACACTGTTTTACATATTCCTGAATTACGTGTACAAATTAAGTTAGGGTGCAAGAATTCCTCTGTAGTGTATACATTCTAATGAAATTGCTGGATTGCAGGAAATGTACACTTTCAGGCTTATAAGGAAAGCTAAACTATTTTCTGAAGTAGTTGAAATAATTTATACTCCCAACAGCAGCGAAAAAGAGTTCACATTACTAAATAGCTTACCAGTGACATTGTCTGACTTTGAAATTTACCTTTCTTATGCCCTAAAATGATTTTCCATATGGTTTGAACTTGCATTTTCCTGATTACTAGTGAGGTTGAACATCTTATCACATATTTAAGGACTCATTGGAGCTGGCCCTTTTGTGAAATATCTGTACATTTCTTTTGCTGTTTTCCTGGTGTTTGGTAGTCTTTTATTGATTTTGAGGCGATTTTAAAATATGTTTATATATTTTAGAATATGTATATATATTACCCTAAAGCAATGGGCTTCCTTGGTGGCCCAGTGATAAAGAATTTGCCTGCCAATTCAGGAGACGCAGGTTCGATCCCTGGTCAATATATATATACATATCTATATCTATATACATATATATAGATATATGTATATATATTTATATGGGCTTCCCAAGTGGCACTAGTAGTAAAGAGCTCACTGCCAAAGCAGGAGATGGAAGAGACAGGAATTCGATCCCTAGGTTGGAAATATACCCTGGAGGAAGAAATGGGAATCCACTCTAGTATTCTTGCTGGAGAATCCCATGGACAGAGGGGCTTGGTGGGCAACAGCCCATGGGGTCACAAAAAGTCTGATTTGACTAAAGCAACTTAGCAGGCATGCATGTAAAATTCAATATATATAATATTCATATGTATATGTGTGTATACATTTATTCTGGATGCTAGTCCTTTGTTGGTTTCCTCTATGTATTCTTCTAGGAGTTTTACAATTTTAGGTCTTAAGGTTATGTCTTTGTCTATTTTGAGTTAATTCTTTTATATGGTGTAAGATAATCCCATCTGTTCTTTATGTTCTTTTTCTGCTTTCTTTTGGGTTATTATATTTTTAGCAATTACATTTTATCCTTCTTGTTGGCTTACTTGTTTTTGTTTTTAGTAGTTGCTAAGTCATATCAGACTCTTTGTGACCCCGTGGACTGTAGCCCACCAGGTTCCTCCATCCATGGGATTCTCCAGGCAACAGTACTGGAGTGGGTTGCCATTTCCTTCTCCAGGGTATCTTCCCAACCCAGAGATGGAACCTAGGTCTCCCACATTGCAAGCCGACACTTTAACCTCTGAGCCACCAGGGAAGCCCTTTGTGCTAATAAGACATTTTTATTCTGTAGGTATAATAAGCACCATAATATGATGTTGTTTTTTGTACTGTAAACAGTCAATTATTTCATAAAGATATTTGAAAATTAAAAAATTTTGCGTTTAACCAGATATTTACCATTTCTAGCACTCATTACTCTTTTCCATAGATTCAGAATTTCCTCTGCCATCATTTTCCTTCTGTTTAAAAACTTCCTTTAACATTCCTCATAGGATATACATGTTTGCTGGTAATGAATTCTTTGCTGAGAAAGTCTCTCTCTCTTTTTTTTTTCATTTTGAAAGATAGTTTTATTGGTATAGAATTCTAGCTTGATAGGGAGTTTTATTTTGTTTTTAGTTCTTTAGAAATATCTCACTGTCTTCTAAATCTGCTTATCTTTGTTCTTTTCATCTTTTTCATCTCTGGTCGTTTCTAAGGCATTTTTAACACTGGCTTTTAGAAATCTGATTATGATACACCTTTATATCCCTTTCTTTATGGTTTCTTTTGTGTTTGAGGTTTGTTCAGATTCTTGGATCTATGATTCTAGTTTTCATTAAATTTGGAAAAAATTCAATCATTGTTTCTTCAGAATTTTATTCTGTACCATTCATCCCTTCCCTTTCATAAACCCCAACACTGGTACATTGGCATTGTATGATATCTCGCTGATGTTTTGCCTATTTGTTCTATTCTTTTTTAAAATTTGTTTTTCATTTTGAATAGTTTCAATTGCTATGTTTTTAATTTTACTAACCTTTTCTTTTACATTGTTTAATCTGCTATTAACCACATTTTGTGTGTGTGTGTGTGTGTGTGTGTGTGTGTTTAAGTCATAGACATTGTCATTTTCATGGCTAGTAGCTCTACTCCTCCCTTTACCTATTGTGCTTAAATTTCCTTCACCTTCTTGAATGTAAGGATATCTTACAACTTTTAATGTTCTTGTTGCTAATTCTATCATATGTGTCATTTCTGGGTCTGTTTCTGTTGATTGACTCATCTCCTCAATATGAGTCATATTTGTCATCTGCCTTTTTGTGACCTTTAATTTTTATTAGATGCAAGGCATTACAAATTTTACCTTGCTTGGTGCTGAATATATTCACACTATTGTTAACTATTTGTGAGCTTTTTTCTCTAGGTGATTGCTAAGTTATTTGGAGAAATGTTGACACTTTTTAGGATTTTGTTTTTAAGTATTGTTATGAGGGACTGGAGCAACCTTTAGTCGAGGGCTAACTTTATCACTAAATCAAAACTCTTCTGATTATTCTACCTGGTACCCTATGAATTACAAGTTTTCCCACTCTTGCTGGAGGTAGCACAAACTATTCTTTGTCCTGTGGAATTCCAACAATCATTCCCCTTGTTCTTACTGGGTGATTCTTTCCCCAGATTTGGGTGGTTTCCTATATAAGGAAACCCACCTATAAACCCTCCTATAGCTTCCTCCATAGCTCAGCTTGAGGAAGACTTCCAGAGCTCTCCCCTTTTTGGCACTCTGTCCTGCACACTCTCCCAACCCTAGCCTCTCTCAACTTCCAAGTCATTCTCCTTAGTTTCAGGAGGTCCCTAGGCTCTGCCTGGGTTTCCTCTCTCCTGCACTTATAGCCAGGAAACTCTCTTCAGGCAGTAAGTCCAGGCAATCAGAAGACTTCATTTGTTACCGCTCTCACAGATATCACTGTCTTTTGCAACCTCTTATCCAGTGACTAAAAATCATTGTTTCATGTATTTTCTCTGGGTTTGTCATTTTTTTCAACTGCAATAGTAAATCTAACCTCTTATCCTGGCCAAAAGTAGAAGTTTGAACTCACTTTTAATCAAAGAGTACTGCTAGAAACGAGTGTCCCTGGCGGCTCAGTTGTAAAGAAGCCACCGGCCAGTGCAGGAGATGCAGCTTCAATTCTTGGGTTGGAAATATCCTCCTAAAAAGAAAACGGCAACCCACTCCAGTCTTCCTGCCTGGGCAATCCCATGGGCAGAGGAACTTGGGGGGCTACAGGCCATGGGGTAGCAAAAGAATCAGATACAACTTGGCTACCAAACAACAACTGCTAGAAACACCTTCTAAAAATGATCTCTCTATTTGTCATAGGAATGTTTTTATATTTTATATTTCTCTGCTCCAGATTATAAGGATACATATGAAAAACTAATTTTAAAATATAATGCAGGAAACATTTACCTGAAAAAATTATTTTTCTTCTAAATCATGACTAAGGAGATTAATATAAAAGACCCACTTTTCTTTCTTCATTGAGAGATACTTAGTCAAATTCATACCTTAACTGTAGCATCTGTTTTGTATTTTATGGACTATTTTGTTTGAGTGCTATTTCCCCCTTGGTTACATCTATACTAGTTTGCATTTTCTTTGGGCTTTTGTGCCTTTTACTTACATTTGTGTTTCATTATTCTATTAAACACTTTCCCATAAGTTGCCTCAAGTATTTTATGGAAAGACCAGAATACAAAGAAGTAAGCCAAAAACTAAAATAATAGGCTTATATGTGGTACCTTGGAAGCATAAGCAAGAACAAAGTGGTCTAGATGAATTCTTTATATTAACTTTTCTCCATTGGAGAATAAGACTCAATGAGTTGGTGAACAGGATAAATGAGGTTGGGAAAAGAGACAAGAAATCTCCAGAGCTTAAGTGCTGTCTACTCAGGAGGGTTCTAGGTCAAATGTCATTGTGTAGACCAGTGATATTTGGGGTATTAGAAGGAAAGCGGATGCCTCAGGTTGTGGTTTGGAGAGTGATAAATATACTGAAAAAGAGAAATTAGAGCTGAAGGAAAGGCTTGTTTTTTTCCCACAGTTGTTGTAAAGAAAGAACTCTGATCGTCTGTGTTTGATGATACATGTTGTGATACTTGTGTGTGTGTGATGATCTAACCAGAGCCTGTGGTTATATAACTGTGTCCATCAAAATATATAAGTTTCAAAGAGGACCAGTAACATTATATCACTTTGAGTCTCTTTGATAAGGATTTAAATAGATCTGTTATGAGAGGGATATAATGTTTTATTAAAATGATTTTTCTGAGTAAACACAATGTAGATAATTTTATGGTGAGTATGAAGACATACCATAAATCATGAAGGTGGTATGTAAAGAACTGAACTTTGAAAAAACTGAACTTGGGAGTTCTTCTCCCAAGTTAATGTTTTATATATAACACTAGTATTTACAGCACACACTTCTTTGTAGAACTGCTTAATTTTGATCAATACAAATATTTATTTTTATTTACTGTTATTATTTACCGTTATGGTGATAAATTTTAACTACTCTTTGTTGAATGGATTCTGAGACAAGAGTGTTGTAACTTGCTTAGAATAAGAGCTGAGAGCAATACAGCAATATCAAGACATTATTCACGTTAGGTTGAACTGTATGAAATTGTCAGTCAAAACCTGTCAAATTCAGCAATTCATGTGGTTTAACCTGTAAATCAGTGTTAGGTTTATCTGTTGTATGTGACACATTACACCCAAACTCTGTGGTTTAAAACAACGGCCCTTTCATTATGTTTAGTGATTCTTGGGCTGACTAGGGTTGGCTGCATGGGTTTGGGTTCTGCTGCTTCTTCATGGGTTTGGGTCGGTTGTTGATTAGATTGGAACTTTCAATGTGATTCACCCACATGCTTGACAGCGACTGTTGGCTGTCAGCTGGGAACTAGCTGTGGAGGTCAAAGACAACTTTGGCCCTTTGCTTTATAGTATGGGTTTCTGATACTGGGTTTGGAAGTCCTAGACTTATTATTTCCATTGCATTCTCTTGGTCAAAGTCAATCCACAAGGCCAGCCCATGGTTGAGGGTTGGAGGTAGCACCAGGTCCTGATATGTGTTGGAACCTGTATCTACAGAGTGAAGAGGAAATATTGCAGACTGTCTTTGGAGACAAGCTACCACCAAAAAAACATTTCTCCGATGAATATAAAAAAGACAAGTCAGGGCAATTTTACTCAAATAAGGACACCATATGTTAAGTGAGTGATATAACTGTGGATGTTGTTAATTCTTTAGCATGTGCCAAGAAAAATTGTAATGACCAAAAAGGATACTGATATGATGAAAATGTCCAAAATCTTTGATGCATAATAAAAAAGGAATAATAAGATGTGTACCCAAATAGCCATAACTCCAGAAAACTGAAGCATGTGTAAAGATAGAACTGAGGGGCGAAAACCACTGACTCTGGCCAGGAGAGACAGAAGGACTCAAGCATGACTCCATGAAGAAGGTACTATTTGAAGTGCATCATGACTCAATGGATAAGATGTAGACAAGTCACTGTAAGGAAGGGCAGGGACATTCAAAGTGAAGGGGAATGGCCTTGTTCATGAAAAACAGCTTTGAAAGGGACCAACAGGATCAGTCCAGTGGTTTAGGAGATTGACACCTCATGTTCGCTTGATATTTTCTCTTTTCTTTTGTATGTGTGTGTGTATGTGTGCTCAGTCGTGTCTAACTTTTTGCAACATGACTGTGCACACAGACACACACACACACAAAGGCATAAACAGAAAATACCAAGCGAACATGAGGTGTCAACATTCTAAAGCACTGAACAAAGTCCAAACTTCTAGGACAGCATTTAAGGCCTCCCACAATTTGTTACAACTCACGTTTCCAACTTCAGTTTTTACTGTAATTTTTTTACATTGTCCCATGTTTCTGCCAGATTAACAAAAACAGAATAAGAATTGTGTGTAAAATTTGAAAACATCATAAAAAGCTGAATATTGTGTCTATATGTATATACAGGCTTCCCTGATGGTTCAGTGGTCAAGAATCTTCCTGCCAATGCAGGAAACATAGGTTTGATCCCTAGGTTGAGAAGATCCCCTGGAGAAGGAAGTGGCAACCCAATCCAGTTTTCTCGCCTTGGAAATCCCATGGACAGAGGAGCTTGGCTAGATACAGTCCATGGGGTTTCAAAGAGTTGGATGTGACTTTATATGCATAATATACACATAGAGTGATGAAAAGAGATCTCAGTGTAACACTGACAGTTATATTATGGATAATTTTATTTTATTTATACCATATCCATTTTCCAAATTAGAATGTATTACACTTATAGTCAAAAAAGTTATTTTCTAGTGTGTTAACCATGGTGAGTAAGTCTTCAAACAGCAAGTAAAAATAGCATCCTACCTGAACTTGAGACTTGGAATTCTCAAAGACCTATAAATATTTAGGGCTCTGTGATCCAGACATGGAGTGAGACAGCTGGTTTGGCTTTCTGAGTGTTTGAGTAATTGCTCTGAAGAGAATAAAAAGGAGAGGAAAGTACTTGAACAACCTTTCACCACTAACTTCCTCTAGAATTTCTAAATAAAGCTTGGAGGGAGGGAAGGTGACATGAAAAGCCTGCACACCATCACTCCACACTCTCACAGGGATTGGGGAAGGATTCAATCAGAATTGCTTGGCACACTGAAGTGAAATATTGAGGTTTAAACATCAGAGTACCATGATGATTTCAACAGCTATCCAGCAAACCATAGGTAGGTGCCTTATGCAAATTTTGACTTTATGCCTCAAGAATCATTTGTTCACTCTGTTCTAGTCTGGCATAATTTGCTACTATGGAATCTGATAATACTTAAGCAGATAAAGAAGGATTTAAGGAAATCCTGGGAAAGAAGAAATCTGCCATTTTATTAAATTACTGTGTTTGAGCAAATGAATTTACTAATTCATTTGATTTCCTCAGAAATTTTCAACCAACTAGCTCTACAATTGTGTCCACATCTTTGATATAAGAAAATTATTCTGCTTTACATCTCTTCCAGTTTCACCCTTGCTAAGCAAACTCTGCTTTTCGGCCCTTCTTCCAGCTATGTAAAGGAGACATGGGTGCTACTAGGATTTATCTGAATAACAGTAGTCCTAATTTTTCAAGCTCTCCAAACAAGTAAAGGAACTTTTGGAGTCTTAAAAGAGTTTTTATAGCTTTATCAGGAAGAGAATGGAGAAACATGATTAATGGTAACAGAAAATCTAGAGGACTATATCTTTCTTTGTTCCTGTTTCCTTTTGAAGAAATATATTTTCGTGATCTTCCCTGTAGCTCAGACAGTAAAGAATCTGCTTGCAATGCAGGAGACCCAGGTTCGATCCCTGGGTCAGGAAGATCCTTCGGAGAAGGGAATGGCAATCCACTCTAGGATTCTTGCTGAAGAATCCCATGGACAAAGGAGCTTGGTGAACTACAGTCCATGGGGTCGCAAAGAATCAGACACAACAGAGCAATAACACTACTAATACTACTACCTTCAGGATCTAAGGATAATGATAGCATAAACCAGCATATTTCTTTTTAGTCAATAAATGACGTCAACATTAATGACATGTCTAGGAGGATAAGAACTTAAGTTTTCTTTTGGCAGTGATCCCATTGCTTCCAGAATTAGGGTGCCTATTTTTCAGGCTGATCAAAGCTGGGGAACAAATCCCTGTTTGATGTGTCTGGCACATTTTTAATGGTACCTTTGTAAAAACAACTGATAAGTAATATTTGTTGAGAATTTATGGCACGTCTATCCAGGGTTAAGGATCTTCCCTATAGTTTGGAGGGTAAAGGATCTGCTTGCAATGCAGGAGACCCAGGTTCAATCCCTGGCTCGGGAAGATCCTCTGGAGAAGGGAATGTGATCCACTCCAGTGTTCTTGCCTGGAGAATCCCATAGACAGAGGAGCCTGGCGGGCTATAGTCCACTGGGTCGCAAAGAGTTGGACACGACTGAGCAACCAGCACTACTACTACTATCCTGGACCGAGTGCTTCCCATGAATTATTTTATTTAATATTCACATTAATCCAGCTAAGTACTGTTATCTGGCCAATAGAAAAACTGAACTGGAATACTTAAGTAGTTTCCCTAAATTCAGTAATTGATAGAGCTATGGTTGACTATGGTTGGTCTGATTCTAGAATTGGCACTGTTACTCTCTATACTGTGTTACTGTTAATTCATGCATGTGAAATAAACAACTACAGGCTTAGACATCTTTGAAAGACAGATCGAAAGTAACCTTAAAAAAGAAATTTGTCTTAGGTGCTCAGGGTGTTATGGGAAGGACGAAGGGCTGATAATACTGTTCACATAAGTTTTTGTTGTGTGCTTTCTGAAGAGAAAAGAATCCCAGCTTACTAATGCTAAATATCCAAGATTATTCAATGGACACTTAACTTCCTTCTGTTGACATTAAAAGAAACTTATGAGTTACTGTGTTGAAATGGCCATCTGTCATCATGAGTGAATTCCTTGAGTGCATGTTTGACTGTTATGTATATTCGTACTTTTTGAATTTGGAAACTTTGAAAGAAAGAGATTAAAAGTCAGCAAGAAAGCAAATGTAAAAGAAAACCGAACAATTTTGAAAGGCAAAATGAGTGCTTTATAGTGTTCTGTGCTAGTGAGAATAAGAATTAAAGCTGCCCGAAGAGACCTGGCCTGACACCAAATTGGTGCCATTGCACCAAACAAGCAAAAAAGGCAGTAAGATACAGATGGTAAAAATCTAATTAATAAGCATTTAGCGGAAACTGATCACTTAGGAAAAGAGAATCTTAGCCCCAATTTTCGAGTGGTAAGCCAAGTAATGACCCCCCCTCCCAAAAAAAGAGTTCATGTTCTAATAGAGTCATTACTTAAAAATTTTAAATTAATTTCATCTTAGTTTCTTTCTCTCCTAAATTCTTAAAGTGGATACTAAGTTCTTTTTAAAATTAATTTCATCTTAGTTTCTTTTTCTTCCCTAATTTCTTAAAATAGATATTAAGTTCTTTTCTCCCTTTTGATTTTTTATTATTTTCTTTCTTTAATAATGAAGTCATCTAAGAATATATATATATGAATGTATGTATGTATATATATATATGTATATGTACATATACATATATATATATGTATGCTAATGCTTTCCCCTGACTCAGTGTTTGCTATTTCTATAGATTTTGGTAGAATATCTTTTTCATTCCTCTCTAGATAGATTGGTTATCTTTTCACTTTTGATTTCTGTTTGATCCAATAATTATCTAGTAGCAACAGTCTTAATTTCTAAGAAATTCCAAATTTTTGTTCATTCTATTGTTAATGTTAAACATTGTCTTAGAAGTTCTAGATAATGCAAAGCAACAAGAATGTAAAATAACTGGTTTCAAAAAGATGAGATCAAGTTATCTGCTTTTGCTGATGATATTTGAAACCCTATTTGAAACTCAAATGAATTTGAGTAAAACCACAAAAATAACAAGCAGTAGTGGCAAAATAGCTGGATACAAGATAAATATTCAAATATCAATGACTTTTCTTTATTTTAATAATGTGTAAGTGTGCTCAGTCATGTCCTACTGTTTGCAACCCAATGAAATTGGGTTCTGCCAGGAACCTCTGTCCTTGGGATTTCCCAGGCAAGAAAACTGGATTGGGTTGCCATTTCCTTCTCCAGGGAATCTTCCCGACCCAGGGATTACACTTGAACCTTCTGCATTGGCAGGCTGATTCTTTATCACTTGAGCCATCAGGGAAGCCTATTTTAATAATAAGGACATAGAAACCACATCCCAATTGCAAAGAAAAAACCCCCACTAATTCTGGATTATTCTTGATGAATGGAGGTAGATTGCCAAACAGCATGAAAAGGGGAGCTTGACATGGACATTGTTAAGATTCTAAAGCTTTTAAAATAAAAATGGAGCAGTAATAATCAGAATTTAAAAGGGGAAAGAAAATTACACCAAACTAGCTTTCATTTTTTTGAAGCCTGTAAATAAAAGGAGTACAATAAATGTGATGAAATCAGAATTTTCATAAGGGTTTGAGAAAATTTCTTTAATTATTCGGGGAGGATGTGGAACACTTAGGATAACTGCTTAAATGACTATAGAATGTGCTCAGGGTGAAAGGAGCAGTACCTAGAGGAATTCTCACACATGGAAGAATCTCATCTGTGATAGACACATGGATGTGTTTCAATCAGTTGTGTGTAAAAAGAAATTTGTTACTAACGTGAAAGAGTAAATCAACATGGATTCAAGATTTTCCATCTGATAATATCTCCCTCATTGGAATTCAGATGGTTTCTGTGAATAGGAGATGAGAGGGAGTTACAATAAGCAGAAGAGAATTATACAGAATCCTTCAACATTCATAACATATCTGGACATATCCTCGGCAGCATGTTGTATATCTGCACATGGCTGCAGAGAAATTAGTGAAGGCGTCTACCTTTATGCGAAGTAGCATGACACTGACTCCAGCTTCATGATTCAGACCTGAGATGAGGCTGAAACTGAAGCAGGAAGTAACAAATATGTTGATTTCCAGAATAAGGATTTAAAAAGATCCTGATCATCATCATGGAAAAAGTTAGGTAAAAGTTAATAGTAAGTCTAGCCCATACTGGTCAGAACATAATTGAGACATTTAAAAAATAAATTCTTTCCACCTTTCATTGTAAAATTTGCTGTTGTTCACTTGCTCAGTTACATCTGACTCTTTGTGACCCCGTGGACTGCAGCATGCCAGTCTTCCCTGTCCTTCACCATCTCCTTGAACTTGTTCAAATTCATGTCCATTGAGTCGGTGATGCCATCCAATCATCTTGTCCTCTGTCGTTCCCTTCTTCTCCTGCCTTCAATCTTTCCCAGCCTCAGGGTCTTTTTCAATGAGTTGGCTCTTCACATGAGGTGGCCAAAGTATTGGACCTTCAGCTTCAACATCAGTCCTTCCAATGAATATTCAGGGTTGATTTCGTTTAGGATTGACAGCTTTGATCTCCTTGCAGTCCAAGGGACTCTCAAGTGTTCTCCAACACCACAGTTCAAAAGCATCAGTTATTTCGTGCTCAGCTTTCTTTATAGTCCAATTCTCACATCCATACATGACTACTGAAAAAACCATAGTTTTGACTATGTAGACCCTTGTTGGCAAAGTAATGTCTCTGCTTTTTAATATGCTGTCTAGGTTGGTCATAGCTTTTCTTCCAAGGAATAAACATCTTTTAATTTCATGGCTGCAGTCACTATCTGCAGAGATTTTGGAGCCCAGAAAATAAAGTCTGTCTCTGTTTCCACTATTTTCCTGTCTATCTATCATGAAGTGATGGGACCAGATGTCATGATCTTAGTTTTTTGAATGTTGAGTTTTTAAACCAACTTTTTCACTCTTCAGATCATATAAATCATTGTAAAAGGGGAAGTAATAAAAATGATGCCAATTTCGGGGAAATCACTCAAGTTGGAGATGATGACTAAAGAAATTAGGATATTTAGATTATGAAGAGGGGACTTGGAGATATGAAATGTGCCATCAAATATTTGAAGTACTATTAAAAGGAATTGCAAAATAGTAAAAAGAATAAAGTGTTTTTAACTCAGAGGTTGTACTGTTACAGATTTCAGGATTCCTTTTAAACTTGAGATTCTAGGAAATCTACAGCATGACTTTATAATAAACCAGGAAGGCTAGGTTTGGAATGCCCAGGATCTGATATCAAAGCTAAACAACAGAACAGAGCTCAGATTGCTGGGGTCAGTGCCAAAAAGTCTTCCTGTAGTGGTAATTCTAAGGAGGGCATCCAGAGGACAAGCCAAAGGGTTAGTTAACAAACAGGAAAGCTGGACAAACGTCATGGTGATGAGAAGACAGAACTCAAAGAAAATGATGGCAAAGGCAACCAAAAAAGCCAAAAAATCAGGAAGCCATAATCAGAGGGACTGAAATGTACAAGAGAAGTAAAGTAATAGAGCTGGTGGTTAAGGTAATGACAAAACAACAAAGCAAGAGTCAGGTGAAGACAAGGACTATTTTTTGTTTTGTGGTGCATGCTCAGTCCTGTTTGACTTTGCAATCCCATAGACCATAGCCCACCAAGTTTCTCTGTCCACGGAATTTTCCAGGCAAGAATACCGAAGTGGGTTGCCAGTTCCTTCTCCAGGGGCACTTCCTGACCCAGGGATTGAACCCATGCCTCCTGAATCAGCAGGGAGATTCTTTACCACTGCACTACCTGGCAAGGATTCAGTTCAGTTCATTTCAGTCACTCAGTCGTGTCTGACTTTTTGTGACTCCATGGACTGCAGCACACCAGGCTTCCCTGTCTATCACCAACTCCCAGAACTTACTCAAACTCATGTTCATAGAGTCAGTGATGTCATCCAACCATCTCATCCTCTATCATCCCCTTCTCCTCCTGCCTTCAATCTTGCCCAACATCAGGGTCTTTTGAAATGAGTCAGTTCTTCGCATCAGGTGGCCAAAGTACTGGAGTTTCAGCTTCAACATCAGTCCTTCCAATGAATATGCAGGACTGATTTCCTTTAGGATGGACCGGTTGGATCTCCTTGCCGTCCAAAGGGGTTCTCAAGAGTCTTCTCCAACACCACAGTTCAAAAGCATCAATTATTTTGTGCTCAGCTTTCTTTATAATCCAATTCTCACATCCATACATGACTACTGAAAAAACCACAGTATGTGGACCTTTTTTGGCAAAGTAATGTCTCTGCTTTTTAATATGCTGTCTAGGTTGTTCATAGCTTTTCTTCCAAGGAGCAAGCATCTTTTAATTTTATGGCTGCAGTCACTATCTGCAGTGATTTTGGATCCTCAAAAAAATAAAGTCTCTCACTGTTTTCATTGTTTCCCCATCTATTTTCCATGAAGTGATGGGACTGGATGCCATGATCTTAGTTTTCTGAATGTTGAGTTTTAAGCCAACTTTTTCACTCTCCTCTTTCACTTTCATCAAGAGGCTCTTTAGTTGAAGTTAAATCTTATGACATACCATACTAAGGATGATTTGTGAATGGCACAGAGTAAACACTCAGTAAATGTGAAGTATTTTTAATTGCAACTTTGCCTTGATCTGATGAACTGGAATCAAATATTTAAAATGGCCAGAACATGCTAAATCAGGACCAGGTTATGGTGGATCTTCAACATCAACCCTAAGAGTGTGAATGTTATTCTGTAGGTAAAAGGAAACACAAAGTTATTTGAACTAGGATGTGTCTTGGTAAACTTACTCACTGAGCATTGTGAAAACCAGATGAAGAAGAGGCAGAGTCATGAAGTAAGACTTCTTGCAAAAATATAAAGGAAGTAACGAGGGCCTTAACTAGGGGGTGGTGGGTTGGGAGTGGGGAATATAAGACAGACTAGAAAAGGAATCTAAGGTCCCATTGCCTAACTACATTACAGATGTGGCTATATATAGAGTCAACATGATCAACAAAAAGATATACCATAATGTAGCTACCCTAATCCAGAATATAACAGAGCAGGTTGAGAATAACCAACCCCATTAAACACTTCACTCAAGCTGATCTCAAACCAAAGGAGCCTCTTTAAAGACTATGAAGTCTCAAGTATTTGAGATGACAAAGTGGATTTCAGGAGAGTCAAGAGAATGATGCTTGATAACAGTGATTGGAGGAATAAATGAGAGGTAAAGAGATCAAACCAGTCAATCCTAAAGGAAATCAACCATGAACATTCATTGGAAGGACTGTTCCTAAAGCTCCAATACTTTGACGAACCACATGCAAAGAGCCAACTCATTGGAAAAGACCCTTATGTGGGAAAGACTGAAGGCAAAAGGAGAAGGGAGTGGCAAAGGATGAAATGATTAGATAGCATCACTGACTCAACAGACATGAATCCTAGCAGACTCTAGGAGATAGTGGAGGACAGAGGAGCCTGGTGTGCTACAGTCCATGGGGTTGCAAAGAATAAGACAAGACTTAGCAGCTGAACAACAGCAACAAGGAAGTGGAGATGCCAAGTGTGTTTTCCAGTGGTCCCCAACCTTTCTGGCACCAACGGCCAGTTTTGTGGAAGACAATTTCTCCATGGACAGGTGTTTCAGGATGATTCAAGTACATTATATTTATTGTGCACTTTATTTCCATTGTTATTACATCAGCTCCATCTCAAATCATCAGGCATTAGGTCCCAGAAGTTGGGGACCCCTGCTTTAACCTTTTAGAAAGTTTGTTTATGATAATCTCATTTAAAGATCTCAAAACCAATACCATCTATTGTGCTTTCATTTCTCTTGATTTAAAAAACTAAGATTGAATTGCTGGGTCATAGAACAGGTATACATTTAACTTTATAAGAAACTGGCAAGCTGTTTCCAAAGTGGGGGTACCATTTCACCCAGCCACCACCAAAATAGGAGAGCTCCTCTTGCGCCCATCCTTGTCAACACTTAGCACTCTTGGTCTTTTTATTTTTAAACATTATAGTAGGTAATGGGAGTGTCATATCATGGTGGTTTTTATTCTCAGGTCAGAGAAGAGACTTTGAAATGTCTAGTTATCATTAATATATACTCTTTTATAAACTGGTTCCCACCCCCCAATCTTCTGCCCATTTAAAAAATCAGGTTGTTTGAATGACAGTGATGGTGGTAATGATAATGATGATGATAGTGATGTTCTGTCAGTGTTCTTTACATGACTTAGAAACAAGTCTTTTCTCATTATATATGTATTTCAGATATTTTCTCCCAGTCTGTGGTTTATATTTTTGTTTTATTATTGGTGTTTCACTGAAAAAAGAAGTTCTTAACATTTATAAATTACAAATATAAATCTTATATTATGGTTAAGTCTTCTGGAGTTCTAAGAAATCCCTGTGTATCAGAAAATCATGATGACTTCTTATTTTTTTTCCCTAGAAGTTTTATAGTGTTACATTCCTAGTTTAGTCCCATCATGTATTTCAAATTAATATTTGTGTATCACATCATGTGACAGTTGAGATTCATTTTTTCCACACAAATAGCCTATATTACAGCATTATTTGCTGACTTTTCTTTTTCCATTGAATTACCTTGGGGCTTTGTCAAAATCATTTAACTTTTAAAAATGTATGTGTATTTTTATTCTCTCTATGTAGTTCTATTGATCTATTTTTCTCTACTTTTGTCAATACCTCACTACTTTTATTACTACAGCTTTTAAATAAGTTGATAATAAGCTTTTTAATAAGTTGATAGGTTCAGTCAGTTTGTGTAAGAGATGCAATTTTATTCATCTTTTTAAAGATTATATTCGAGGTACTTTAGATTCACACATAAATTTTAGATTTTGCATATCAGTCTCTTCAAAAAACCAACAACTAAAAAGCTGCTGAGAATTTAAATTGAATAGCCTTAGATCTATGCATCAATCTGAGAAAGACTGACATCCTAATAATATTGAGTCTTCCAATCCACATGTTCATATACATAAAAATGTTTAAAAAATCAAATCCAGCAACATGTAGAAACAAATCTATCTGTTTCTCCCTTTAGTTTTATCAATTTTTGTTTCATATATTTTGAAATTTTGTTATTAGGGATATAAGCATTTAGGACCATTCTTATGAACTGAAGCTTTTCTCATCAAATAACTTCATCCCTGATTCCCTGTCTTGAAGACTCTTTGATGTTAATAGCAGACTGATGTGACTATATCACACTTAATTTTTTATTGCATGTTGTTCTACCCTTTTTTGGGGAGTGGTGATTTTGCTTTTTTTTTTAAATTGTGTTTTCAATGGAGAAATAACATCATCTATTTACAAAATAGCTCTTGAAAAATACGAGTACAGATACTATAAAACAAAGCAAACTGAAGTCACATGATGTATGAGACACTACATACATCATGCAAAAGCAACAGTCTGACCTCCAGGTTATAAAAACTAGAATTAAAAAGTCACTACACATAAAAGGTCCAAGTTTCCAGCTCTAGTGGCTCAAATGGTAAATATCTACTTGCAGTGAAAGAGACCCAGGTTTGATTCCTGGGTCTGGAAGATCCCCTCGAGAAGGGAATGGCTACCCATTCCAATATTCTTGCCTGGAGAATCTCCTCATGGACAGAGGATCCTGGTGGGCAGTACAGTCCGTGGGATCTCAAAGAGTCAGACACAACTGAGCAACTAACACACGCAGAGAAGGTCCAAGTTCCCAGCTTTGTAAAACCCGGGTACAGTCGCGTGAAACGTTTAACAAATTGAATTCTTCTTCCCCAATGTGTAAGCAAAATTACAAGACTAAATCTGTGCCTGGCAATTTCAATCTAACTCTGAAGCCACACGAAACATACAGACATCTTGTAGACTTTACCTGTTACTTAGTCTGATCATCTTTTCTTCTTAGATGGTGGGAGGAAGGGCAGAGCAAAGGTATGGGAAGTAGAAATACTGTATACTAGACATTACAAAGCGTGTTGAAAAGAAAGTCTCAATTAACGCATAGTCTAAGGGGGAAAAGATTACACTCCAACTCTGGAAAATTAATTTAGAAGGATAGAGGAAGAGTTGAAGTACTATTATTATTGTGTATCAACTGCTGCACTATTTCAAAAAAAATGCTGCCTTTAAATAAAACCTCAAGCTATATTAGTATTTATAATTGACATCTGGACTGGGTTTATGTTTGCTGCATTGTTTTGGGAATTGGCAATACAAACTGGCATAAGAATTTTTTATTCTGATGATACACTTCTATGTATTTTTTTATTTATATGTTCATATTGATGGATTTTCATTTTTTCTTGAAGAATTTCCTTTACCATTGGTCTTCAGATTGGGTGGCATTGTACATGCTGTACTGTTGTGCTTCAGAGAAAGGATAAAAGTACATCTAGTTCAGTCCCTCTGAGGTAGCTGTAACCTTTAAAAATGAAGTGTCAAACCTAGGGTGTATATTTGACACTGAATTTTCATTTCTCTACCCTTTTATTTTCAAATTGTTTTTATATTTAGAATATATCCCTTCTAAACTGTATATTGTTCTAACTAGGTCTTGTTTCCTCACGAGTCTTCAATCTCCAGTTTTTAACTATATTAGTTCAATTATAGTTGATGCAATTATTCACATGATTGGGTTTAAATTAATATCATCTCACTCTCTGTTTTTTATTTGTTCCCTTGGTTTGTGGGGTCTTTTTTCTTCTATCTTTCCTTCAGTTGAGAATTGTTTAGAATTTCATTCTATCTCTTCCATTTATGTTTTTAACTATCTCTTTATATTATTATATTTAGAGCTTTCTCATCTATCTATAATTAATACTATACTATTTGATATATATGTAAGACCCTTATAACAGCACAATTTCAATTTTATTTCTTCCTATCACTTGTGCTATTATTGTCATACATTTTACAATGTATGTTTAAAGCCCCAAATATGTTCTAAACCTGAAATACACCATTATTATTATTAAGAAATTAAGAAGAGAAAGATAGACTTTTATATTTACCCAGATATTTACAATTTCTGGTTCTCTCCCTTCCTTCCTTTCAATTAAGATTTCCATTTTTTATCATTTCCTTTCAGGATGAAAGGCTTCCTTTGAAATTTCTTGTAAAGCCGAGGTGCTGAAAACATTTTTAATCTGCTTTTGATTATCTAAAATTGCTTTCTTTTTTATATTATTTAAAATTTTTATTGTGATAAAATATATAAAAAGGTTGCCATTTTAACTACCTTAAGAGTATAGTTCAAAGGTATTAATTAAAGGTATTAATTAATTGAATCAATTAATTCATAATTGAAACTATCACCACCATTTATTTCCAAACATTTTCATTATCCCAAAAAACACTGTAGCCAAGAATTATGCAATAACTTCTAGCCACAGGTACCTTCTAATCTACTTTCTGTCCCTATAAATTTGTCTATTATAGATATTTCATACAAATAGAACCATGCACATCTGTCTTTTTTGTCTGGATTATTTCACTTAATATGTTTTCAAGGTTCATCCATGTTGAATAAACATGGATCAGAATTTCATTCCTTTTTATAGGTGAACAATATCCCACTGTATGTATATGATCACTTTTCTTTATCCATTCATCTGTTGGTAGACACTTGAGAAGTTTCTAACTTTTGGCTATTATAAGTAACGCTACAAATCATACTGATGTGTTAGTATTAGTTGCTCAGTTGTGTCTGAAAATTGTGTGCTCCAAGTGCCCGACTCCATGGACTGTAGACTGCTAGGTTCTTCTGTCTATGGGTTTTCCCAGGCAAGAATACCAAAGTGGGTTGCCATTTCCTTCTCCAGGGGATCTTCCTGACCCAAGGATCAAACTAGGGTCTGCTGCATTGCAGGCAGATTCTTTACCATCTGAACCACCAGAAGTATTGGTGTATAAATGTTTATTTGAGTCCCTCTTTGAGGTAAGAATGGAATAGCTGGATCATAGCTTATGTTTAGCTTTCTGAAGAAAGATTAAGCTATTTTTTCATAGCACTGCAATATATTGCATTCTCACTAGAGATATACAAGTGTTCAATTTTCTCCACATTCTCATCATGTGCTATTTTCCTTTAAAAGAAATGATCACCGTCCTAGTAGTTGTCCTGTGCGACCTCACGGTGGTTTTCATCTGTATTTCCCTAATGACGAATGGTGTTGAAAATCTTTTTGTGTGTTTATTGGCCACTTATATATCTTTCTGGGTTCTTTGTTCATTTAAAAATTGGATTTTTTTTTTGTCATTGTATTGTAGGAGCTTTTACCTATTCTGGATATTAAACCTATCATACACATAATGTGAAAATATTTTCTCCCATTTTGTAGGTTGGTTTTTCACTTTGTTAATCATGCTGTCTGATACACAGAAGTTTTTTTTTAAATTTTGATTAAGTGCAATTTATCTATTTTTGTTGTTGTTATAGCTAAGAATATATTGTCAAATCCAAGTTCATGAAGATTCGCTTTTATATTTTCTCCTAAGAGTTTTACAGTTCTACTTCTTATATTTAGTCATTGATCCATTTTGATTTAATTTTTGTATGTGTGTGAGGCAGGGTTTCAACTTCATTTTTTTACATATGGTAATTCGGTTGTCCCAACACCATTTGTTGAAGAAATTATTGTTTCTCTATTGAATAGACCTGGCATCTTTATCAAAAACCAATTGACCAGAGGTGTATTGGTGTATTTATGGGCTCTCGATTCTATTCCATTTTTTAATAAGTCTATCCTTATGCCAGTATCATTCTCTTTCAATTACTGTGGCTTTGTAGTAAGTTTGGAAATTAGAAAAGTGTGAAGCATCAGATTTTATTCTTTTTTTCAAGATTAGTTTAGCTATTCAGGACCACTTGCAATTCTATATGAATTGGACAATCAGTTTTCCCATTTCTGTAAAAAAAGATCTGTTGGATTTTTGACACAAATTATTTTAAATCTGTTGCTTTCATTTTTGTTATTTAGAATAACTTCTTGAATGTAAAATCCTTAATTGATGCCGCCCCCCCTCCCCCAGTAACATTTTAAAGATGCCATTCAATTGACTTCTATCCTTTCTCAAATTTTCAGACTTCTTCCCCATGTGCTGTTCTTAGTCACTCAATTGTGTCAGACTCTTTGAGACCCCATAGTCTGCAACTTGCCACGCTCCTCTGTCCATGGGGATCCTCCAGGCAAGAATACTGGAGTGGGTTGCCATGCCCTCCTCCAGGTTATCTTACCAACCCAGGGATAGAACTCAGGTCTCCCAAATTACAGGCAGATTCTTTACTGTCTGAACCAACAGGGAAGCCCATAAAACATGGGAAAAAACCTCTTCTGTTCAAATATTAAATTTTTAACTGATTTTTTCATTATTTGAAAAAAAAATTTGCTTCTTTTGTTGGGGAGCACAGGCTCTAGGCACACAGGCTTCAGTAGTAGTGGTGCATAGGCTTAGTTGCCCTGCAGCATGTGTAATCTTCTTGGGCCAGGGACTGAGCCCATGTGCCCTGCACTGGCAGCTGGATGCTTATCTACTGTACCACTAGGTAAGTCCTGAAAATGTTAAACTTTTGCATTGTTTCTTACATTGTTTCTCTTACACAGAATCTTTACTCTTCACTGAGAAATCATTCCCATTATCAGCATGCACACATGCTTTAGTATCTTTCAATATTAAAACAGCATATATATACACATATATTTAAAATTCTCCTTCCCGACACTTCCCCATACAACAATGGCTCCATTTCTCTGTTCTCTTAACAGCAAAATTCCCTAAAAGAGTAGTCTGTTTTGGCTATCTCCACTTTCTCACCTTCTACTGTCTTTTAACTCACTCCAGTGAGGCCTCTGTACCCAGCCTCCCACATGCTGCTCTCCTCATAGTCATCAGTGAGTGACCTGCAAGCTGCCAAATACAAAGCTCAGTTCTTGTTCGGCTTGACTTTTTGGCACTCCCCTTCTCCTAGAAATACTCTCTCCTAAGATTCCAGGTCCTATGCTTTACTAGTTTTCCTCCTCCCTCACTAGACACTCTGTCTCCATATCTTTGATGTTAATGTTAATTGCTCAGTCATGTCCAACTCTTTGTGACCCCGTGGACTGTAGCCCATGGGGCTCCTCTGTCCATGGGATTCTCCAGGCAAGGATACTGGAGTGGGTTGCCATTTCCTTCTCCAGGGGATCTTCCTGACCCAGGGATCTAACCCAGGTCTTCTGTATTGCAGGCAGATTCTTTACTGTCTGTGCTACCAGGGAAGCACCCATGTCTTTGATGGTTCCTCATTATCTATTCAATTTCTAATTATTGAAGGGGTCTAATACTACTCAGTCCTAAGCTTCTCTTTTCTTTTCTTCTCTCAGTATACATGTATACATAAAGATAGATACATCTCTACATGACTTTTTCTTTCTCCCCCTTCACTTCTCCCCTCCTGAAGTCATTCCCAGAAGCAAGAGTTGGCCTGCACAGCCTCCGGAGTGCCAGCCCCTCACTACTGCCCAAACCAGCCCCACGGCAACCCTGCCCAGTGTCTTAGACCTGAGAGGCATGGTGGGACCACACAAGGTGCATGCAGAGTACCTTTCTGGGTTCTCAGGCTCACCTCTGGACATGGACTCTGGGAAAAGGCACTGTGGCCAAGAGGGCAGTAAGTGCCTGTTGGTCAGACTCTCCAAGGAGGTTGCTCTGTCATCTTCACCTCCCGTCTCGGGATGAAACCCGATGGCTGGTTCTTTAGGTTTGTTTCTCTGTCTGTCTCTCTCTCAGTCTCCCAACAATACAGCAGAGAGAAAGCAATCTCCCATGGTCTCTCATCTTCCCACACTGGCCCAGACCAGGCCTCCAAGGTCGAAGGCAGAAACAGTGGCCCCCAGGCCTGCTTATGGACTTCAGAGCCTTTGCATTTCCTCAGGTGAGCAGGAGTGCCAGCACCAGGGAAAGGAGAGGACGAAAGATGAAGGCTTGGGTTCCAGCCAAGCCAAGTGCAGACCAGCAGCCAAAAGAATGTCCCCAAACACCTGGGGGATGGGGTAAGGGCAGGGGCCAGGCAGGTAGCCAAGAGGAGCGGGTAGCAGAGAGCAGCTAGTTAAAGACCACAGAGGCCTTGAGGCTGGCGTACTCGGGGCCCTAGCTGAAGGTGATGAGAAAGTATATGACCTTGTGGATTTTGGCCAAGTCAGACAAGTGCTCCCTGAACTCCTGGGCCTTGGCCTTTTTCCAATCGGTGGCCTAGGAGTCTTTCTTGCACCAGAAGATGGCAGGGGGGTCCAGCAGCTGCTGCGTCATGAGGTTGGTGAGGTCGGGTGTCCAGTTCTGGGAGGCGCCCCTGATGGTGACTTTACCCAGCTTGTCCAGCACGACATCCCACTGCTCAAACTGCAGCCTCTGCTACCGGATGAAGTTCATTCGGTACTTGGACTCGGCCGGTCTCAGCAGCTTCTTGCCATCCTGATGCTTCTTCCTGCTTCTGTCCTCGTGCAGTGCATCTGGAGAGAAGCTTCTCATGATACCCTTACTTCCTAGCAATCTCAATTAGTTCTCTGTCTTTAAATCCTCTGAGTTGGGAAGATTCCCTGGAGGAGGGCATGGCAACCTACTTCAGTATTCTTGCCTGGAGAATCTTATGGACAGAGGAACCTGGCAGGCTATAGGGTTGCAAAGAGTGGGACACGACTGAAGTGACTTAGCAGCATTGTATTCTCAAACTTATAACTATTATACCTATCATATTAGTTATCATACTCTGCTTGATACCCTTACTTCCTAGCCATCTCAATTAGTCCTCTGGCTTTAAATCCCATCTATGGTCTAATGACTCTCAAATGTGTAACTATTATATCTATTGTCTAAATCACTTTCCTGAGCTCCAGACTCTAGCAAACAGCTGTACTACCTAGTTGCTGTGTTCACTTGGCTATTTAACAACCACCTCAAATTGGGCATATCCAAAATAGATTCATTTCCTGACTACCTCCCAATTTTCCTCTTTCCTGACATCCCCAAACCTGTTTCTCCCTTAGCAGTTCACAATTTAATGATATTCCATTATCAACCCTGGAAATCATCATTGGTCTTTCTGTGTATCGCATATGATAAAGCTGGTCCATTAGCATACTCTGTTGGCTTTGTTCGCTAGAGCCTCCATCTGATCACCTTCATCTCTATCACTCTATCCAGGCCACTGTCATCTCACACCTGAACTACTGTAGAAATAGCTTCTTTGATAGTTCTCCTTACTTCAACATTTGTTTCCTTTAAAAATCTATTTCCCTATCAGCAGTCAAAATTCGGAGTAAATTGGCTCACATCACACTCTCTCTTAAAGCCTTCCAGTGCATTTGGAATAAAGTCGTAGTTATGCTGTTAAGGTTTCAAGTAATCTGACTCAGTGGCTTCCTCAGCTCTTCCTCCCCTGACCACTCTACTTCAGCCATTTTTATCTCCTTAAGCTGTGTCAAGCTCGTTTCCACCTTGGCTCTTTGTATGTCCTCTTTGTTCAGCTTGGAACACTCTTCCTTTGGGTCATGTCATAGTTTGTTTTCTCACTTCATTCCAAACATTCTAAATTGGGCCTCCTGTGAGCGGCCTTTTCAATGCTCTCTATCTGAAGTAGGTCTTCACACAACAGTATATAGTTCCTCTAACCCTTTGTCCTGCTTATTCTTCATTGCACTTAGTGCTTCCTGGAAATGATACATTTATTGTTTACTTTTGTGCTCTCTCACTAGAATATCAGCTCCATGCAAATAGGAGTATTGTCTTATTGCTGTATCTCGGGGCCCTAAAATAAATGCTCAATAAAGATTTGTTGAATGTATGACTATATTATATATAATTCACCCATTTTTGGTCTAATTATCTGCTCACCAATTATGATGAGGAAATAGAATATAAATATCAGAAAAACAAACAACCCAATCAAAAAGTGGGAAAGAGACCTAAACAGACAGTTCTCCAAAGAAGACACACAGATGGCTAACAAGCACGTGAAAAAATTGTCAACATTGCTCATTATTAGAGAAATGCACATCAAAACTACAATGAGATATCACCTCACACCAGTCAGAATGGCCATCATCAAAAAGCCTATAAACAATAAATGCTGGAGACAGTGTGGAGAAGAGGGAACTCTCTTGCACTGTTGATAGGAATGTAAATTGATACAGCTACTATGGAAGATGGCATGAAGAGTCCTTAAAAAACTAGGAATAAAACCACCATATGACCCAGCAATCCCGCTCCTAGGCATATACCCTGAGGAAACCAAAATTGAAAAAGACACAAGTATCCCATTGTTCACTGCAGCACTACTTACAATAGTTAGAACATGGAGGCAACCTAGATGTCTATCGACAGATGAACAGATAAAGAAGTTGTGGTATATATACACAATGGAATATTACTCAGCTTTAGAAAGGAACGCATTTGAGTCAGTTTTGATGAAGTGGATGAACCTAGAACCTATTATACAGAGTGAAGTGAGTCAGAAAGAGAAAGATAAATATCATATTCTAATGCATATTAGAATCTAATGCGTATTCTAATGTGCATTCCGTATATATATATACGGAATCTACAAAAATGGTACTGCAGAATTTATTTGCAGGGCAGCAATGGAGAAACAGACATAGAGAACAGACTTATGGACATGGGTAGAGGGGAGGAGAGGGTGAGATATATGGAAAGAATAATATGGAAACTTACTTTACCATATGTAAAATAGATAGCCAACGGGAACTTGCTGTATGGCCCAGGAAACTCAAACAGGGGCTCTGTGTCAATCTAGAGGGGTGGGATGGGCAGGAGATGGAAGGGAGGTTCAAAAAGAAGGGGATATATGTATACCTATGGCTGATTTATGTTGAGGTTTCACAGAAAACAAAAAAAATCTATAATTATCCTTCAATAAAAAAATAAATTAAGAAAAATGAAAGAAAAAAATTCATGTCCATTGAGATTCAGAGATATGAATAGTCATTAACTTTATTTATCAAGAAATTGTTAAACATTAGCTAAGGGTCAAGTATTTTCATCCCTTTTTCTGTGCCCTGGATCTTGGCCACTCTTGCATCCACCTGTCACCCTCTCCAAATTCAGTATCTTTAAATGTTTCCCTGTCATTTACTCAACTTGTACCTGGCACTGAGAATGGAAACAGACGAGAATATTTTTTGGTAATATAGGAAGGACATCACTTTATCTTTACTTGCTAGTGATTATTTCTCCTAATTTATTTGGACCCATGGGCTTCCCTGGTAGCTCAGACGGTACAGAATTCTCCTGCAAGGCGGGAGACCTGGGTTCAATCCCTGAGTTGGTAAGATCCCCTGGAGGAGGGCATGGCAACCCACTCCAGTATTCTTACCTGGAGAATCCCATGGACAGAGCCTGGTGGGTTACAGCCCATGGGGTCACAAAGACTCAGACACGACTGAGTGACTAAGCACAGCACACCTGGACCCGTGGAATGTGAGGAGGCAACTGGAGAAGCTCAGACACTATGAAGCTGAGTTTGGAATGTCGCCTAAAGAAATGCTAGGGCCCTAAAGGCAGGAGAGGGCGTCCCTGACACAGGTGAAACCTTTTCATGCATGCTCAGTTTTCAGCGGTGTTTCCTGACTATGTCTCTTCCTGTGAGTACAACTCTTTGCAACTACCTCTAGTCAGAAAGAGAAATATAAATATATACTGATGCATATATATGGAATCTAGAAAGATGGTACTAATGAATTTATTTGCAGGGCAGCAGTGGAGAAACAGACATAGAGAACAGACTTATGGACATGGGGAGAGGGGAAGAGAGGGTGAGATATATGGAGAGAATAACATGGAAAACTACATTACCATATGTGAGATAGACAGCCAATGGGAATTTGCTGTACGGCTCAGGAAACTCAAACAGGGGCTCTGTATCAACCTAGAGGGGTGGGATGGGGGGGAGATGGGAGGGAGGTTCAAGAGTGAGGGGATATATGTATACCTACGGCTGATTCATGGTGAGGTTTGAGAGAAAACAGCAATATTCTATAAAGCAATTATCCTTCGATTAAAAAATAAGTAAATGAAAAAAATACAATATAAAAGAGCTTTCAAATATCTCCACTGTTGCCATACAGGGTTTTGTTGCATTTATATTCTTAGTTGCTCAACAGTATTAGGAAATATCTTGAAGAACCAACTCATGTACCCTAAGGAATAACTGTGAATTCTTTTTTGCTTTCTGTAGAGAATGCTAATTTCAAGTAAAACTTCCATGAACTTCTTATTTGGCTCTTTGCCCTTCAGATGAAAGGACATAGGGATTCTTTGCTTCCTCAGTTCATGCTGAACTTCTTGTTTTTAGAAATGCTGAACTCATCCTGAAGCCTACCCACTGAGAATTACTTATGTATTACAAAACTTCTAGATCTTACTAAATAAGACTTATTCAGTCTACCCAGTGTGAAAACTCCCTATAGCAGGGATATATTTTACTTACTTTGCATAGTTTTGAATTTAATTTAATTTATTATTTTAAAACTTTCTGTGGCTGCGAACTACTTTTTACCTCTGTGCCTGTTAGTATACTCCACAGTGTTAATTATTAACATTACTAAAGTAAGCACTAGGTTCTAAATATAAATGTCTGATTCACTATAGCCTTTGTGGTATTAATTTTCTTTCCTATGTAAACTATAAAGTAGTATCTATGGATATTCTTTTTTTCAGTGTGGCTAATTGGATTTGCACAGTATCATTCCAAAGCTTTTCCATGGGTCTACAGATGAAACTTACATAGTTTAAGAGTTTATATGATTTCACATCATAGCCCCTGTGTTCAAAACATTCTAGCTTTTGAGTCATAATATTCTATGGTATGTGTGCATCATAATATACCTGTATTTCCCCCTAAAGTTTGATACTTAAATTGGTTATAACTTTTATATATTCTAATTAATATCAAAATAAAATGTTACGCATAAATTTAATCAATAGTTCTTATCATTTATATAGAAGATATATAATAAACTAGAAGTTAAGGGAAATGTCTTAATACATATTACCAAATTGTTTTTCAGAGCAGCTTTACTAAATTATAATTCTACCAAGATTAGATAAGAGGGCTTATCTCATACTGTTACCAGGACTGTCATTAAAATTTTTTTTTTTGGTAAATGTTATCAACAGCAATTATGTCTTATTGTTACTTTATTTTGATTTTTGTATTTTTAGAATATACATAATCATTATTATTTTAGTTTTCTTTATAAGTGGTATTGTTATTTTGCCCATCTAGGTATTACAAACTTTTTAAAAATGGATTTTATGATAGCTCTTTTTATCAAAGATATTAACCCTTTTATATTTTTTATACAAATGTATTTCTTGACAATCTCTATCATATGTACAGTATTACTCCCTTTCATAAAATCGAACACCATATCTCAGTGGATACAGTTGTTACTGGAAGAATAAAATCAGTCTTTTTACTTCTCTCAAATGGAAAATTCTTAATTAAGAATTTAACTGAGTTTTTATAAACCAGATTAATTTTAAACTGATTAGCATTCTTGACTGGGAAATTCCATGGACAGAGAAGCTAGCGGGCTGTCGTCCTGGGGTGGTAAAGAGTCGAATGTGGCTGAGATGGCTCGGCACTGTAGCACAGACATTAGCAGGGACACTGCTCTCCCATGAGTTCTTTTCTTCTCCCACTCAGGTACAAGGAGCCCGTTTTTTTTAATTTAAACTTTTTGTTTTGTATTGTGCTGTGCTGTGCTTAGTCGCTCAGACGTGTCAGACTCTTTGCGACCCCATGGACCGTAGTATCGGGGTACGGCCAATTCACAATATTGTGATAGTTTTGGGTGAACAGTGAAGGGACTCGACTGTACACACACACGCAACCATTCTCCCCAAACTCCCCTCCCATCTAGGCAGAAGGAGCCCAGTTAGAAAGAGGTTGAGAATGAGGGGGTTTCAGACTGAAAGAAAGCAATTAACTCCCTCCTGCGAAATAATGTGCAATATGAATTCCAAAGTGAAATATACACATAACAAATTTCAAGTCAGTTAAGACTATATTTCTAGTTCTCCTGAATGGTTCACGCAGTAGTCTCTGAGAGTTAGCATTTTACTTTGAGTAAGTGTGTGCATATGTGAGTTTAGCAGAATACTTACTATATATTAATGAGAATAGACAGATGTCTGAGTCACATAGGCCAGGAAAATCTTGAAAGGGCTAAATTTGGAGTACCCGCCTAGTTCTCATTCCATCTGGCTTATTGCATGGGGCTCTGTGTGTCAACAGCTATCACTGATTGTCTACTAAGGCATCCTGGGAATAGCTCAATTAAAAAAAAAATTATGGTTACAGTTTCCATTTTCCTTAAGGAAAAAAGTCCCTGGTGAAGGTTAGAAGAAGATATTTTTCAAGAGAGCTAAAATGTGGAACTAAGAATTACTGAGTTTTGCCCATGGATGGCATCTCTCTTGCTTTCTGTTTTCCCTCAGCCTTGGAGAAAGTCATATTTAGCATACAGCATTATGCTTTCTCCCTAAGTTCATCACTTCAGTAAAATTTCCAACCCTTGTGGTGGTGTCGTGGAGGATGAGAAGCTGAGATAGTAAAGGGAAACGCAGCCCACTCCAAATAGTCCTTCTGTGGTTAACGTTCAGAGAGCAAATAGCATCCTGTTGAGGCTGGTCTTTAACAACATGAATGTGGTCCAAGCAGAAGCAAAGACATCAAGGTTCTTGCTGACTAAATGTTTCCCCAGGAAAGCCTTCATTAAGGAAAATCTGTTCCCCTGCATGTGCTGGTGAGAGGTCACACTTGAGTGATGAGAGAGCAGTTTGTGAGGCTCATAGAGACACTTGGGGTATGTTTGTGCATAGAAAAAGCCTTAATGTGTGTACAGAATTCTCAAGAAATGTTAACAGAGCAAAAAGTAAGTAGTGGTGAGGGAAAGGAAGTAACTTCCACTTTTCCATATGTATCTTCTATATTGCTTGTAATTTTTTTTTTTACAATAAGTATTTACTACTTTGGCAATTCAGAAACATATAGTAAATTTAAAATTTTATTTCCTGACCCACCTCCCAGAATATTGGAAATAAAAGCAAAAACAAACAAATGGGACCTAATGAAACTTAAAAGCTTTTGCACAACAAGGAAACTATAAGCAAAGTGAAAAGACAACCCTCAGATTGGGAGAAAATAATAGCAAATGAAGCAACAGACAAAGGATTAATCTCAAAAATATACAAGTAATTCTTGCAGCTCAATTCCAGAAAAATAAACAACCCAATCAAAAAGTGGGTCAAAGATCTAAACAGACATTTCTCCAAAGAAGACATACAGATGGCTAACAAACACATGAAAAGATGCTCAACATCACTCATTATCAGAGAAATGCAAATCAAAACCTCAATGAGGTACCATTACACGTCAGTCAGGATGGCTGCTATCCAAAAGTCTACAAGCAATAAATGCTGGAAAGGGTGTGGGGAAAAGGGAACCCTCTTACACTGTTGGTGGGAATGCAAACTAGTACAGCCGCTATGGAGAACAGTGTGGAGATTTCTTAAAAAACTGGAAATAGAACTGCCATATGACCCAACAATCCCACTTCTGGGCATACACACTGAGGAAACCAGATCTGAAAGAGACACATGTACCCCAATGTTCATCGCAACACTGTTTATAATAGCCAGGACATGGAAGCAATCTAGATGCCCATCAGCAGATGAATGGATAAGGAAGCTGTGGTACATATATACCATGGAATATTACTCAGCCGTTAAAAAGAATTCATTTGAATTCATTTGAATCAGTTCTAATGAGATGGATGAAACTGGAGTCCATTATACAGAGTGAAGTAAGCCAGAAAGATAAAGACCAATACAGTATACTAACGCATATATATGGGATTTAGAAAGATGGTAACTATAACTGTATATGCAAGACAGAAAAAGAGACACAGATGTATAGAACAGACTTTTTGACTCTATGGGAGAAGGTGAGGGTGGGATGATCTGAGAGAACAGCATTGAAACATGTATATTATCAAGTGTGAAACAGATCACCAGCCCAGGTTGGATGCATGAGACAAGTGCTCAGGCCTGGTGCACTGGGAAGACCCAGAGGGATGGGATGGAGAGGGAGGCGGGAGGGGGGTTCCGGATGGGGAACACATGTAAATCCATGGCTGATTCATGTCAATGTATGGCAAAAACCACTACAATATTGTAAAGTAATTAGCCTCCAACTAATAAAAATAATTGGGAAAAAAGATATAAATTAATTTAAAAAAATTTATTTCCCTCAGCTTGTTGTCTTCTTTTTAAACTTGCTTTTTATTTACAAAAGTCTTTTGTTTGGTATCTTTATTTTGTGATTTCTTGCATTGCATTTAAGCCTTCCCTATTCACTGACAAATTAGTATATATTTATGTTTCTGTGACCAACTCTCTGCCTATGGAGAATAACTACAATAAAAACACCATCTGGAGTGTGTCAAGTCATGTATTTGAAAACACTATTAGTACAGAAGGACAAAATGAGGAAGATTTTAAGAAATAAACACTTGTGATGATAATTGATAGGTTTTGGTTGTGCTCCAGTGATCACAGGGCCCTAAAGTCCTGTAAGACGCTAGTGTTCCCCCATGGGAGTATTATGTTAAGGGCAGCCTGAGAAAGTTCTTTGTCACACAAATCGGGGCCCTCCTTGGGAAAAAACTTCTCACTTGCCCAAGTTCCACTTAGCAAATTGGAACTTAGGGCACTCAGTCTACTGGTAACTGTTTATTATCTACAGCAGAACTCAGAAGTCAACATAAGAACATGAGAAAAACAACTCTGTTCTAACTATACATTCTGCACAGGGACCTTCTGTTTCATATATCTCATTGCAAAATTTATGAGGCTTCCCACATCTGGGAGCAGACTTTTTCCTGCTACTGCTGTAACCTTTCCTGTTCTGCTTCTCTTGCCTTCTGTCTTCCTTTCCACAGTTTCCTTTCCATGTTGTTTTGTTGGTTGTTTTTAAATGTGGTGTCCTTTATTCCCTCTCATGCCCAACCCTCTATCCCCAAGTCATTCTTTCCTTTCTGATTTTCTCCCCATGCCGTTTTTATTCTGATTCTTTTTCTTTGAAGGTCTTAAAGATTTCTGTTTGAAACCAAGATAGATTTGCAGACAGGAGAGAGAACAATGTTCCTCTGAGGATACATTTCCATATAGAGGAAAAGTAAGGGAGATGGGGAGATTATGCTTTGTACATGCTATGGTCATTTTCTTTGATGTCTCAATCAGAGAACCTTGTACTGTAAGCTCTGCTTGAGTTTCAGTTGTCTCATTTTCACTATCAGCTATACCAAAATAAGTCCCAGCATTATCCTCAGTGACATCACTGATCTCCAGACTGCCACCTGCCAGAAATGCCAGTATTTCAGAGTTCTCTGTGGTGAGTGCCTCCTCATTTTTCATCCATCTACTGCTTGCAGTGGGAAGTCCTGAAGAAGCACATGGCAAAACTGCTCTCTAACCAATGACTCTAAGCAAGAAAGTTGTCTCAGAAATACCAAGTTTGATGTAATCTCAAGATCTGGAAGAATTTTTAATTCAGCTTCATCACTTTACTATGGTGGCCCCCCACTTTCAACTATGCAGTGATAGATTCCCCCATCTCCTTCAGTTGCATTGCTGATAACTAGTGTTCCGCTTGAAAGTTTAATAACTCTGTCATCCAGAAGAGGCTGTCTGTGCTGTTCCCACTTCACAAATGGGACCGAATCAGCATTAATCTCACAATTCAGAATTGTACTCTTTCCAACTGAAAAAGATTTTTCTGATTCTTATACACTGATTCCTCATCACCATCATCCTCTCTCTATTTACATAAATTCCCAATATTCTAACTTTACTGTCAGTATTTATATTATTGTTTGTGTGTGTGTGTGCATGCTCAGTTGCTTAATCATGCCCATTTCTTCGAGACCCTATGGACTGTAGCCCATTAGGCTCCCCCATTCATGGAATTTTCCAAGCAAGAATATTGGAGCAGGTAGCCATGTCCTCCTCCAGGGGATCTTGCTGACTCAGGGATCAAATCTGAGACTCTTGCATCTCCTTCACTGGCAGGTAGATTCTTTACCACTGAGTCATTCATTTATATTGTTGGGCTATGGCTAAAATCAAATCTCCTTGGTTATTGTTCAACTGTAAGGCTTGGCTATAGCAGGCACTTTTCACCATCACTTGAAAGCACTTGGAGTCATCTGTTAACTAGAAAGCAGTCCCAGGACCCACTCCCAGTAGCACAGTTGAACTTCCTCCATTCATTATCTGAATGCTATGATGTTTATTTATATTTATGAAAACTTCTTGTTCTAAGAAATGCACCTAATCCCCCATGGGAACTGACAGCCTCAGATGATGATTAGTTTGTTCTGCCTGATAATGCTCAAAGTAAAATCATATTTGACATTTATTGAGTAGTTATAGTTTGTATCTAAATGGCCAAGACATCACTAATTAATCAAAACAGTCCTTGGTTTAAAAAAGCAAAGTCTCTTCTTTAGCCATTTCATTATTTGGCTAGTTTTCCCATGCAAGCTACTCGTCTGTGTGTGCATACACCCAAGTCAGCACAGTTTTTACCTTCTTTGCTTTATACACATCAAGGCTTTCCATAAATTGTCTCTAATGGATTTCTGACCCTCACCACATGGTGCTCCTTACTCTAACTGTGACAATGATGGACTTTATAAGGAAAAAAGCCCTCTATTTCCATCCATCCTCCCTTCCTCAAGATATCATTTTGTCTTACTTTATCTGTGAAACGCAAATAAAACTCTGCCTTCCTGCTCCTCACTTTGAAACCAATCTTAGCATCTTGATGTAACTGAATGGCACATGAACTATTCACTCAGAAAGCCTCTGGGGCTTGACAATTGAGACATCTATCTAACTTTTGTTTTACCCTTGTTCTCCTCTTTTCCTTCCCTCCATTTGGGCTTCCCTGGTGGCTCAGATGGTAAAGAATCTGACTGCAATGCAGGAGACCCAGGTTCAATCCCTGGGTTGGGGAGATCCCCTAGAGAAGGGAATAGCAACTCACTTCAGTATTCTTGCCTGGAGAAGTCCATGGGCAGAGGAAACTGGTGGGATATAGTCCATGTGGTCACAAAGAATTGGACAGTCCTGAGTGACTTCCACTTTCCCTCCATTCAATCTGAATATTTCTTTGCCCAAGAGGAGGCTTTTGATTGGCATTTTCTTTCCTATTTCCTAAACCAGATCTCAAGCCAGAGACTTCAGAGTTAAATTTGGTCCACATAAATGTTTTATTAGTTTCATATGGAATGTTTTAAAAACTTGAGCCAACACTTTGTACATTTCACAGAGAGATTTGAATTTCTGATGTCTCTTAAAAATTAGACGGTCTCGACACACTGGGTTGCTGTTTTCATGTGTCTAAATAGAGGCTGCAACCTTAGCTCTCACCGCTATCCTTTTCTTGATTTGGGAAACTTCACTCACTTACATCATCTGTCTTGCCGCTGTCAGCATTGCTTGGCTCCTGGATTAAAGCCATTAAGGCGGTATGCTAGCTGTGCTTGAAAGACACCTTAAAAAAAGATTATTTAATTCACAGGCAGAGAGTGTTTTAAAGAAACACTTTGGACTTGCCCGGTGATACAGTGGATGAGAATCTGCCTGCCAATGCAGAGGACACAGGTCAATCCCTGGTTCAAGAAGATACAGTGGATAAGAATCTGCCTGCCAACACAGAGGACACAGGTTCAAGCCCTGGTCCAAGAAGATTCCACATGCCGCTAAGAAACCAAGCCCACATGCTGCAACTTCTGGAGCTTGTGCATATAGAATCTGTGCTCCACAACAAGAGAAGCCACTGCAACGAGAGGCCCAAGCACCACCACTACAGAGTAGCCCCTGCTCACCACAGCTAGAAAAAACCCTCACGCAGCAATGAAGACACAGCATAACCAAAAATAAAATAAATAAATTAAAAAACATTTATATTAAAATATATATTAAAAAATATTCAACAGATAAGAATCTGCTATGTGTCAGTCAGGTTTTGGTGGTGGGGGTAAAAACAATGAATAAGACAGAAACATTTCTATTCTAGTACAAGGCGCCAACAGACAAGTAAACACAGTAACAAGTTACTTTCAAGTAATGATCAGTATACGAAATAATATCTTATATTCATAATTTCATGTAATGATAAGGACAGGAAAGAAACAAAACAAGGATAGAGCATAGTGATGGGGAGCGGATGAGGTGGATGGTGGGGCAGCGGGTATTGTAGCTATGATACTAAGAGAAAGTATCTGAGTGATGATAAACTGGGAGCTGAATATAACATTTAGGGGAGCATCTGCTTCATGAAGTTTGGAAAGGAATATTCTAAGCAGAGGAAACAGCAAGTACAAAAACCTTGAGGTGGATGTGAGTTGGACATATTCAAAGGAGTTAAGGTTTGAGTGGGCGGGGCTTCAAGAGCAAGAGGAGACGTTGAAGAGGTGAAAGGACACCAGATCTTGTAGAGCCTTGGTATCCACAGTGAGGAGTCTGGTCTGATTCCAAGTGCATTGGGAAATTATTGGACATTATTAAGCGTGTGAGCGGCGTAATCAGATTTTCTCCTAAGGAGTAATGTCTTACAGTTTGCAACAGTTGTTGATATTTTTAACTTTTTTTCAGTTGTGAAGTATAGCATATATAGAAAAGAATACATAAAACACACGTATAGAGTTTAGTGCATAATTATAAAGCAAAGGTCATGTACCTACCATGCCGGCAAGAAATAGAATGCTGCTGATTCCCAGAAGTACCCCAGCACATGGTCCTTCCATGTTTCTCTCCCCTCCAGGTTAGCCACAACCCTGAGAATACTTGTTGCGGTTCAGCAACAGAGTCATGTCCAGTTCTTTGCAACCCCATAGATTCCAGCACGGCAAGTTGCTCTGCCCTTCACCATCTCCCAGGGTTTGCTCAAATTCATGTCCATTGAGTTGGTGATGCTATCTAGCCATCTCATCCTCTGCCACCTCCTTCTCCTTTTGCCTTCAATTTGTTCCAGAATCGGGGTCTTCTGCAAGTGGCCAAGTATTGGAAAATTTCCTTATAGTTTTACCTCTTAACAATGCACCTCTGTACAATATAGTCTAATGTCAATAAACATTTTGTATAAATACCATTTGATTTCTGCCTTAAGATGGTCAATAAAAATGTCCTCACAGAATTTCTTTCCCAACCAAAAATGAGGAAAATCATTTTTAAAACAGTGACTTTTGTCACTCACGACAATCAAACAAGGATATAGCCTAAAGTAGTACATTTCAAAAAATGACAACGAAGGGAAAGAAGATAAAATTCTCTAGCAAAATACAAAAACAGAACAAGTCTTAGTTTCTAATACCAATTCTGCCCTCACAAATCTTTCAGTGAGTAGGAAAAATTCTCAGAATACTTTCTAATACCTCCAAATATGTAGAAAAATAAAGAGTTGGATATCTTTATCTTTTTCTCTTTTGATTAGGAAATTGTGGCTATAGCTGCTGGGGATGAATGTGTTTAATGGGAAAATGAACATTCAGCACAGAGAAGGCAATGGCACCCCACTCCAGTACTCTTGCCTGGAAAGTCCCATGGACAGAGGAGCCTGGTAGGCTGCAGTCCATGGGGTCACTAAGAGTTGGACACGACTGAGCGACTTCACTTTCACTTTTCACTTCCATGCATTGGAGAAGGAAATGGCAACCCACTTCAGTGTTCTTGCCTGGGGAATCCCAGGGATGGTGGAGCCTGGTGGGCTGTCGTCTATGGGGTCGCACAGAGTCGGTCACGACTGAAGCGACTTAGCAGCAGCAGCAGCAGAATATTCAGCAACTGTGAGCTTCATGGCTCTTCCCCAGTCCCAGAGGATAAAAGTGGATTAATGCAAGTCAACTGTGTTCATCGCATTCCCCTTAGCAGGGATATGTTTAAGCGTGGATATTTGATATCACCCTGACCAGTAAGATGTAATGGAGAGAGTTAGGCAATGGAGGAATTATTTGTACCAATGATCAAAAAGCCAAGAAGCCATATAAGATGGTGGGACATCTTAGAAGTTAGTAACAGCAGAAAGTCACTATTGACTGTATGCTGGGGGCTTAAGAGAGGAAGTGATGGTATTATAGCCCAGAAGTCAGGGCTTTTTGGCAGAAACTAGAACATGGGTATGGGGTCGGGAGGTGGAAGTTGTCCACTGGGAGGTTGGAGATGCAGATGTTACTGAGGCTCACACACAGGAAGGGTAAACACCCTGACTTTGCTCTTTTTCCTGCCTTCTGGGCAGCTGCCAATGCAGACAACAGGCTGCCAGGGGCACCCCGGAAGGATATCCTGCAGGAATCAGTCCCTCTGTGATACAAAGCAAACAGGGGAAACTAAGACTCGGATTTAAGGATGAACAGGTGAAGACTGAGCATGAAGAGGATAAGAAAAAGGGGAGAATCATGGATGAATTCCAAGTTTGGGGCTTCTGAGTGTGAGGAAGTGCCATTTTTCTGAGAGGTGGAACATTGAAGAAGTAGCAGTTCGAGGAACTAAACTCAGAAGGTTTGATTTGCCCATATGAAACTTAAGCTGTCTGTTAAATAGCTAAGCAAGTGGGTTCTTGCCTGTTCAATCACATCAGATGTTTACCCTGGACTGGGGAGAAAGCAAAGAGAAAAGGGATAAGAGAAGAGAAAGAGAGGGAAGCAGGAGAAAGAGGAGAAGGAGAGGGAGAGAGCTGTCTGTATTCTCAGGCAGGATACCCGAGGCTTGATTTCTAGTTGTTTACAGAAAGGTGGCTAAAAATGGGAGCACAGGCATCTTAACAAAATAACCTTATTTCCCAGAGCCAAGGAGTGGAATCAGGAGAGGCCTGAAGGGACCATATTGTAAAGAATAGTGGTGTCTCGGCATTATGTGAGTGGACAAATGATCAGATCTAAATAGTCTCTCCTCCCCACACATTCTCTGCAAATGACAGCACTTCACACACCTGAGATTATGGGGTTTGGAGGGAAGTTACCCAGCAAGGATTAAGGCTAAGTTGTCTGCCACCCAAAACATATGAAGATACAAAAACAGATGTTTAGTTGTATCAGAATTCATGTCTTGCCCCCATGAGACAGTTTGTGGAATGTAAAACTCGCTTACAATGCAATTTCCAAAGACTGGTTTATTCAGTGCAGCTTAACCCATTGGTTGAGCTTGAATAAGATGGTCCAGAGCATGAGCCCTTCAAAATCTCCCCCTAGTGGAAAATAAAAGAACAAGTCATATTGATCACCCAGTCTCAACCACTGAATACACCTGCTGGCAAAACTGTGTCACAAAGACACATACTTGTTCTTGGGAACAGTATAACCTAGTTCCATATTTTAAGAAGAAGCATTTTCCTTACATGTAAGAGAATCTGTACACACCTCTGCCTACAAAAGGAGCAGTCCTTCACACAGGAAGAAAAGGTATTAGTTGTATCCACTGGCTAGCCATTCTCTTCATCCTCTGGTTTCTAATCTGTTTCAAATTTACCTATCAAAGAGCTGGTAGAAACTGTGAAGTTACAGTTTTCACCACTTTAGGCCCAAGTAGTATTTCCAGGCAAGGCCCAATTGCACTCCATGAGCTGAAGGGAGGAAACATGCATTTATTAGTCCTGTGCTTGCAACACCCCAAGGGGTAAATTAGGAGGTATTTGCTCCTCTGGTTACATGCATATGCATACAATTTTGCTAGCTTTCCCAGGTCAATGTCAAAATGAAGCAGAAGGAAAAGAAAAAGAGGAAGAGAAGAAGGGGGGATAAGGAGAAGTTAAACACTGTTTTGGTTTCCATCCTTTCATTTTAAAGCTATGAAAATGAAATTTTGGAAAGCTAAAGATTCCAGAATCTTACAGTCTAATCTCCCTGAGCCTATGATGTAGGTATACTGACAGTCTGCTACCTTTTTACTTTTAATATAAAAATTGTTTCAGCAATGACCGTTTTGATAATCCAAACTACATACTAAGATTTAACATGAATTTTTATTAGACAACAAAAGACACTAACCATGTCTTTTGTCTTTTTTTTTTAGCTATATATATGTTTTTTAAATTCTTAAAAGTACAAACTCTCATCTTCTACTTTTTCTTATTAAGGAAAACTGGAGCTGGAATTAAATGCATGTATAAATTGTAACATTAAAATGTTGATGAATCAGCACAGTTTGGGGGCACTTTTTTATATGCTGAACTGATTAAATGACTTCCAGCCATGCTTGCTGTTTAAAACTGTGAATATAGGAATGAAGAGCCATAAACATAAAATAAACTAGAATAGCAGTTAGGATTGCGATAATAGTATGTTCCTAAATACTCTGGCCATGTGTGCAGGCAATATAATCAGCTATCTAATTTTAAAGTTTAATTAGCTAAGTTAAAGCAAACTGTTGATTCTGCACTGCTACAGCAAAATGAGTCAGCCCATATGTTCTCTGTCTCTAGAATATGAGCATGTAAACAGACGTCTACAAGGGGGAAAACTCACAGATGAATGAAAATGAATTTTGGCAGTGACACATTAACATAATTGGCAGTCACTTGGGAAAATATTGACAATGGTAAGTTTTGAGTTCTTCAAAAGAGTAACTTGATCTATCTCAAACTGCAACTGTGGTTGCATAGTGGAGAAGCTTCCTGAACAAGACAGATTTTCTTTTCTTTTTTTAGGTTTACTAATCCAGTGGTCATGTATGGATGTGAGAGTTGGACTGTGAAGAAAGCTGAGAGCCGAAGAATTGATGCTTTTGAACTGTGATGTTGGAGAAGACTCTTGAGAATCCCTTGGACTGCAGGGAGATCCAACCAGTCCATCCTAAAGATCAGTCCTGGGTGTTTATTGGAAGGACTGATGCTGAAGCTGAAACTCCAATACTTTGACCACCTCATGAGAAGAGTTGACTCATTGGAAAAGACCCTGATGCTGGGAGAGATTGGGGGCAGGAGGAGAAGGGGATGACAGAGGATGAGATGGCTGGATGGCATCACCGACTTGATGGGCATGAGTTTGAGTAAACTCTGGGAGTTGGTGATGGACAGGGAGGCCTGGCATGCTGTGACTCATGGGGTCGCAAAGAGTTGGACACGACTGAGCGACTGAACTGAACTGAACTGAATAATTTTTAAAAAATTTATTGAAGTCTAGTTAGTTTGGGCTTCCCTGGTGGCTCAGTGGTAAAGAATCTGCCTTCCAAGCAGGAGATGCAGGTTCGATCCCTGGGTCAGCAAGATCCCCTGGAGAAGGAAATGGCAACTGATGCCAGTATTCTTGCCTGGAAAATCCCATGGACTGAGAAGCCTGGAGGGTGGGCTACAGTCCATGGGGTTGCAAAGAATCTGACATGACTTAGTGACTAAAGAGCAAGGGTAACATACATAATTGATTTGCAATGGTGTGCTAATTTCTGCTACATGGCAAAGTGATTCAATTATACATATATATATGTATACATATGTGTATACATATATATACATTCCTTTTTATCTTCTTTTCCATCATTGTTTTTCACAGGGTATTAAATGTAGTTCTCTGTGCTATATACAGTAGGACCTTGTTGTTTATCCATCTCATGTGTAATACCTTGCTACTACTAACCCCAAACTCTCAATCCATTCTCCTCGCCCCCCTTTGGCAATTACAAATGTGTTCTCTTTGTCTGTGAGTCTATTTCATAGATAGTTTCACTTGTGTCCTATTTTGGATTCCTAGATAGATTTTAAATTGGGCCTTCGTGGATGGGAAAAGGATAATATACGGAAACAAATTTTTCTAGGATTGTGTCCAAAGTAAATGACTATAGATGTGTGTGGTTTTCACATTCTTGCCATATATTTCTTATTCTTAGCAGCAACTGTACATGAGTATTGACATTATTGAATTTTCACGCAGCAAGGAAAAAAAGGGTTCTGTTAACCTAAGAGCTAGGAAGCTTATCTATCAAAATCTTGCATGCAGACCATGCCATCTGTCTTGATGGGCTCTGAATCAGGACACTTAACACAACGCAGAGTGCCTGCTCCAAGGACGGCGGGTGACAGGGAGACAAACAGCAGTGGCCACGCACAGAGCTTACATTCCTAAGACATCAGTGCCAGGACAAGCTCTTTCTACTGTTGCATTGGAGACAAGTGGGAGATGACAGGATGCCCAGAATAGCGGTGCTGCTTAACTAGGTATTTGTGTCAAACTGCTGCAGGAAAACTGCCTGTTTTGTTTCAGTGGAACACTTGCTAGAATTCAGTTATCAGAGGCACACATTATTCTGATGGGACCACAGTGTGTCTCTTATGATCGAGTTATCATCTTGGACTGGTAACTTAGATACTAAAGGAGAAAACGCTTTCCTTTTACTAGGCAAACATTTTTGAGCATTTACTATGTGTCAAACCTTATACAAGTCACAGAGAATACAGTAATCTCTGAGATATTATAGGTCCTGCTCCCAGTTTAGTAGAAAAGACAGACACATATGAACAGATGAGTTACAACACAATGAAGTCTATACTATAAATGGGAACAACGTGCTTTGCTGGTCCCATAAAGAAGCTGATGAGCTTTGCCTGGGGCAGCTAGGAAAGGCTTTACCAAAGAGCTGATATTTGCACGGGATTTAAAGAGTAAGTGTGCATTTTCTAGATAGAAAAGTAAAAGGAAAGGTGTTATAACCAGCTTCCAAATCACATTGACCTGAAAAGTCATGAGATACTCTGGAAAGGGTGAAGTGTTCTATGATTAACCTCTCAGGTTAATGGGTGAGGTGGGAAATGGGGGAATGAAAGAGGTTCAGAAAGGAAATGTCAGGAAAAGGGGAGTTGCAAATTGTCTTGTACATCAGGCTGCGATGCTTGATTATTTATCCCTTGTGGGTAGTAGGAAACCAACATATATCTGAAGGACATAAGGACAGAAGGGCCTGGTGGGCTGCAGTCCATGGGGTCACAAAGACTCAGACACGACTGAGTGACTAAGCACACACAGCACACACAAGTGACTAGATTTATGTTTCAGGATGCAAATTCAGACTATGATGCAGAAAATGAAGCAGAATGAAAGCGATTTTGATGGTATAGAGCTGTGAGGACTTATGTTGTTGTTTTAGTCACTAAGTTGTGTCTGACTCTCTTCCAACTACATGGACTGTGGCCCACCAGACTCCTCCATCCATGGGATTCTCCAGGCAAGAATACTGGAATGGGTCGCCATTTCCTTCTCCGGGGATCTTCCCAACTCAGGGATGGAACCCAGGGGTCAAACCCATGTCTCTTGTATTGGAAGGTGGATTCTTCATTGCTGAACCACCGGTATGGAGCTGTAAGGGCTGGAGTTAAGCAAATGGTGATGAGAACAGAGAAGCCATCGTACCTGAGAAAGTTGGTGGAGGGAGTTGCAAAGAGTTGTACCCCCAGGAAGAGACGTAGTCGGGAAACACCGCTGAAAACTGAGCATGCGTGAAAAGGTTTCACCTGTGTCAGGGATGCCCTCTCCTGCCTTTAGGGCCCTAGCATTTCTTTAGGCGACATTCCAAATTCAGCTTCATAGTGTCTGAGCTTCTCCAGTTGCCTCCTCACATTCCACGGGTCCAGGTGTGCTGTGTGTGCTTAGTCACTCAGTCGTGTCTGAGTCTTTGTGACCCCATGGACTGCAGCCCACCAGGCCCTTCTGTCCATGGGATTCTCCAGGCAAGAATACTGGAGTGGGTTGCCATGCCCTCCTCCAGCGGATCTTACCAACTCGGGGATCGAACTCAGGTCTCCCGCCTTGCAGGAGAATTCTGTATTGTCTGAGTTACCAGGGAAGCCCATGGGTCCAAATAAACTAGGAGAAATAATCATTAGCAAGTAAAGATAAAGTGATGTCCTTCCTATATTACCAAAAAATATTCTCGTCTGATTACATTCTCAGTCCCAGGTACAGGTTGAGTAAATGACAGGGAAACATTTAAAGATACTGAATTTGGAAACGGTCACAGGTGGATGCAAGAGTGGCCAAGATCCAGGGCACAGAAAAAGGGATGAAAATACTTGACCCTTAGCTAATGTTTAACAATTTCTTGATAAATAAAGTTAATGACTATTCATATCTCTGAATCTCAATGGACATGAATTTTTTTCTTTCATTTTTCTTAATTTATTTTTTTATTGAAGGATAATTACAGATTTTTTTTTTTGTTTTCTGTGAAACCTCAACATAAATCAGCCATAGGTATACATATATCCCCTTCTTTTTGAACCTCCCTCCCATCTCCTGCCCCATCCCACCCCTCTAGATTGACACAGAGCCCCTGTTTGAGTTTCCTGGGCCATACAGCAAATTCCCGTTGGCTATCTATTTACATATGGTATTGTAAGTTTCCATATTATTCTTTCCATATATCTCACCCTCTCCTCCCCTCTCCCCATGTCCATAAGTCTATTCTCTATATCTGTTTCTCCATTGCTGCCCTGCAAATAAATTCTGCAGTACCATTTTTGTAGACTCCGTATGTGGAATCCACATTAGAATACTCATTAGATTCTAATATGCATTAGAATACGATACTTATCTTTCTCTTTCTGACTCACTTCACTCTGTATAATAGGTTCTAGGTTCATCCAGTTCATCAAAACTGACTCAAATGCATTCCTTTCTAAGGCTGAGTAATATTCCATTGTGTATATATACCACAATTCTTCATCCGTTCATCTGTCGATAGACATCTAGGTTGCTTCCATGTTCTAGCTATTGTAAACAGTGCTGCAATGAACAATGGGATACTTGTGTCTTTTTCAATTTTGGTTTCCTCAGGGTATATGCCTAGGAGCGGGATTGCTGGGTCATATGGTGGTTTTATTCCTAGTTTTTTAAGGACTCTTCATACCATCTTCCGTAGTAGCTGCATCAATTTACATTCCTATCAACAGTGCAAGAGAGTTCCCTCTTCTCCACACTGTCTCCAGCATTTATTGTTTGTAGGCTTTTTGATGATGGCCATTCTGACTGGTGTGAGGTGATATCTCATTGTAGTTTTGATGTGCATTTCTCTAATAATGAGTGATGTTGAGCATCTTTTCATGTGCTTGTTAGCCATCTGTATGTTTTTGGAGAACTGTCTGTTTAGGTCTTTTTCCCACTTTTTGATTGAGTTGTTTGCTTTTCTGGCATTGAATTGTATGAGCTGCTTGTATATTTTGGAAATTAATCCTTGTCAGTTGTTTCATTTGCTATTATTTTTTCCCATTCTGAGAATTGTTTTTTTTCACCTTGCTAGTAGTTTCTTTTGCTGTGCAAAAGCTTTCAAGTTTAATCAGGTCCCACTTGTTTACTCTTGTTTTTATTTCTGTTACTCTAGGTGGTAAGTCATAGAGGATCTTGCTTTGATTTATAATATCGAGTGTTCTGCCTATGTTTTCCTCTAAGAATTTTACAGTTTCTGGTCTTACATTTAAGTCTTTAATCCATTTTGAGTTTATCTTTGTGTATGATGTTAGGAAGCGTTCTAATTTCATTCTTTTACATATAGCTGTCCAGTTTTCCAGGCACCATTTATTGGAGAGGCTCTCTTTGCCCCATTGTATATTCTTGTCTCCTTTGTCAAAAATAAAGTACCTATAGCTGCATGGGTTTATTTCTGGGCTTTCTATCTTGTTCCATTGGTCTATATTTCTGTTTTTGTGCCAGTACCATACTGTCTTGATGACTGTAGCTTTGTAGTATAATCTGAAGTCAGGAAAGTGATTCCTCCAGTTCCATTCTTCCTTCTCAAACTGCTTTGGCTATTCGGGGTCTTTTATGTTTCCATATGAATTGTGAAATTTTTTTTGTTCTAGTTCTGTGAAAAATGCCATTGGTAGTTTGATAGAGATCACATTAAATCTGTAGATTGCATTTCATAGTATAGTCATTTTCACAATATTGATTCTTCCTACCCAGGAACATGGAATATCTCTCCATCTGTTTAGTTGTCTTTGATTTCTTTCATTAGTGTCTTATAATTTTCTGTGCACAGTTCTTTTGTCTCCTTAAGTAAGTTTATTCCTAGACATTTAATTCTTTTAGTTGCAATGGTGAATAGGATTGATTCCTTAATTTCTCTTTCTGATTTTTCATTTTTTGTATATAGAAATGGCAGTGATTTCTGTGTATTGATTTTGTATCCTGCAACTTTGTTAAAATCACTGATTAGCTCTAGTAATTTTCTGATTCCATCTTTAGGGTTTTCTATGTACAGTATCATGTCATCTGCAAACAGTGAGAGCTTAAATTTTTCTTTTCCAATCTGGATTCCTTTTATTTATTTTTCTTCTCTGATGACTGTAGCTAGGACTTCCAGAACTATGTTGAATAATAGTGGTGAAAGTGGACACCCTTGTCTTGTTTCTGCTCTTAGGGGGAATGCTTTCAGTTTTTCACCTTTGAGAATATTTGCTGTGGGCTTATCATATATAGTCTTTCTGATGTTGAGGTAGATTCCTTCTATGCTCATTTTTTGAAGAGTTTTAATCATAAATGGGTGCTGAATTTTGTCAAAAGCTATTTCTGCATCTATTGAGATTATCATATGAGTTTTATCTTTCAGTTTGTTAATAAAGTGCATCACATTGATTGATTTGCATATGTTGAAGAATCCTTGCATTCCTGGAGTAAACCCAACTTGATCATGGTGTATGAGCTTTTTGATGTGTTGCTGAATTCTGTTTGCTAAAATTTTGTTGAGGATTTTTGCATTTATGTTCATCAGTGACATTGGCCTGTAGTTTTCTTTTTTATGTTGTCTTTGTCTGGTTTTGGTATCAGGGTGATGGTGTCCTTGTAGAATGAGTTTGGAAGTGTTCCTTCCTCTGCAATTTTTTGAAAGAGTTTTAGAAGGCTAGGCATTAGCTCTTCTCTAAATGTTTGATAGACTTCTCCTGTGAAGCCATCTTGTCCTGGGCTTTTGTTTTTTGGGAGATTTTTGATCACAGCTTCAATTTCAGTGCTTGTAATTGGGTTGTTCACAATTTATATTTCCTTCTGGTTCAGCCTTGGAAGATTGAACTTTTCTAAGAATCTGTCCATTTCTTCCAGGTTATCTCAATGAACATGAATTTGAACAAACTCTGGGAGAAAGTGAAGGACAGGAAAGCCTGGTGTACTGCAGTCCATGGAGGTCACAAAGAGTTGGATATGACTTACTGACTGAATAACAACAACATCATACCACTGAATACTTGCTATTGTTGCAACTTATGGACAAAGGGGTAAATCTCATAGGAATAGTTTTTATAAAAGGAATTTACTGGCTATATTTACTTAGCTTTGCCATCGGTTTTCTCAGTTTTGTACCAGGAAATGTCTGTGTTAGTCATCTTCCCAACAGATACTAAATTCCTGATAAGTATAATCCCTCTGTAGTACACACAATGTTGAACCATTACAGACTTTGAAATTAGTCCCATATCTAGCACTTACTCATGTATTTCTTTGGAAAACTTTATTAAATTATCTGAATCTCAGCTTCCTCTTAGTGGACTTGCTATGATAAATTAATAAGTCAAGGTATATAAGGCACACAGCATAATGCCTTGTACATAAAAACAATAAATTGTCAACATCACTAGTTCATGGAGTTCTAGTTCACAATGCTGGATTGTAAGAAAGTTTTCAGAATTCACTGAGAAAATGTATTTTAAGTCCATAGCACAAAATACTTAGAAAAATAAGTGGATTTTTTTTCACCCACAAATTTGAGCGCTTGAGTATAAAAATGTATTTTACATGATGTCTGTCTCCACCACTAGGCAGAGTGCATGTTGGGGGAAGTTGTCAAGAGATGTGATTGCGGGTTTGTCCCAGGTATTGGAGGCTCCCTATCCTTGCCCTTGGAATGTGTGTTCCACTTGCCTTTGCCACCTCCAGATGTTCCCTCAAGGATACAGCCTTGAGATAATAATGTGCTGATGAGATCATTTGGACTACATATGTGACTGAACTCAGTTAAGTCCTCTACATAAACTTTTTAAAATTCTGGTTGTGGGTGTGGAGATCTACTCAATTTGTGGTCACCTAAGAGTTGGACTGTGAGGAAAGCTGAGCACCGAAGAATTGATGCTTTTGAGCTGTGGTGTTGGAGAAGACTCTTGAGAGTCCCTTGGACTGCAAGGAGATCCAACCAGTCCATACTAAAGATCAGTCCTGGGTGTTCATTGGAGGGACTGATGCTGAAGTTGAAGCTCCAATACTTTGGCCAACTCATGTGAAGAGTTGACTCATTGGAAAAGACCCTGATGCTGGGAGGGGTTGGGGGCAGGAGGAGAAGGGGATGACAGAGGATGAGATGGCTGGATGGCATCACCGACTTGATGGGAATGAGTTTGAGTAGACTCCGGGAGTTGGTGATGGACAGGGAGGCCTGGCATGCTGCGATTCATGGGGTTGCAAAGAGTCGGACACGACTGAGCGACTGAACTGAACTGAACTGGAGATATGTCTTCTGTGTGAATTCTCTTGTTTATCAAATCTCCCGCCTAAAACCTGGAGGGATCTACCTCCTTCTTAGGTCTCTACTTGTGCTCTCAGAGGACAGGAATACTGAGTACCAGAACCAGTTTCAGATTACACCTGGGAAGCACCCCCAGGAGGTTGCAAAGCCACAGTGTGATGACTTGAGTTAAATTTAGAAATTGCAGAGAGCTCACTTCAAAGCATGAACATATTTTAACCACATTATTTTTAGGCATTTCTATGCTATCTTGTGCATAGAGTCCCATTGAGAAGATATCTGAGAAGTATGTTGTTAGTGGCATGTAGTGCTGAAGCATGCATCTATTAAAGGAATCTTAATGTGAGCTTGAGCCTAGTCAAGATTGTGAAATTGGAGGCAAGTTGTCCAACAATCTCTGTGGTCAGATATGCACTGCCTGAGGTATTTTCCTTCTGTTACATCCAACTAGCAATTTATGTCTTTATTCTGCATGAGTAGAGATGTGTGAAGGTAGTACCAATAAACTTTTAAAGCTCAGTACCTTAAAACAACAAAGAGTAATTCCTTGCTCATGTTTCAAATCCATTTGGGGACAGTGAGGTGGGGATGGATTTAATGCATTCTAGTCACTCAGGGACCCAGGTTGATGGAACAGCCACTATCTTTCTTACAATTATCTATCACCATGCACAAGGAAAGAGTAAGATCTGGAGGGTCTCACTGTGAAAACCAAGAAGTCCAACCCAGAAGTCACCCAGTCCATTTTTCATATAACTCATTCTGCAGAACTAGTCATATGGTTCTCTTCCTAACAATAAAGGGCATAGATGTATGAGCCCATCATGAGCCTAGAATGGGGCAGAAATGGGAATATTTGGCAAATAGCTCTAATGACCATCACTATCATTTGGCCTGAAATAGAATTGATTGCCTTGGAATAATGAGAAAGTTTTGCCAATTATAAGACTCTATCTCTTCAAGTCATTTGTATGATTCTATATGTTCCTTACATTGATTAAACAAACAGACTTCTGAAAGACAGAGAGAAATGAGCCTCCATCCCTCGCCTCAGATGAGCAGACCAGTAATTATTCAGCCATGCTTTCTCAATGCTCCATTAATGTTGACATATTGCAAAGAACTCACAGTATCTCCCCAAGGAACAATTCTGCAGGTAACAAACTTGAAAATAAAATATTATTTTATATGCTATGCATTGACTGAATATGATACATAAAGAAAAATCTAATTACTCTAACTATTTTCATTGTTACTAACACCTACTTCTCAATGGTTTCCACAGCTTTTCATATTCCTAAAAATTAACTTTATGAAGGCCAAGATCTTTCTAAGTAGATTCTCTTAGAATCCCAAACGGCCAGAGCAAAACAAACAGAACACAGTGCAGGTACCAGAAGTATGAGAAAAGGAGCAGTGCTGTAGAAGCAACCTGTTAGTTCACTAGGAAGAGGAAGGCTGTGTTTATAGCAACTACTTGGAAAATGCACGAGTGCTGACCTTGAGACTTCAGACTTCAGTGTTTGCTGCTCAGTTATGTAAAGACAGCTAAAATGATTTGTACTTCCCATTCCCCTCTCATTTCAGTATAAAAACAGAATATTTGCTAGTAGAATAACTATTAGTTACAGTCACTTGGAAGTTTTGTCAAATTATGTTGAAATAACATTTTGTAAGGAGAATTAATGGCCTTGGGAACATAGTGATTTACAATAAGCAACTCAGTAACTTCCTAAATTCTCAATGTAATACCAAGGAAGAGGGCTGGCCCACTTTAGCTGTCCAATATCTGTGTTCCTTTTAGCAGTTCAATCCAAATGGGCATGGATCCAGTGAAGTCATATCAGATCAAGGTCATTGTCATGAGTGTACTTGATTACTGGGTATCTCTTTTTTTTTTTTTTTTTTTTCTTGTGACTTTCTTGTAAGATAATTTGATGTCACTGACATGTTCTACTTGTATGAGAACATCTTTCCCAGAGCACCTCAGAACTTATAGCTCTAAAAAAATTATGATAATGTTTTCATTACTTCTAATTTTAGTGATTTGGTAAAGTGGTCTAATCTGGTGTGGACTTTTGGGGATATGTGTAAAAAGTTTTTATTGAACTGTAATATTTGTGAATGGAATGTCTTGCAATTCCATTGAGAAGAAAAATGTTCATTTGTTGTCATCATGGTGTTTTGTTAATTTTTTGAAACTCACATGTTATTTAGATACTTTTTTTTAAAACCTACATAGCACATAATTTATTGAGGCTAAGGAAGCATAAGTTGGGAGAGTGTGATGGATATGCCATCAAAATGGGCTTTCCTAGTGGCTGAGAGGCAAAGAATCTACCTGCCAGTGTAAGAGACAAAGATCAGATTCCTGGGTAGGGAAGATGCCCTGGAGGAGGAAATGACAACCTGTTCCTGCATTCTTGCCTAGAAAATTCAATGGATACAGGGAGCCTGGCTGGCTACGTCCATGGGGTCACAAAAAACCAGACACAGCTTAGCGAATACACATGTATACAAAGAGAATAGACCACAAATGTGCAGCTAAATTATACATAATCTTGTTTTTGATGTATCAGATATTCAGGAATGTTTTTAGCACCCTTTGCTTTTAAAAATGTGCCTTCAACAAAGGAAACTATAAGCAAGGTGAAAAGACAACCCTCAGATTGGGACAAAATAATAGCAAACGAAGCAACAGACAAAGGATTAACCTCAAAAATATATAAGCAACTCTTGCAGTTCAATTCCAGAAAAATAAATGACCCAATCAAAAAATAGGCCAAAGAACTGAACAGACATTTCTCCAAAGAAGACATACAGATGGCTAACAAACACATGAAAAGATGCTCAACATCACTCATTATCAGAGAGATGCAAATCAAAACCACAATGAGGTACCATTACACGTCAGTCAGGATGGCTGCTATCCAAAAGTCTACAAGCAATAAATGCTGGAGAGGGTGTGGAGTAAAGGGAACCCTCTTACACTGTCGGTGGGAATGCAAACTAGTACAACCGCTATGGAGAACAGTGTGGAGATTCCTTAAAAAACTGGAAAAAGAACAGCCATATGACTCAGCAATCCCACTTCTGGGCATACACACTGAGGAAACCAGATCTGAAAGAGACACGTGCACCCCAATGTTCTTCGCAGCACTGTTTATAATAGCCAGGACATGGAAGCAACCTAGATGCCCATCAGCAGACGAATGGATAAGGAAACTGTGGTACATATACACCATGGAATATTACTCAGCCGTTAAAAAGAATTCATTTGAATCAATTCTAATGAGATGGATGAAACTGGAGCCCATTATACAGAGTGAAGTAAGCCAGAAAGATAAAGACCAATACAGTATACTAACTCATACATATGGAATTTAGAAAGATAATCCTATATGCAAAACAGAAAAAGAGACACAGATGTACAGAACAGACTTTTGGACTCTGTGGGAGAAGGCAAGGGTGGGATGTGTGAGAGAACAGCATTGAAACATGTATATCATCAAGGGTGAAACAGATCACCAGCCCAGGCTGGATGCATGAGACAAGTGCTCAGGCCTGGTGCACTGGGAAGACCCAGAGGGATCGAGTGGAGAGGGAGGTGGGAGGGGGGATTGGGATGGGGAACACATGTAAATCCATGGCTGATTCATGTCAATGTATGGCAAAAACCACTACAATATTGTAAAGTAATTAGCCTCCAACTAATAAAAATAAATGAAAAAAATAATAAAAAAATAATAATAAATGGAAAAAAAAAAAAACCCTTAAAAAAAAAAAGAATCCATCCGCCAGTGCAGGAGACCTGGGTTTGATCCCTGGTCTGGGAAGATTCCGCATGCTTCAGGGCAACTAAGCCTGTGTACCACAGCTACTGAGCCTGCATGTCCTAGAGCCCCTTCTCTGCAACAGGAGACGCCACCAAAGTGAGAAGCCCGTGGACCACAAGTAGAGAGTAGGCCACTCACCAACGCTGGAGAAGGCCTGTGCAGAGCAACGAAGACCCAGCACAGCCAAAAATAAATAAAAACGTTTTAAAAAGAAAAAAAGATGTGCCTTAATTCAGTCACTTGACTTTAAAACATTGCTCTTATTTTTGTTATCTTTGATGCTCTGACCCTAAATTGTATATTATGATGCAATCTATCAGCAGCAGTCACAGCATATACTTTTTTTCAATAGCATAAACCAAAGAGTTAATCAAATATAGTTCAGCACTACAGTTGTATGCTAAAGGCATTTTAATCACACAATTTCTAAGGCCCAAATTGTCAAGGGCTGCCACATGTTTTCTATTTCAGTTTGGAGTAAATTTGCACTTTTAATTATACGGATCATTTGGGGACCTTGTTCTTCTATGTTTTGCTTTATTAATAAACTTGCAGATAAAGAATTTTTAAGTGTCAAAGATTATATTCAACCAGTCTAGTTTATAATGGAGCCAGTAAGATATGGTAACTGGTTCAAAGGAGAATTGGAAGAGTAGACACATATACAGATAATCAAAACACTGAGATGAATTTGTTAAACCGATGCGGAACTGATTAATGGCTAAAGTCAATCATCAGCAGACAATCATCCTGCCAGTCACATACATTACTACGGTTTTTCTACAACTTAGAGGATATTTTTCAAAATAAATATTTGCCTCTTTTGTTAAATACACAATCAAAATTCTGAGTTAGTACATATCTTCAGATTTACAAATGACAATTTCAGTGGAAAGCATATTTTATAAATTCCACAAACCAGGCAACATGAATATCTCTCTAAAGAAATGAACAAGTTCAAATGCATAAGGAAATGTCAGTTCTTTTCCTTTCCATTTTCTAGGGGACTGTAGATGCTTTCATGCAAAAGATAGCACTGAGGGACACTCAGGTACTACCTACCATCGGAGTTTGGTTAGTATAGTGGTCACTGTATCACTTCCTCCAGACACCCTCCTGATCCCTTTTGTGGATATGAAGGCTAAATATAACCAAGTTCAAGGTTGGTAAAATTCAGATAAATATAAGAAAGCAAATAAAAATAGAAAACAGACCACACAGGAAGATAGAGTGAAAGAAAAGAAATAGAAGGGAGAAAATATGTCCAAGAAGATAAGGACCGCTATTATAGTGATGGCAACTGAATAGGAAAACAAGAAATTTTTGACCCATTATATGTAAGATTAAAGTGATAATATAATTGTCATAAGAAAAACTCCAAGGACTTGCTAATGTGTATTAAATAATAGTAGGCTATCTATATAAAAATAGTTTTGTAATAAGTTAGTAACTGGCATTTACTAAATAAACTTTTAATATGAATGAATTAGAATAAATTTATTAATAACATAGCTTCTTATAAAACAGAAGTAAAAGTTATATTTGTAGCAGATTTGCTCGGGGGATATTCTGCTTTGTAACATGTTTAGAACTAGTTGAATAAGCAAAAAATAATAATCCTTAAACAAAATCAGGTTAATAAAAGATAAACTGACAAACAGACCAAATATATTTCAAATATAACTCTATTATGAAAGAAATTTAGAGTACAAAAAGAAAATATTAAGATAAACTTTGAGGTTCTCAGATTGATTTTAAAAAATGTAATGACAGATTTTATATCTTGTAAATATTGCATTAAACATTAATATAATTTAACTGGAGAAATTATGATCTATCTTTGGTTTTATATTTTGATATTGCTTTCATCTTAATAGTTCTTCAAAACATACATTGCTACAGATAAGATGCAAAAATGAGCCCTCCTGGGTGGAAGAGAAAGGATAATAATTCTTGGGATTTTTGTCATGACTCACAGCCCGCAGTCTCAAAATGCTTTTATAGGATTACGATACTCACCTGTGAAATCCACCAACTGTACTGCACATGACATCTATGTTATTAGAGGGAATTTGGGAAAAGACAACACAACGCCCAATTTATATATGACACATGAACCAACCCTTCTATTGTGAGCTTTGCTTTTTGCCCCTCACATCTGATTGAATGTCAGACTACATTCTCCCTCTTGGAATCAGAATCCCACCCTCTCTGGAGTTGCTCTATACAAACTGGGTTATCTAAACTGAGTTATCACCAGTTCATCAAAGTGTCAGTCACTCAGTTGTGTCTGACTCACTGCAACCCCATGGACTGTAGCCCACTAGGGTCCTCTGTCCATGGGATTTTCCAGGCAAGACTACTGGAGTGGGTTGTCATGTCCTCCTCCAGGGGATTTTCCCAACCCAGGGATCAAACCTGGGTCTCCTGCATTGAAGACAGATTCTTTATAATGTGACCCATCAGGGAAGCCCATAATGAGAGAATTCCTGGTTTTTCTATTGGTAGAAATTGTGATGAGGTAATTCTGATTCTGTCTTAATCATTTACCAATTCACAGAGTATCAGAGGCCTAGATATCCAAGAGTCCTGAGGTCTAGGATACAACAGAGCTTCTAGAAGGAAGCTTGCAGGGACTCTAAGAGAAGTGACAGGTTAATCCACAAGGACAATTCCATAAACATTGCATTTAAACAATATATGTAAAGGAGACAGACTGAGACTGACAATGATGATTATAAAGATGCCATTACTATTTTAAAAGTGGTATGCTTTAGAAACAGCAGTGGAACAATTAATAAAGACAAAAACCACTAATTCTATCACTCACATTGTAAATAAATGAAATCACTTAGTTTTTTAAATCATTAAATTACATTAAATCACAACCATTAAATCCTATATTGCAAAAAGGCTGCCTTGTTTTATATTCTACTGTTCATCCTGTCTTTCCTTGTCTCTCCTCAGCTCACTCTTTCCTCTTTAATCTTTCACTCCTTGTTCTTTTCTCCTCTCTCCCTGCTTCTTCACCCTTTTCTCTGAAACACAAATGTTTTCTCCCATTTGGTTTTGAGGATGTTGTAGAGTATCTTTGTAAGAGGTTAACATGCAGCAGGTGGTCTACTAGCCCCACTCCTATCACAGCAACAAGCTTCATTCCTGGGGGTGGGGGACTTCCTCCTACAGAAGGAGGATTCAAATGTCAGCAGCTCTCAGAAAGTATGTCTTCATCAAATCTGAAGCACTACTATTTCCCCAACTGCCTTAGCTCAGTATGCATCCCCATCCTTAATTTGGGGCACTGATGGTACTTTCCAAATTAACAGGACCCATTGGAACACAGGTAACTTCATGAGATACACATTCAGCTGAAAAGAATATATCTATTCAGTGTGACCTGCTCTTGAATTCTTACCGATATTCTTGTCTTTTCTTATTTTCTCTCTGCCTTATGATGAGGCTACATTTTGTCTGTTTTCTCAGTTCTACTGGTGCATTTGGAATGGCCATTTCTTTAAGAGTAAAAGTGGTTCAAGTCCTGATTCCATTACCCATCATGTGTGACCTCAGGTAAGTTACCTTAATGGTATCTAGTTCCTGCAGCTGTAGGGGATTCAATAAATTCATACTTGGAAAGCTTTCTGGGTCCAGAATCAATATTCTCTATAGCATTTCACTTCTAATATTGCTGCTAATTAGCTATAAGACCATGAGCAATACTAGCAACCATCCCATGATCCAATTTCGTTATCAGTAAAGTCCTTTCCAATTGCAGTGCAAACTGCAAAGCAGTTCATTCATTCAACATACGTGGATGGAGCAAGTCAGGCACTATGAAGAGCACAGTAAACAAGACAAAAATTGCCCCTGCCTCCCAAAACTTCTGATCTGATGGGAGAGATTAGGCTACTTGCGTGAAGAGCAGAGCCTATGATTTGGGGAACCACCTTAGTCCAAGGAAGTTTTCCCTGAGGAAATGATATTTAATCTGAGAACTGTAGGTCGAGTAATGTTTAGAACAATAAAATGGCTCTAGATAGAAAGAGCAATAAACAAAAAGACTCTGAGATGAAAGGCACTTGGGATATCCTGAGAACTGAAAGAAAGCTAGCAAAGAGGGAGAATGAGGAGGAGTGGAAGGGAGTGAAGTTGGATCCTAGGGAACATTAGTCCTGGAAGCCACCCCACATCAGCAGGAAAAGCAGGATGTTTACTGTTTAGTTGTACCCTCTGGAGAAGTCTTCAACCCTCGCTTTTCAGGTCATTGGTCCTACCCACTCCAGTATTCTTGCCTGGAGAATCCCAGGGACGGGGGAGCCTGGTGGGCTGCTGTCTATGGGCTCGCACAGAGTCAGACATGACTGAAGGACTTAGCAGCAGTAGCAGCAGAACTCTAGAAACACCATTGCCAGAGAGGTGGGCAGGGGACAGGTCTGGAGGATCTCAAAGTATTGTGGTCTTTACCCTAAGAGCAATGAGCAGTATTAAAGTATTTTAAACAGGAGTATAAAGTGATCAGGTTTTAACTTTAAAATCAATTAACTGCCCTGTAAAGTTTAGGTTGGAGTTGTTCATTCACTAAGTCATGTCCAACTCTTTGCAACCCCATGACTGCAGCATGCCAGGCTCCCCTATCCTTCACTATCTCCCGGAGCTTTCTCAAACTCATGTCCATTGACTTAATGATGCCATCCAACCATCTCATCTTCTGTCACCCCTCCTCCTCCTGCCCTCAATCTTTCCCAGCATCAGGATCTTTTCCAATGAATCAGCCCTTTGCATCATGTGGCCAAAGTATTGGAGCTTCAGCTTCATCATGAGTCCTTCCAATGAATAGTCAGGGTTGATTTCCTTTAGGATTGACTGGTTTGATCTCCTTGCTGTCCAGGGGACACTGAAGGAGACCTAAGACCAATTAACAGTACTGCAAGTAAAAGATGATAGAGGTAGACATGATGTGGTGGCTGTAAAACTGAGGAGAAGTAGATGGATTACAGATGGATGTATTCAGGAGATTAAAAAAAAATTGGGTGTGGAAGATAAGGGATAGAGATGATTTTTAAATATTTTGTGAAACTCCTACAAATACTTATGCTCTGTGAAATTATTCACATTAATTCAACAAACATCTTTTGAGTACTTGGTGTGTCTAAGGCATAGTTCTATCAGAATACAGTGGTATTACGTTAAACTTAAGGGTAGCAGCCACTGACCTAATTTGAGTCCAACATCAGAAATATGGGTCAGCAAGGAATAACATTAAGGAGTTCCATAACCTAGGGCCAGAAGGAGAGGGAAGTAATTTTATTATACCAGTTTGACTGAGGATTAGTGTGGCAAGCAGAAGATGGATGGCTTGTACCAGATAGCTTCTGCTGCACACAGGTTCTAAAAATAAAACATGCCTTCTTAAAATAAAAATTTTAAAAAGGCCAGTGACTTCAACTTTTGTCTCATTAATACCCAGATCTAATTAAAATGAGTTAGTCATATGTTGGACTGACTGATGACTGATTTCAGTTTGGACCGTTTCCATCTTAGTGAGCAAGACTCAGAAGCATTTTATTTGGTGAAAACTGTTACGCTAAATGGGAGCTTCCCTGGCGGTTCAGACAGTAAAGAATCTGCCTTCAATGCAGGAAACCTCTGTTTGATCCCTGGGTTCGGAAGAGCCCCACAAGAAGGGAATGGCTACCCACTCAAGTATTCTTGCCTGGAGAATTTCATAACAGAAGAGTCTAGTCTCAAGTCTTTAGTCTAGAGTCTAAAGAGCCCAGAGTCCATGGGGTCACAGAGTCGAACACAACTGAGAGACTAACACACACACATCAAACTAAATACTAATTGCTAATAAGGCAGATTAAAGTAAATATCTCTAACATCTGACTAATCAAGTGGAAATCAAAACTTCCAAGTATAAACCAAGCATAATAGCTTGATCCTCTGCTGGGTTTCTAAATGGCCCTCTGTGATCTTCCAGTTGAACCTGTTGCTTTTAAGCTCATTCCAGCAGGCCGATTGGTCTCTTCTGGGGATAAGGCTATATATACGGAGCTCAGGTGCTGGCAGGTTGGGCATTTGACAGCAACAGTAACTAGATCAGCCATGGTCAATGGGAGCCCACATAAGCCCTGCACATCAGCCTTCATCAGTATCAATGTATCTACTACAAGAGTCCATTGTGCTAGCACAAGAATGATTGGAGACAACAGGATGACGTCAGATAGCTAAGTCATTCTGCCTCCTTGGTAATTTAGTGCCTCTAGGCATTGATATGTGATACAAAGATCTTCATATGTTATGTCCACTTCTTTAGGTCATCCACATGTCTCTTCTCCAGACTTTCTTATCCCTGACCTTCAAGAATTTCTTTTCACAGGCACTTTAAATATGCAGCTAATCCACTTACCACTACCCATGAGTCTAAGTATATTCTCATTTTAGGCCACTTTTAAGAAAGAAGAGTATGCACTCTATAAAGCTCTGCTTGTTGGGAGGACTTACCCTCATGATTGAATTTTGGAGCCAGTCCTTAATAGGATTGTAGTATTCAGCAGTCTTTTTTTTTTTTTTTTAGCTTGCACTTACACATTGAGTCAACCTATCCATAAACTAAGTTTGGTCTTTTTTGTCCTCCATCAGCTTGTTATAAAGGGATGCCCTGTCCCTCCACTTCCATGGCTATAGATGTAAGGTGAGGGCAACGGCCCATGAAAGTGCTTAGTGAGAGGTGGATCTGGAATACTTACTTCCGTAGCTTCCTTGTGCCTTCCAGCCAGTGCTATGCCTGCTTCAGGTACTCCATCTCTATCTTACAGTGAAGTGTTGCTGGGCATGCTTGATCTTGGGCTTCCTTGGCGGCTCAAACAGTAAAGAATCTGCCTGCAATGTAGGAGACCCAGGTTTGATCCCTGGGTCAGAAAGATCCCATGAAGAAGGGAATGGCAACCCATTCCAGTATTCTTGCCTAGAGAATTCCATGGACAGAGGAGCTTTGGCCTACAGTTCATGGGGTTGCAAAGAGTTGGACACAACTGAGCAATTAACACTTTCTTACGTGATCTTATGACTTTGTAGGTCTGACAAAAGTCAACTTATGTTGACTCTAGCCAGATAGTTACTTATTGCCTCATGATCAAAGTTTTCCTTTTCCATGTGCCTGGTAGCTTGCCAAGAGCTGCTATCTGAATGATGTGTAATTCTCCCCTGCTCAAGGCATGATTTTGCTCTAGAACCCTGTGTGGTCAGTCACTCAGCTGTGTTAGACTCTTTGTGACCCCATGGACCCCTCTGTACATGGCATTTGGTGATTTTCCAGGAAAGAATGTTGGCATGGATTGCCATTTCCTCCTCCAGGGGATCTTCCTAACACAATGATCGATCCAGCGTCTCCGGAATCTCCTGCATTGGCAAGTGAATTCTTTACCACTAAGCCACCTGGAAAGCCCCAAAAGATTAGGAATATCCAACCAGGTGAAGAACCAGAACAAGCTGAAGTACTTGCTGAGGGTGAGTAAGAATACTGGAGTGGGTTGCCATTTCTTACTCCAGGGGATCTTCCCAATCCAAGGATTGAAGCTTCATCTCCTATGGCTACTGCAATGGCAGGTGGATTCTTTACCACTAGTGCCACCTGGGAAGCCCCTAGGGAGGCACATGAAGATTCTCCTAGCTTTAGTGGAATAACTTATCAGACGATCAGACCATAAGTCATATTTTACAACAATATTTTTCAAACTGAAAGATGCACAAAAGAGGTGAGCTTTTATTATTATTATTATTATTAACAGATGGGTACTGGGAGGGATTGGGGGCAGGAGGAGAAGGGGACAACAGAGGATGAGATGGCTGAATGGCATCACCAACTCGATGGGCATGAGTTTGAGTAAACTCCAGGAGTTGGTGATGGACAGGGAGGCCTGGCGTGCTGCGATTCATGGGGTCGCAAAGAGTCGGACATGACTGAGCGACTGAACTGAACTGAACTGAAAACAGATTTCATATTTTATATTTGCATAGGAGCTGGTCACTTTATAATTGGTCATCTTTCAATGGGTAGTCTCAATTAGCACTGAGTTTTAATATTTGCACAAATTCATCTTACATAGGTGTCTAATATGTTTATCTCTTCCAAACTCCCCTTTCTAGTCCCATCACTTGTTACCAACACCACCACTATCACCATTATACATATTTGCTAAAAGAGATCTGAAAGTATGGTTGTACCTTGATTTTATGCTTCAGCAATTAGAAACTGATTTGTCATTTTGTATTTAACATAACAATTGTCATGACAATTTGATGTTACTGGTTAGGTGGTGTTCATTTCTTTGCATATGTCTGGCATGAAGGTTGCTATGACAGCAGAACAAGGAGCAGAAACCATGAATTCTTAACAGATTGCTGATGCTTATGAAAAAGGGCGTATGGGGCAAACTTTTAGGAAAAGCTCATAGGTTTGATTATGTAAATTGTTGGGTATTTGTAGGAATATAGGCCATGACTATATTCCAGAGATATGAAGGCAGTAATCAGTCTGTCATGACCGGTTGAATACCCTTAGCTCTATTCTAGGCTTATGATTTCAAAGTTATTTTGTACAATTTGATGAAATTTCAGTGATTCACTACTGATTGATCCTTTTTCATGTGGGTCATCAGGATCTCCCTAAGTATTCTTTGAGGATTCTAACACTATGAAATGACAAGAGGAATTTTATTGTAAGTAGGTTTCAAAAAAAGATAATTATTCTAATGAAGTAGGAATACAGAAAAGAATACCTAAAAAACACAGCAGAAAAAGGAGTTTCTTATTTTATGATGACTCTGAGATTATATTCTGGGCTGATTTCCATATGCCTCAGTTAGAATATGAAAAGATGTGTATAATTTGAAGAAAACATGATTTCTCCATAGAAATAAATGGGTTTGGGCCCTAACGTATCAGCAAGACTGCTCATTTATAAGGCAGGCCACTTGATTTCTCAAAAAACTACTTTATGTCCTTTTCATGTCACTTAGACTTCACATTCATGTCTCCCTTTTTCCATCAGTTACTAATAATAAAAATATGCATTTACTAGATACTGTAAAGTGTGTATGGTAATTAGATATCTTATTTTGATCAGTAGTATGATGGTTCTTAAAATAAATTTTATTAGGTGATCAAGTGTCCCTGGGAAATATTCCAAGGGCATCAAAATTCTGTCATTGACTTCCTATAGAAAACTATGAAGTTTTTACTTTCTATAGTGGCTGGCACACGCTGGAAAAAAAAATACAAAATAAAAAATTGATGAATGACTGTTCAAATTGTGAGAGTTGTTATTATGATATTGAAGCCACCACAGGGTTTCCCTGGTGGTTCAGTGGTAAAGAATCTGCCTTCTATTGATGGCAACATGGGTTAGATCCTTGGTCTGGGATGATTCCACATGCCTCAGAGCAGCTGGGTCCATGGACCACAACTTTTTGACACAACTATTCCACTTGTGCCCTAGACCCCAGGAGCAGCAACTACTGAAGCCCGAGAGTCCTAGAGCCCATGCCGCACAGCAAGAAAAGCCAACGCAATGAGACGCCAGCGCACTGCAACCAGAGAGTAGCCTGTACACTGCGGCTGGAGAGTGGCCTCTGTTCGCCTCCATTATGGGAAAGCCCGCACAGTAATGAAGACCCAGCACAGCAAGCAAAAATAAATAAAGAAATAATAAAGCCACTAACAAAGTTATTTTAGCACCTGGTAGCTGCTTGTTACTGACTGCAGAAGATCAAGGTTGTAATCTCGTGGCAGACATGATATATAGTTTATGGATAACAAAGTAAAGAGATGCTCCATAATTTTTATATCATACCCTAAGATAAAATAACTTCTAACATAGCTGGACACATAATCATCAGTGCTAAAATAGAATTATTTAAATATAGATAAGTCATGGTACACTGATATTTTCTGATAATTAAATAAAGTGTTATTAGATTTAATTTTAAAACACTGTTCCTTGAGGAAGGACACTGAGGAAATGTCACTATAAATTGTAATGAGCAGATAAATAATTGTGGGTATTCTGAAGAGGCTGGTTAGATGTTTTCAAGGTCAATAGTGATTAAGTACATTGTTTGCTGTTGTTGATTTAATGATGTCTAAGGTCATATTAAAACTTGCTACTTTCAATATTCCTTATACAAGAAAATACCTCTTAAAAATCTGTGAGAAATATGTAACCAATGCTGTATTTACTCCCTGGGCTTCCAGCTCACAATGACTATCCTCTGTGACTATGACTCTACCTACCCTAGAGATTCTGGATCCTTCTAGAAGACATGGAGTTAATGCTGATGAGCATGATGCTCTGGAGTCAGACAGACCTCCAAACTCAACCAGTTACTAGTTGTATGACACCCAAATTACTTGGTTACACTAAATCTTTATTATCTGAAGATAATAATCTGGGAATAATAATTGGACTTACCTAAGAGGATTATTGTTGAGATTAAATGAGATAAGACAAATTACATGCTTTATGGGCTTCCTTGGTGGCTCAGATGGTAAAGAATCTGTCTGCAATGCAGGACACCTGGGTTTGATCTGTGGATAGGGAAGATCCCCTGAAGAATGGAATGGCAACGCACTCCAGTATTCTTGCCTGGAGAATTCCACAGACAGAGGAGCCTGGAAGGCTATAACCCATGAGGTCGCAAAGAGTTGGACATGATGGAGTGATGAACACACACATGCTCTATATGCAGTAAATCTCAATAAATAGGAACAATTGTGATCGACATGGTTGATGGCATTGGCTCCTGATGTATATAGTTAAGGTACAGCTCGCTTTAAACATCAGAGATCTTTTTGTAAACTGTCTCGCCTTGAGCCTTGATTATCAGGAAACAGCATTATAGGCCCATTCCTACAGCCTAAGTCTTCAGACTATATCCTCCATGCAGTTACACACACACACACACACACACACACACACACACACACACACGTTCCAACAGAAATGAAATAGGAAAGAGAGAATTCTCCATGCAAAATAATAGAACCCTGGATGAATAAACGGACGGACCTTGATGCAGTGTTAAGAAGTAAAGAAACGAGGACTCTGTCCTCTACCTTCTCACTCACTCAGGAGAGCTGAGGTCCTGCCCTCTCATAGAAGATGTCAACCTGCTCCTCCACAGAGCAAAGGAGAAGAGCCTGGAGCCAGGTAGATACTAAACCTCAATGGCACCTAGCTAGTGGGTTCACCTACCAACCAAGCAGAAATGCAGAAGTCTGGAAAAAGAAGATGAAGACAGTATAAATAGAGGTAGTGTTGGCAGAATACGAAGAGAAGTTGCAGCAATTGTTGTTCAGGAAATTAAGATCCTGGCCACAGTGGTCCTTGTACATAAGAGGCAAGCCTGATTCCAATATTCATTAATCAGGAAATCCTGAAAGGACACACTAAAGAAATGTACCAAGTACTTAAGGCTTGTACCAGCGGAGGGATCCTAAAAGAAAAGTAGTCAAAGGAGCCAGAATTGGCTACTGGTAAGAAGGAGAAGATTTGAGAAGAGACTGTTCCTTCAGATCAATTTGTAAATACCTCACTGCTAAGCCTTTGGTAGATGTCAAGTGCATCTATCTTCCCCAAATTGCACGCGCGCATGCGCGCGCACACACACACACACACACACACACACACACACACACATTATTTTGCTTGTCATTTCAGAGGATTTATAGAAATCTGGAGACTCCCTTTCTTCCAGTAGATCAGGGTTTGGATGCTGAATCCCTGCTCTTCTGGGACATAAAATGTCTTAGATTTAGTCATTGCTCCCTAGAAACTCACTGTTTCTCATTTTTATATTCTTTACTTTCTTCCATCCCTACTCTGCTTAAGAAATAAATTGTGCAGGATGTTTCCCTAACTGTAATAATAAACCAATGAGAGAACATAAGAAAAACCTTTTTTCTGACTTATTGTGCACTGCCTTCCAGTGGTACATTAGCCAGCGGTAATAATAGCTCAGTACTCTTTCAGTCAGGATTGGCTTTTCATCTAAAAACTAATTACCACATTGCAAGGGAATAGGTGAATATAAGAACAAAGACAGCAGACAAGCTGAACAGCATGAAATAGTGTGCAAGGAAGGCCGCAGAGTGATACAGAGAGAATTGCTAAAGATAAAGCTCTAAATTTAATTAGAAGATGTAGGAAAGGTTTTTATCATATTCATTAAGGTAAAAGATTCAACACCACCTTGTTATGATTTCTCATATTAAAAATGTGATTCATCACCAGTCGTGATATGCATTTGTGAGGAATACACTAAGAACTAAGCTGTTAAACCAAAAAAAAATAATAACTCAAACCAGTCATAGTATGACATGGCTAATCTTCTGTGTGTTAGGGCTTCTGGTGTGTTTGTTTGGGTGGGCTGGCTAATTTTTCAAGAAAATGTAGGCTCACACATGACCAGTACCAGCTGGCTATAGATCAGGTGTCAGATTACCTGGTAATAACTTTTTAAAGTATACCTAGATGCTTGGGACCCCATACTCCAATTAAACTAGAACCACTATGGATGGAGCCTACATTGGCTATGTTTATTGACAATGCCTTAGGCTATTCTAAAGAGTAGCCAGTTATTGACATACATGTATTTATTCTTTTTTAAGGTCTTTTCCCATTTAGGTTATTACAGAATATTGAGCAGTGCTCCCTGTGCTACAGCACAGTAGGTCCTTGTTGATTATCTATATTATTTTATTTAGAAAGGATTTTATTGGAGTATAACTGCTTTACAATATTGTGTTAATTTCTGCTGTACAAGCAAGTGAATCAGAAATATGCAGACACATGGCCCCTCCCTGTTGGGCTTTCCTTCCTCCTCACCCCACTTCCCACCCGTCTAGATCATCACAGATCTCCCAGTGCTATAAGCATCTTCCCACCAGCTATCTACTTTACACACAGTAGTGTATATTATCTGTTTTAAATTTAGCCGTGTGTACATGTCAGTCCCAATCTGTCCCTCTCCCCTGCCTTCCCCCCAATAACCATAAATCCATTCTCTAAATCTGTGAGTGCACTTCTGTTTTATAGATAAGCTCATTTGTAACAATTTTTTTAGATTCACATATACGTGATATTATATATTTGTCTTTTTCTGTCTGACTTACATTGCTCTTTGCTGTACACGTAGAATTAATACAACATTGTTAACCGACTATTCTCCAATATAAAAGTTTAAAATAATAAATAAATGCATTTAAAAAAGAAATGATTAAAAAAAAAAGAAATGATTGTAATTAACTATGACAGTAGCAGAAATTAGCCTGTAGTCTAAATGGTATTAATTCAGAAATAATTATAGTGAATTATAAGGATTTTCAACTGAATATAAACATGAATGTCTCCAAAACTAGCATAGCCTCACTATTCAGCAAAATGTTCATTTATTAACAAAGTAGACATCTTTCTGTGTTGTTGTTGTTGTTGTTTTCACACTTGTGATGACATAGCTGCCAGGAATTTTTTTAAAATTGTTTATTTTTGGCTGCGCTGGGTCTTCCTTGTATACAGGCTTTCTCTAGTTGTGGTGAGCCAGGGCGACTCATCAGTGCTATGCACAAGCTTCTCATTGCAGTGGCTTCGCCTGTTGAGGAACACAGGTTCTAGGCATGCAGGCTTTAATCGTCGTTGCTCCCAGGCTCCAAAGCACAGGCTCAGTAGTTGTGTTCCACAGGGTCCATTGCTCCGAATCATGTAGAATCCTCTCGGATTAGGGATCGATCAAAACTGTGTGCCCTGTATCAGCAAGCAGATTCTTAACCACTGGACCACCAGGGAAGTCCCAAGGAAATATTTTAAATGGTAATAATTCGAATTTTTTAAGTTAAAATTGTACATAACTTAAAGAAAAAAAAAAAAACCCAAAAACAAAGGAGTAGAGTTGAGACCCTACTGCAGATTCTCTGCATCAATTTTGGATTTGAAGGCAATCATTTTAATGGTGTCTCTGACTGAAGTCATTGTTTGCCCTTTAGGGAAAATTGTTGTTGTCTCTTTGCTAAGTCATGTCAGAAACTCTTTGTGAGTCCAGGGACCATAACCTGCTAGGCTCCTCTGTCCTTGGAATTTCCCAGGCAAGAATACTGGAGTGGGTTGCTATTTCCTGCTCCAGGGGATTTTCCCTGGATAGAACCTCTATCTTCTGTATCTCCTGCATTGCAGGCAGATTCTTTATAAGTGACAGGAAAAATGGTGAAAGTTAAATCTAAACATTCCTTGCTCTCGCAATAATTTGAAGATAGATTATTGTTAGTGCTACATCTGCTTTCCTTCTCAGCTTGTCAACTGACGTTTGAGCTTTTCTTTACAGGTTCTGCCTCAAAAACATCCCATAGGTTAATCATTCGTCTTGCATATTTGATGTCTAATACAATTAATGGAAAAGGTGCTTTTGTTCAATTTGTCATCTTAGAAATATGTCCTGTTATAAAGGCTATTTTTAAACAAAGAGTGTAGTTGAGAGCCTATATGAAGAAATCAGTCTATTTGCAGATAAACAAAGTTTAATCTACTTCAGACAAGTCTCAAGCCCTGTCTGCATAGGGCTAGATTTTGCAGTTGGAAATGACCTACGAATTAGTTGGTATGCAAACAACTCTTGACTTTCTTAGTTTTCTCCCCTCTTCTTTGATTCTATCTACATCCTAATATAGGCCTCCTTGGTGGCTCAGTGGTAAAGAAAAGTGAAAAGTGAAAGTGAAGTTGCTCAGTCGTGTCCAACTCTTTGGGGCCCCATGGACTATAGCCTACTGGACTTCTCCATCCATAGCATTTTCCAGGCAAGAGTACTGGAGTGGGTTGCCATTTCCTTCTCCAGGGGATCTTCCTGACCCAGGGATTGAACCCAGGTCTCTCACATTGCAGACAGACACTTTTACTGTCTGAGCCACCAGAGAAGCCCTCAGTGGTAAAGAATCTGCCCCCAGTGTGGGAGATGCAGGAGACACTGGTTTGATCCCTGAGTAGGGAAGATCTCCTGGAGGAGGAAATGGTAATCCACTCCAGTATTCTGGAGCGAACAAAGGAGCCTGGCAGGCTACAGTCTTTGGGGTTGCAGAGTCAGACATGACTTAGTGACTAAACAACACCGTAATATATTCTTACTATATAATCTGTTTTTTTACCATTTTTCATATCACACATTTAGAAAAATTAATTGTGCTCAATCCTTAGTATTTAGTATCTATTTCCCTTAAATTAGTTTTCCTGTTAGTGCTTCATCTGTTTTCCTTCTCAGCTTATGTCAACTGATGTTGTTTGAGCTTTTCTTTAGATTCTGCCTCAAAAACATCCCATGGGTTAATCATTCATCTTGCATACTTGATGTCTAATAGAATTAATGGAAAAAATGTTTTTGTTCAATTTGTGAAGAACAAAGGAATCTATGCTTTAGAGATGTTCAATGATTTGTTTAAATGAAAAATAAAGTTTTGAACTAGAAAGAAGCTATTGTTCTCTACAGCAGCAGTCACCAAATGAACTAGCAGTTTGCAGTGAACTAAGTTTATAGTCTGAAATTGGTAACATTGATAATACATGTAAATGGAGTGTGAATGAAGCATCCCCCTAAGGAGAGGTATTGTGATGCAAAAGGCATGGGTCTGAGAGTTGTGTGATTTGAATTTGAATTCTAGTCTGTTGCTTGCTAGTTTTGTGACTTTGGGCAAATTCTTAACCTTTCTGGGTGCACTTGCTTGAAAGAGTGAATGGAAATAGTTCTCCAAGTGAAGGCCGAAGATCTGGGCTCAAGCTATGTCTCTTCTTGCAGGCTTCGTGACTTAGGTCAAGTTACTTAACCTCTCTGAGCCTACTGAGGATAATACCAATCTTACCTCACTAGGTTGTTGTGAGAAAATAAAGGAAAAAATAAAGAAGGGAACAGGAATTTAGTAAATGTTTGGGGTTATTTTAAAGCATATAGCTTTGTGGCAAATGCGGAATAATAAAAAAACAGTTTTGGAGTCATGGAGAACTGGACAGCTGTGTAACTTCTAGTCAATTACCTACCTTCTCTGAATCTGTCATGAGTATAAATAAAAGTATTATATATGCATATATGTATGTATGTATGTGTGTATGTATATATACCACTAAGGAACTTTCCTACTGGCTCAGTGGTAAGTAACCTGCCTGCAAATGCAGGAAACTCAATTTCCATCCCTGGGTCAGGAACATCCCCTGGAGAAGGAAATGATAATCCACTCAAGTATTCTTGCCTGGGAAATCCCATGGACAGAGGATCCTGGCAGGCTATAGTCCATGGGAGTCTCAAAGAGCTGGACAATTCCCAGTGACTAAACAACAACAACAACATACAGATCATTACCATTATCCTTGGTCTCAGGTATGTGTGGGAATGAATGCGGTCAAATTAAAAGCATATTTCACAAGCTATTGCCTTCACCTACTTGTTTCTTGTAGATCCACCCTTTATGAAGGAAGAGACACTATCTACTCCCCTATTTTGCCCACATACTATTAGGCAAGGCTATAGGACTTCTCATCACTGGCTTGTAAACAGAAGTGACATGTTGTATGACCACTTAGCCTCTCCTGATGAATACACCCGTCTTTTTTTGCCTACAAGCTTTCTGGAAGTAAAAGTGAATTTCTAGAAGCACTATCAAATATGTCCACTTATCAAGGGGCATCCAGCAGATCCCACTGCCACTTCTTAAGCATCTGCTACCTCCCACCAGAGGTCTCTATAGTTACCTGCAACACACTTCTGCTATATATTGTCATCATGCTTATTTAACTTAAATGCAGAGTATATCATGAGAAATGCTGGGCTAGATGAAGCACAAGCTGGAATCAAGATTGCCAGGAGAAATATCAATAACCTCAGATAAGCAGATGACACCACCCTTATGGCAGAAAGTGAAGAACTAAAGAGCCTCTTGATGAAAGTGAAAGAGGAGAGTGAAGAAGTTGGCTTAAAGCTCAACATTCAGAAAACTAAGATCATGGCATCCGGTCCAATCACTTCATGGGAAATAGATGGGGAAAGAGTGGAAACAGTGACAGACTTTATTTTGGGGGGCTCCAAAATCACTGCAGATGGTGACTGCAGCCATGAAATTAAAAGACGCTTGCTCCTTGGAAGAAAAGTTAGGACCAACCCAGACAGCATATTAAAAAGCAGAGACATTATTTTGCCAACAAAGATTCACATGGTCAAAGCTATGGTTTTTCCAGTAGTCATGTATGGATGTGAGAGTTGGACTATAAAGAAAGCTGAGCACCAAAGAATTGATGCTTCTGGACCATGGTGTTGGAGGAGACTCTTGAGAGTCCCTTGGACTGCAAGGAGATCCAACCAGTCCATCCTAAAGGAAATCAGTCCTGAATATTCATTGGAAGGACTGATGCTGAAGCTGAAATTCCAATACTTTGGCCACCTCATGCGAAGAACTGACTCAATTGAAAAGACCCTGATGCTGGGAAAGATTGAAAGCAGGAAGAGAAGGGGACGCCAGAGGATGAGATGGTTGGATGGCATCACCGACTCAATGGACATGAGTTTGGGTAAACTCCGGGAGTTGGTGATGGACAGGGAGGGCTGGCGTGATGCAGTCCATGGGGTCGCAGAGTAGGACACAACTGAGCAACTGAACTGAACTGACATACGTCTTGGGCTTCCCTGGTGGCTCAGATGGTAAAGAATCTGTCTGCATCACGGGAGACCCCAGTTCAATTCCTGGGTAGGGAAAATCCCCTGGAGAAGCAAATGACTATCCACTCCAGTATTCTTGCTTGGAGAATTCCATGGACACAGTAGCCCATGAGGTTGCAAAGAGTCTACACTACTGAGTGACCAACATTTTCACTCATTTCACATATTTCTCACTCAATGTACTAAAACTATTTGTCAGATGGTGATAAATAGGAGATATATCTCTCTCCCTCATTTATGTTACACTGCATAGAGGAGTAGCAATACTTTCTGGTTTTAGTGGAAATGCTCTTTTAGGACATACTCTCTCTTACTCTCACCTGACTCTCTCTCTCCCTGACTCAGACAGAG